>NC_138187.1:123131781-123669390 GCF_964194105.1 Spermophilus citellus | reverse complement strand
TTCAAGATGGTATCAGAAATTCATTAATCATGATGCGCATGAATCAGGGGATTTTGTCTCCTCTGTATTCTAATAGATTTTTGGTAATAATAAGGTCCACTCTAAGGACACTCAGCTCTAAGTGTCTCCTGTCATCCTTTGCAGCATCACCATTTTAATGTAAGGATGAATATAGCAAGCAGTACTTTGTGGTTGTAAACTCTAAACGGAGGTTTGCTTAGAGTTTTTCTAACTTGAATGGCTTATTTTACTCAAAGAGAAAAACTGAAAATAATAGGTGAAAATTAGGGTTAGGGTTATTGTGTGCTGTACTGAAGTATCCCCTTTCTGTATTAACTGATCTTTTTCTTTATAGCTAACAGGCTGTTTTCCACATCACAGATACTAAAATATTTAAGAAATTTTTCTTTTTCCTGTCAATCATCTTTTAGCCTCAGATCTAATAATTATTGCTTATATGATAGATATTCTTAATGTTTTATCATTGTTGGTAATTTTTCTGGTTGAACTTGAATCTGCCATTTCCTCTTAAAACATATGATATATATTTATCAAGAACTATTAAAGGAGTTTATTTTCATGCTGGGAAAGAATGGTTGTATTCCTCCTTTTCCAAGTTTATTTGTTAATTTGTTGCTTTTTAGTTCTACTCTTCTAAATTATTGTTGATCAACCTGGATCAACCTGGGGTAAATATAAGGTTGCAATTGATTGTTAACCCAGTTCTCCAGTTGTTAAAAAGGTTTATGATAACTATATACTCTTTTTTTTTGTTTTTACTATGCAGTCTTAAATTAAGTTACTGCTCTAGAAACTATATCAGCTCATTAATTTTCTTTTTAAAATTTTGTTTTCAGTGTTATGACTTATTTACTTGCAACTTTTTTTCTTCCTTTTTCTTTTTGATTTTCTTTATTTTTTATTTTTTTATTTTACATTACAGACAAACAGAAACTTCCTCCTTTTATCTTTCCCTTCTGATTTATGATAAATTTAGTTTCCTTTGGCCTGGCATTTGCTTCAGCAGGCAGTCTTCCTTCAAGTACCTCCCTGATTGATGTATAATCTTTGATATCTTCCATTAGCCTCCAGGATCACTAAGTTCAAGGCCCCCTTGGAACCTAAGGAGCCCTGCCGAGGAGCTGAAGGCCTTCAGAGTCCTTGGGGTGATTGACAAGGTAATTCTTCAGTGTCTCTTCAAGAGTTCAGTCATAAATCGACTGCATGCTGACATTCTGTCTTTGAAGCTTTGGATCTTAAGGATATGAAACAAAAGGAGAAAATGACTCAAATGCATCTGCACTTTAAAATAACAAAAGCAGAAGAGAAAAAGCTTTTATCTAAGCAATTCATGTAAGGTCATGCAAAATATATTTGAGCAAAAGGAGAAGGTGCATATTTGTTGCATTCACTTGAGTAAGGGTTTTTATTTTCTCAAACTATTATAGCAGGAAGATGTACTTTGTGTTAGTTAAACTTGCAAGTCAGTAGTTTTTCAACATGAATCAGTATACTCTTTCAAATGGACAAAAAGAAAAGTGACATTCCTGAATAACCATCATTTATTGAGCACCTACTATGTGTCAGACCATATGCATTTTTACATAAGATGATACACTTAATCCTTCTTAAAATCCTATTATTTGTGTTTTGGTGGAAATAGACATTAGGACATAATAAGTAACTTGCTCAGAGGTTACATAGCTAATTTAGGGGAATGCTAGGATCCTAACCTCTATATTCTGTTGATTACCAAAACTGCTTTCCCAGTATACTAAATCCCTTATACATACCCACATGTGCAGCTACACATTCACACACATTTTTATATTTAGAATAAAAATACTGAATTAACACATGCAAGTTTTGTGACAACTCATATATGTCAAATATTAATAATGGGTCTGTCAAATAGTTTATAAGTATAATTTAAAGACTATAGACAATAAGCAGTCTTTAAAATATATTTGACCATCAAAGTAAAAGAAAATGCCTTATTTAACATTAAGGTATAAATTAATCTAGATCTTTTTCACTGCTGAGCATCTTTTCTGAAGTATCTTTGTGTTCATTTATAACTTAATGTTCAAGTACTTCTGTGTTCTAAAGTGTACATGTGATGTCATGTTAAAGTTGAATGATATACATACAATATGTCTTAAGCAATTTAGATAATAATTAATAGTTTGTATAATTCCAAAGGAAACATTAAGTCAGATATTTAATAAAACTGAGTGTTTTATTCTTATAAGGATCATTTTACTCAAAGAAGTTTATATGCCTGAAGTTTGAATTTAGAGAATTCTAAGTAGCAGGACTTTTCCTTTCCTTTCTTTTTTGTTTAAGTGTCTGAAATATTCCTTTAACCGTATTTTCTCTAGCCTTTTTAGTGTGGAGGATATTCTGTTTGAGAGTAGATAGAAAAAATAGTAATTGACTAGTTGCTAGGTTCTTGGATGTCTGTGCATACCAGTCTACTTTCTTGCTGTGCAGTGTCTGCCCCCTCAATTGGATTTGTTCCTTTTGACACAGTGACCTTTCATTGCTTTGCTGAAAGCTTCAAGTCCTCCTGAAGTTCTGCTAACAGCAATGAGTCTCACAGGTTTACCCAAGGACTCAACAGTGGAGGAATTCCTAAATTCTATGCAGTAGCATAATTTGTTACTGTCTTTACCTTGTTCACCTGGGCATTGTTTTTGGTATTTGGCAGGTGACATTTTCTAAGGGGAGATAAGGAAGTTTGTGTCTTTGTAAATAATCTTAATATTTACAACACAGTGTTTACTTATAAAAATATGAGTAGATAGATTTTTTTAAAAAAATTGAGTTATTACTCAAGGTAAATTTCTCCGTATTATACTGAGGAATACGTTAGATTGTGGTTTTAGAAACTTGAAGTTTATAAGAGAAGTGTTGAATAAATTTAGAAGTCTAGAAAATGCACAGGATACATAAATCTAGCTCCCATAGAGCATTTTACAGACTTTCATCAAGAAAGTAAATAAGCAGACTTATTCATTAATATCTAGACTATAAGTTCCATTAGAAAAAGATTGTGTTTTCCTGTTCTCTTTTATATCCTCAGTACCTGGAATCATACATGGCACATAATGGGCACTCCATAAATATCTGTTGAATGAGTGCATCAAAATTGAAACAATTTAAAATATATGTAGAGTGACACCTACTGGTATAATGTGAGAATGCTACCTAGTACCAGTCTACAAACTGACTGCTCAGTAGGTGTCTTACCCAGGGGGACAGAGTTCCATAGCTGTATGTTGGTTTAGTATTCAAAGAGAAGTCGGTGGTTTTCTGTTCCATAATTAGGGTCATAAAACACCTCATTAACATAGTTATAACAAGGAAGTTAAGCATTGTGGGTCTTGGAATATAAATAAGCTCCTGTGCATTCAGTTGTAAGAATGATTGGGCTAGTGAAAGCCTTCAAATCATATCACAGGAACAACAGCTGAAGAACCAGAGGAGATTTAACCAGATAAAAACATGTATGATATTTAAAAATTTGAAGGCTTTCCTGGAGAGGGGAACTCCGTCATGCTTTGTTTAAGCTTTGAGAGGGTGAAAGGGAATATTAATTTTGTGGGAGCAACAGATGCAAGCGAGGAGTGTCTCAGGCCAACAGGGGAGAAGCTTGCTTGTTAAAATCCTCCACGAGACGAGAGTCAAGGAGTTACGAGCACCAGAAAAACAAGTTTGGCTCATGATTAGAAATACCTTTTAAGAATTAGTATCTTGACTGAAGGCAGACTGGATTCCTTTAGGTTTTATGGGGTTCCTTTCATTAGATTCAAGTAAGAACCGAAGAATCTGGTGGGGATGTTGTAGAGGATATTTAAGCATTGGATGGATTTTTACCCTAAATAACTTTTAAAGATTTCCTTTAGCCCTTAGATTCATTTATAAATGCTCTTCATTGTAACAATACCCAGGGAAAATAGAAGGACTATGGTAGGATGAAGAAGAGGGATTACTTTTATTTTCGTGTAAGTTTTGGCATGTTTAGATGTAGTCCTTTGTTGGGTGTGTGTGAAACGGGGTGGGGGAGGGAGTGAGCATGTGAGCACATGCATTCAAACATGTGAGGAAAGAGGTAAATATATGGGACGTGTGTATGTTTGTATTGTATAAGAATTGTGTGAATATAGATAATTTGCACTTGAGTTAAAAGTCTGGTTTGGTAATTTGACTGGTAGTATAATGCTCAAAAGCTGAGAGTGTTTCTGACAAAGTTCGTTATTATATAACCTGTCTATAAAAAAGATAAAGGAGCCCATAGTCCAGTTAACAGTAATGTATCAATGTCACTCTCCTGGTTTTTATATTGTATTATAGCTATAGAAGATGTCCCCATTGGGATAAGCTGGGCAAGGGGTAAATGGGACTCTTTGTCCTATTGTTGCAATTTCCTGTAAGTTAAAAGATGTTTAAAAAAAAAAAAAACAAAGGCTAAGGGAAACTCTTGACTTAAACATCAGGGTAGTAGTACCAAGATTTGTCCCCTTATGGCTTGTTAATGCTTCTGGTTTAGGGGTTGCCAGAGTATGAGTGTGTGTATAGTGTTCACATGGAAGACCATGAAGAGTGTGTGACTGGATTGTCCAAATTCATTGCTACTCTGTGAAAACAATTTAAACAGGATGCTTTGCAAATCATTTTAAAAAGAGATGTCACTTTGTAAACTCATCAGTATTTATTAGGTGAAGTGCCTTGGCATTTTGTAATCAGGATGGCTTTTCAACTTCATCTGTTAGGCAGAATTTTTAGATTGATGTGCCACTGGAAAATATGATTGAGAAATCATAAAATATGACTGAGAAAATTTGTGGAGATTGTTCAAACTGAATAGATGTTGAAATATTGATACTTACTTTTTTTAAGGTTCCTAAGTGATACCCTCTTTGATAATATATGTCCTCACTGGGAACTCAGTTGCATCAATATTTGGATAGTTGCTTATTGAAGGAACATTGGGTTGAACTGGATTAACCCTAAAGGGTTCCTATTTGTATTTCATCTAAACATTGTGGCTAAAATATTACCTACTATCTTTAATCATGTCACATATGTTGGACTTTAGCTTCTGGAGAAACAGAGTAGAGATCCTTTTCCATATTCCCTCTGCTAAGTACAGCTACAAGCTTTGGATATGGTATAGAAAAACAGCCATAAGAAAACTGAAAAGTGGAGAGAGGAAGGAAGATTGGCTAGTAACCCAAACTACATGGTGAGGAGTTTTCTGTTTTTTTTTTTTTTTAATTTTTTCTTCATACATTCCAGATTGGATTTGGAGAAATGGTCAACTTGGAAAAGCCAACAGGTGCAGACAAAACATAATAAAACAAAATACCCTAACAAAAGTCTGTTCTTTCTAGCCAAAGCTTAGCAAGACAGAAATCTTTTACTGAAACAATAAACAATAACTGCTCTATTCTAGACCAGTACCACATAAAAACTGTGGCTGTATTTCCACTCCTAACAAAGGCCAAGTGGAACTGCTAGACTTCACTCTCTGCCAGGATATAACAAGTTGCCCCAACCCCTTTGCTTTGGCAGTGTTAGAGGGAGCCTAGTGGAGATTCAGGACTCTTACCGTTGCCCAGTGGCAATGAAGCCACTTGCACTTAGTTTCATTGGAGGCCATATGAGGAGCTACTGTAACAAGACAACTCTGTCCTTTCCCGACAGGGTTTTATCCTTATCTAGCAGTAATCAGGAGTCTCACTTTCCTCTTTCCCATATCCGTGAAGGCTGAATGGAGAACCTGAACTTCCATTCCTGCCTGGAAGTAATGAGTTTTTTTTTTAACCCTTTCTTTCATCAGCATGGAAGACAGAGTCTTGATAAGATGCTCAGGGTGTGCTACCACTCCTAGCTTAAATAAGATCTTGATGCAAAATGCAAAAATGTCCAGGATTCCATTAAAAGCCCCTTGTCATACAAGAACTAGGACTATCTTAACTTGAATGAGAAAGGTAATCAACAGATATAAACATTGAAATGACAGATTTTAGAATTATTATGTTATATATCAACATAAAAGTGCTTCTCTGAATGATTACAAATATACAAAAAAACCAAAAAAATAGAAAGTCTCAGAAAAAAAATAGAAGATATAAGAAAAGCAAAATGTAAATTTTAGAACTGAAAAATACAATAAGAAAGAAAAAATAAAAATATCTCAGTGGGCTCAATAGCAGAATGAATAGGACAGAGGAGAAAGTGTCAGTGATGTTAAAGATAGAATAGTAAAAAGTTGTCCAATGTGAGTAGAGAGAAAATAGACTGGGGGAAAAATCAATAGAAACTGAAAAACGTGTGAGACTAAATCAAAAGAGCTAATAATTGTGCCATTGGGCTTACAAATAAATAAGAAAAAGAGTGGAGGGACTGAAAAGCGTTTGGGGAACAATACTACAGATTTAGGAAGTTGAGTGAACCCCAAAGAAATTCATGGCAAGGCCCATCATAGCCATACTTTTTTTTTAATATTTATTTTTTAGTTGTAGATGGACACAATACATTTATTTTATTTTTTTATTTTTATGTGGTGCTGAGGATCAAACCCAGGGCCTCAAATGTGCTAGGCAAGCACTGTACCACTGAGCCACAACTCCAGCCCTCCCCCTTTTTAAATATTTTTTTTTAGTTGTTGATGGATCTTTATTATTTATTATTTTATATGAGGTGCTGAGAATTGAACCCAGTGCCTCACATTTGCTAGGCAAGCGCTCTGCCACTGAGCCACAACCCCAGCCCCATAGCCATACTTTTAAAAACGAATGACCCCCCCAAAAAAAATTGAGAGAAAAAACACCTGAGTTGTAGGGAATAAGTAAAAATGACAGTGAATTTTTCATTAACTACTATGGAGGCCTGTAAATGGCACAACAATTTTTTTTTTTTTTTTTGTACTGGAGATTGAACTCGGGATACTTGACCACTGAGCTACATCCCCAGCCTAATTTTGTATTTTTTATTTAGACACAGGATCTCACTGAGTTGCTTAGTGTCTCTCTTTTGCTGATGCTGGCTTTGAACTCGTGGTCCTCCTGCCTCAGCCTCCCGAGCTGCTGCGATTATAGGTGTGCACCATCGTGCCCTTCTGTACAACATTTTTTAAATGCTGAAAGAACTCTTCACCCAGAAGTTTATATACTGTGAAAATATTTTTTCAGGAATGCAAGGAAAATCAGGGCATACTCAGATGCAGAAAGAGAATATGTTACTGTTAAACTTGTTATAAAAGAATAATGAAGTAAGTTTTCTAAATATAAAGGAAATGATAAAAGCTGGAATTTTGGAACATTAGGAAGAAAAAAAAGAACAATGGAAAGGGTACAATATGAGTAAATACACTAGTAGACTTCCCTTCCTTCACCTTGTAAATAATATTTTATAGTTGAAACAAAAATTATACTACTATCTGGTACAATTCTAAATATGTGTAGACAAAATATTTAAGATAACTATAAGTGAGGGTAAGTAAAGACACATAAAGAGAGGTTAAGTTTTTCATGTTTCACTTGAAATGATGAAATAATGATACCAGTAAACTAGTTACTTATGTGTGTTTTTATAATAACTTGAGAAACCACTAAAAAAAGCTTTACAAGAAGATACAAATGGTATAGATAAAATATATGGGAATTCTAAAAAAAAATGGAATTCTAAAAAAATATTCAAGTGACTCATAGGAAGATAGGAGAAACAACAGGGGGAAATAAAAATCCAAACAAAAAAGTAAAATGGAAACTTAAGCCTTAACACATCATTGATTATACTAAATATAAATGATCTAAACATACCTATTGAAGACATTGGCAGAGTGGATTAAAAATATGGTTCAACTCTATGGTTTCTACAAGAAACTGGCTTTAAAAATAAATTATACTAGATTGAAAGCAAAAAAGGAGGAAAATGGCATATCATGGAAACAAAAATCAAAATAAAACATGAATAGCTATTTTAATATTGGATAAAGAATGCTTTAGAGAAAAGGAAATTAACAGAGATGGAGAGGAACATTATATAATGATAAAAGGATCAACCCTCCGAGAAGACATAACAGTGCTAAATATATATATATGCCAAACATCAGAGTCATAAACAATGTAAAGCAAAAACTGATAGAACTGAAAGGAGAAATGGGCAAATCTCCAATTATAACTGGATACTTCAATACTTTCTCAACAGTCGATAGAACAGAAAACCAAGTTATGTAAGAACCTAACAATAACATGGAACAACAAGATTTAACTGGCTTTTATAGAACTCTATCCATCAATAGCAGAATACACATTCTCTTCAAGTGCCTATGGAACATGTAGGCAGTTCATTGGATTAGATAAAGGAGACTGAAGGGAAGGGAGAAGGGATGGGAATAGGAAAGCCAGTAGAAGAATCGGACATAACCTTCCTATACTCATACATGAACACATGACCAGTGTAAGTCCACGTCATGTTCAACTAAAAGGATGGAATCAAAATCATAATGGGTTGTACCCTGTAAGTATAATATGTCAAAATACACCCTACTGTCATGTATTTCTAAAAATAACAACAACAGTAAAAAAAAACAAAAACAAACAAACAAAAAAAAAAACGATAGGCCATTTCCTTCCCAAGGCCAAAAAATAAACCTCAACAAATCTGAAAGAACTGAAATTGTACAGAGCATATTCTCTGAATTAAATTATTAGTAACAGAAAGAAAAGAGAAAATTTCCAAATACTTAGAAACTAAACAGTATACTTCTAAATAATCAATGGGTCAAAGAGGAAGTCTCAAAGTCAATTTAAATGCACACAGTAGAATGAAACAAAGGCAGAACATCTGAAAATTTAGGGGACAGTTGTATCAATGCTGAGAGAAATTTATAGCACTAAATGCTTATATCAGAAAAGAGTAAAAGTCTCAGTCAATAATCTAAGATCTTAACTCAGGTGGGCCTGCAACGAGTAGAAGGAACGAAATAAAGGTGAGAACAGAAATCAATGAAATTGTAAATAAAAACCATAGAAAATAAATCAGTGAAACACAAAGCTGGTTCTCTGCAAAGAGCAATAAAATTGTCAAACCTCTGGAAAAATTGACAGAGAGAGAAAGTGGGGGAGGAGGAGGGAGGGAGAAGGAGAGGGAGGGAGAGAACGAGGACACACATATTACCATCATTGAGAATGAAAAAGGGACAGATCCTGCAGACATCAAAAAATATAACAAGGGAATACTACAAACACCCGTACACATGTCAATTTGATAATTTAGATGAAATGAACTAATTCTTAGAAAAACATAAACTACCATCCAGTATGAAATAGATAATTTGAATAGCTCATTAACTATTAAATTTATAATTAAAGCACTCCTAAAATGAAATCTTAAGGCTCGAATACTTTCACCAGAGTTTTGCCAAACCTTTAAAGGAGAATTAATATTAATGTTATACATTTTTTCCCCTGAAAATGGAAGAAGTAGGAACAATTCCTAGTTCATTTAACCAATGTTACCCTGATACCAAAATAAAAAAATAGCACAAAAATTGAAAATTACAGACCAATATTTCTCATAAATGTAGATACAAACTTTTTCAACAAAATATTAGAAAACAGAAATCAGTAATGTCCAAGAAGAATTATATATGATGATCCAGTGGAGTTGTTTCCTGGGACACAGGGCTGGTTCAGTATTTGAAAGTCAGTCAGTACAGTCCAACCACTAACAGGGTAAAGAAGAAAAGTCACGAGCTGGGGATACAGCTCAGTTGGTAGAGTGCTTGCCTCGCATGCACAAGGCTCCAGCGCCAAAAGAGGAAAAGTCACAAGCTCACATCGGTTGATACAGAATAAACATTTGAAAATTCAAAAGAAATTTGCAAAAAAACTTCTCTAAAATCTAACAATAGAAGGAAGCTTTCTTAACCTGGTAAAGGATATTTACAAAAAACAGCTAATGTCTTACTTAATGGTGTATGAATGAATGTTTTATCCCTAAGATAGGGAAGAAAGCAGATTCTTAACGGTTTTATGCAACATAGTGCCAAAAGTTTCAAACTATGCTGTAAAGAAAGAAAAGAAAATAGAAGGCATTGGGGATTAGAAAAAAAGAAATATATTAAATTGTTTCTATTTAAGGATAATGTAATAATCTACACATACAAAACCATGAAATCTACTAAATAACTGGAGTAAACAAATTCAGCAAGGTTTCAAGATACAAAATGACCTTCAAAAGTCTGCAAAAATGAACCCACAAAACTGGAATTAAACATATAGTACTTTTTTTGTAATTTTTTTTTTACCTGTACCTTTTTTATTTGATGCAATACCGTTGTTTAATTTATTTATATGTGGTGGTGAGGTTTGAATCCAGGGCCTCACATGTGCTAGGCAAGTGCTCTACCGCTGAGCCACAACCCTAGCCCCATATAGTTCTATTTATAATTGGAATTACTATGTGTAAATCTAACAAGATATGCATAGGACTTATGCTATAAATGCTGTAATAAAAAAGTAACTGGAGACATGTTCATGATTAGAAGACTCAATGTAGTAAATATAAAAATTCTCTCCAAACTGATTCAGATTTAACATAATTCCTATCAAGTTCTCAGTAAGGTTTTTTTTTCTTTTTAAAAAGAAAACAAGAATAAATATAGACCAGATTATTCTAAAATGAACATGGGAAGGCATAGGAACTAGAAGAGTTAAAATAGCTTTGAAGATTAAAAAAAGGTGAGCTCAGTCTCTCTGCTTGATTTTATGTCTTGTAATAGGGCCACAGTAACCAAAACGGTGGTGTTGGTGTAGAGAGAGAGACTGACTGATGAAACAGAATGGAGAATACAGAAATAACCCCACTAGTATGGCCAGCTTAATTTTTACAAAGGTGCAAATCAATTTAATGTAGGAAGGATAGCCTTTTTAACTAATATGGCTGGGACAAATGGGTATCTTTTGACACAAAAATGAACTGTCACCTTAATGTCTTTTTTACACACACACACACACACACACACACACACACTTAAAAAAGAAAAGAAAAAAGGATGAAAATTTTAACTATAAAACTTTAAGAAGTAAATGGGAAAAAAATCTTCAGGACCTAGGCTTTGGTTTATAATAGTTCTAGACATGACACTGGAAGCATGATCAATTAAAGGAGAAATTGCTTAGTTGGGTTTTATCAAGGCTAAAAACCCATTTCTTTGCTAAGACCCATTAAAGGGTTAAAAAGGACAAGCTACAACTCTCAGAAATTATTTTGTAAGCCACATATGTGACAAAGGTGTCATCTAGAATATTGTAAAGAACTGTGGAACCCAACAGTGAAAAGAAAATGACTAAAGATGTGACATTTCACCAAATAAAATAGTGACAAACGAATACATGAAAATGTATTCAACATCTCTAGTGATTGGAAAAATGCAAAATAAAACCACAATGACATATTACCACACATTTTTCAAAAACTTTATTTGTAATAATCCCAAACTGAAAACAACCAAATTATCTTAATTAGGTGAATAAACTGAGATTTATCAATACCATGGGTTATTATTCAGCAATAAAAATGAGTAAACTATTGCTATGTATATCAACTGGAATAGATTTTAAGGACATTGGTCTAAGTGAAAAGCAAATATCAAATGGTCAAATCTATATGATTCCATTTATGTAACATTCTCACAATGGCAGAATATGGAACAGAGAACAGATTAATGGATGTCAGTGTTTAGGGATGGTGGGGGAGGGGAGAGTTGGCGTGACTATAAAGGATGCACCATGGAGAACTTTGTGGTGATGGGACACAATTCTGTACCTGGATTGTGCTGATGGGTACAGGAATGTACATATATATTAAGATGACATAGAGCTGTATACGTGTGTATACTGATGCCAATTTTCTGGTTTTAATGGTATATTGTAGATAGAAGATTGTAACCATTGGAGCCAGCTGAACAGAGTACAAGGGAACTCTCTATAGTCTTCACAACTTTCTTTAAACCTACAATTATTTTAAAATACAATGTTTAAAAAGTTATATCATGTTTGTTTATTGGTGTCTTATTTGTATGATTATCGTCATTCTATTTTATCTATTTATATTTCTCTTCCATAGTTAACTCTCCAGAAAAATTTCATTAGTATGGGACAAAGGCATATAAAAAGGAACTAATAATAAAGTAGATAAGATTAGTAATTATTGCTATAATTTATTCATTATGTACTACAATAAAATCGAACTAATCCACTATTATCCCATATTTTTTTCTGGTAAATTTAATATTACTCTATTGAAGAAGCCATTAAGAAATTACCACTGTGCATCATATAATAAATGTTGTATTTACTATATAATGTCAAATATATGTGGAAACAGTATATTCTACTATGATATTGTTAGTATACAGTTTAACTATGATTATAAAAGTAGTAGTAAATGCAGTATAATCGTAGTTTCAGTATACTGTAGTGTTAGTAGTACTGTGCATGTCAGTACGTCTAAAGTGAAATAATCCATTACTGTGGATTTGTGCATAGCATTCTTCTAATAGTGTTGATACTAAAAATTTATGTTTGTTGATATTTAAAAATACATTTAAAAATCAATACGGTAGCTTTGGTTGTTCAGTGCAAAATAGAAGAAGTGTGGAAGTTGCCACTTTATCCTAACAATAAGCTAAGCAAACTGAAATATCAATAATTCTTCTTTAATTCATTAAGGAAGTGCTGTCCTCATAATTGAAGAGACAGATAGGCATACATAGAGAATCATAATGCACCAAAGAGTGAAAACATGAGCAAACTCCATGGGAACTAGTGCTGGTGTGGCAAAACCTGAAATGTAGTTGGCAAATTGCCAGTGGCTCATTATGGACAAGTCTTATAGTTAAAAACTCCAAGGTGCCCCCTGACCCCACCAGATTTTTATGAGTTTTACCTTTTGGATCTTCACCAGGGTCTCAAAGTGAATATTGGAGAAGAATCTGCTAGGGATCCTGGGGAAGGCAGATGATGAAAGTGGGGACAGGTAGCTATTTTATAACACAGCAGAGCACCCTCTTCTTTTTAACAATGTCTGTCCTCAAGAAAAATGGTTTTATGAGAGCCTAAGCTACTGGGCTTTATTGAAGCCTAACTGATCTGGTGAAAGGGAAACCCCCATTTCAGCTTCCTTGAGCTATCCAGTCCCACCAAAGGTTAGGAAAAGAACAGAAGCATATGTGAAGTTCACAGTCCAGGGCCACAGTCTCACTAAAAGACTTCAGACATAATCAGGACTACAGAATGCTTCCCCTCCCTGACCTCTTACTAAAGGCCTTTTTTACTAGAGATTCTTATACCCAGTACATCATGTCCAGCTTTCAACAAAAAGTTACAAGGCATATTAAAAAGCAAAATAAATAAATAAAATAAAAAATTGAAGAGAGAACCCACAACAGAAGTAGACCCAGATATGGCAAGGATATTGGAATTATCAGACTGGGTATTTAAAATAACCATGATTAATATGCTAAGGTCTCTAGTGGGGGTACCATAGACAGCATTCAAGACAGATGAGCAATACAAGAGGTGGAAATTATAAGAAACAATCAAAATAAAATGCTAGAGATCAGCAACACTGTAGCAGAAATGAAGAATACTCTTGGTTGGCTTATAAATAGACTAGATATGGCAGGGAGTAAGACTCTTTGAGTTTGAGGATATGTCAGTAGAAACTTCTAAAACTGAAAAGCAGAAAGAAAAGAAACACTGAAAAAAAAATGGAACAAACCAAGAACTGAGGGACAAGTACAAAAGGTGGAACATCTACGTAACAGGCATATCAAAGAGGAAGAAAAAGAGAATAGAAGCAATATTGAAGTCCTAGTGTCAGTTTCAAGCAGTATAAATGCCACAAAGATAAAAAAAAAAACACCTGTGTACATCATCTTTAAACTAGAAAATGAAAAGAGAAAGAATCTGGAAAGAAGCAAGAGGAGGAACTCTAGAGTAGTAACAAGAATTTCATCTGACTTCACAGAAATCATGCAAAGCAAGAAAAGACTGAAATGATACGTTGAAAGTATTGAGAGAAGTACCCCCTACCAGTTTAGAATTCTGTACACTCTGAAATTATCCTTCAATAATGAAGGGTAACTGTACAAAACTCAACTCAAAGTGGACCAGACTTACGCGCTAGAACAGAGAACCTGTGCCTAAAGGTTCAGCCCTTCAACCTGTGCCTAAAGATACAGCCCAAATCTCTACTGTGGTGACTTAGGAACTGACTTCCTTAATAAGACTCCTAAAGTTCAAGAAGTAAAATCAAGAATCAATAAATGGAATGGAATCAAACTAAAAAGCATCTTTACAGCAAAGGAAAAAAATCAATAACATGAAGAGAGAGCCTACAACATGGGAGAAAATCTTTACCACATTGACTTCAGATAGAGTATTAATCTACAGGATATATAAAGAACTCAAAAAAACTTAACACCCAAAAACAACAACAACAACAACAACAAAACCACCCAAATCAATAAATGTGCTAAGGAACTGAGTAGATACTTCACAGAAGAAGAAATAAAATTGATAAACAAATATATAAAAAATGTTCAACATCTCCAGCAGTTAGAGAAATGCAAATCAAAACTACACTAAGATTTCATCTTATTCCAGTCAGAATGACAAGAATTAGCAAGAATACAAGCAACAATAAATGTTGGTGAGGATGTGGGGAAAAGGGTACACACATACAGTGTTGGTGAGACTGCAGATTGCTACAGCCACTCTGGAAAGCAATGTGGAGATTCCTCAGAAAACTAGGAGTGGAACCACCATTTGATTCCGCTGTCCCGCTCTTCAGTTTATACCCCAAAGACTCAAAATCAGTATACTACAGTGATGCAGCCACATCAAGGTTTATAGCAGTTTAACTCACAGCAGCTAAACTGTGGAACCAACCTAGGTGCCCTTCAACAGATGAATGGATAAAGAAAATGTGGTATATGTACACAATGGAATATTACTCAGCCTTAAAGAAGAATGAAATTATGACATTTCCCAGTAAATGGAGGAACTGGAGAATATCATGCTAAGTGAAATAAGCGAATCCCAAAGAACCAAAGCCCGAATGTTTTCTCTGATATGTGGATGCTAATCACAATCAAGGGGGTGGCTAGGGAAGAATAGAGGTACTTTGGATTAGACAGAGGTGAGTGAAAGGGGGTGCTGAGGTGAGGTAGGAAGGATAGTAGAATGAATTGGACATTATTACCCTATGTGTGTATGTGATTACATGACCAGTGTATCTCTACATCATGTACAACCAGAAGAATGAGAAATTATACTCCCATTTATGTATGACATGTCAAAATGAATTCATTCTTTTGTCATGTATAACTAATTAGAACAAATAAAAAATTAAAAAGAATGAAGATGAAATAAAGACTTTATCAGACAAGCAGTAATTGAGGGATTTTGTAGCCAGTAGATCTGTCTTCCAAAAAATGTTAAAAGAAGTTCTTTAGAGAGAAGGGAAATTGTTTAGGTCAAGAACTCGGGTCTACATAAAGAAAAGAAGAGCACAGGAGAAAGAATTAAGTGAAGATAAAATAAGAACTTTTATTTTTCTTAATTGATCTAACATGTTTGTTCAATATAATAGCAAGAGTATTCAGTTATGTATGCTTATGAATTTATATATTTATATATACTTTTATGTGTAAGTGAAATGCATGATAGCAATGATACAAGTGATAGGAGGGAGGAAGTAGGATTTTTAAATTTTAGATTATACTATTTGTAAAATAATATGTCATTTGAAATTGGGCTGGGATGTGTTCTAAATGCACATTGCAAACTTGAAGACAACTACTAAAAAAAAAAAAAAAGGTAAAAAAGTGTAAATGGTGTGTTGAGAAAGGAGAAAACATGCTGGACATGGTGGGGTGGTCCTGTAATGCCAGTGACTTCAGAGGCTGAGGCAGAAGAATTACAAGTTTGAGGCTAGCCTCAGCAGCTTAGCAAGACTCTGTTTCAAAATAAAAAAATAAAAGGCTAGGGATGTGCCTTAGTAGTAGAGCATTTGCCTGACATGTGCGAGACCCTGAGCTTGATTTCTAGAACTGCAAAATAAATAAGCAAGTTAATTAATTAATTAATTAAAGGGCTGTGGATGTAATTCAGTAGCAGAGCAGCACTGGATTCAGTCTCCAGTACTATAAAAGAAAAAAAAAAAGACATAAAAAGAAGAAAAAAATGGAATCATATAAAAATGCTCATTTGAAACCACAAATGTTGAGGGACAAGTAAAAGAAAAATAAAAGCGTAAGGGCAACAAATAGAAAGTAGTGAAAAATATTGATTTAGGTACATAGATAATAATTTAAGTATTAATGATCTAAATACACCAATTAAAAGACGAGAGCTTGCCATAGTGAATCAAAAAACAAGACCTAATTATATTTTTTATTTATAAGAAACCACCTTAGATATAAAGAGGCTAAAAATAAGGAGATAGAGGGGATGGGATTGTGGCTCAGTAGTAGAACGCTTGCCTAGCATGTGTGAAGCACTGGGTTCGATTCTCAGCACCACATATAAATAAATAAAATAAAGATCCATTGACAACTAAAAAATATTTTTTAAAAAAGTTATACCATCTTAATACTAATAGAAATGGGAGTAGCTACAATCATTTCAGGCAGAGCAAACTTCACAGTAAGGTATATTATGAGTGATAAAGAGATGCATTATATAATGAAAGGAGCTAATTCTGTGTCCCCCCACCCCCCAGATTTGATAACTATTCAGAGCCATCCTTTGGAAAAATTGCAGAATTTAGTGAATTTTAAAAAGTTTTTCTTTTTAGTTATACATGACAGTAGAATCTATTTTGATATATTTATATAAACATGGAATATATTTTATTCTAATTAGGATCCCAGTCTTATGGATATACACAATGTGTGATTCACTGTGGTGTATTCATATATGTACCGGGAAATTTATGTCAAGATTCCAGCATCTTTCCTATTCCTGCCCTCTTTCCCTTCCCTTCATTCCCCTTTGTCTAATTCACTGCCCCCCTCCCCCCATTGTGCGTTAGCATCCACATATCAGACAAAACATTCAATCTTTGGTTTTTGGCATTAACTTGTTTTCACTTAGCACTATAGTCTCCAGATCCAACTATTTACTGATGAATGTCATAAAGTCATTTTTCTTTGTAGTGGAGTAATATTCCATTGTGTGTGTATCTGTGTGTGTGTGTGTGTGCGTGTGCGTGTGTGTGTGTGTGTGTATGTGTATCACAGTTTCTTTATCCATTCATCTGTTGATGGGCACCCAGGTTGGTTCCATAACCTAGCTATTGTGAATTGTGTTACTATAAACATTTATGTGGCTGTGTCACTATAATATGCTGATTGTAACTCCTTTGGATTATACTAAGGAGTGGGATAACTGGGTCAAATAGTGGTTCCATTCCTGTTTTTTTGAGGAATCTCCATACTACTTTGCAGAGTGGTTGTATTAATTTGCAGTCCCAACCAACAATGTCTGAGTGTACCCTTTTCCCCACATCTTTACCAACATTTATTATTACTGCCTTCTTGATAATTGCCATTCTGGTTGAAATAAGGTAAAATCTCAGTATAGTTTTAATTTGCATCTCTAATTGCTAGAGATCTTGAAGATTCTTTCATTTATTTGTTGACTGTTGTTATTTATTTTTTATTTTTATTTTTTAAAATTGCTTTTATTTTTTAAATACACGACAGCAGAATGCATCACAATTCTTATTACACATATAGAACACAATTTTTCATATCTCTGTTTGTATATAAAATATGCTCACACCAATTCATGTCTTCATACATGTAAAGCTGCTTTTTCCTTTTTTTTGATAGAATGCTAGAATTCAATCTATATTAAGAAAAATCTGGATTACAGAGGTAACTTTCATCCTCTTAAATCAATAACTGTTATCATTATTTATTTTTGTTGGTCGTTCAAAACATTACATAGTTCTTGATATATCATATTTCACAGTTTGATTCAAGTGGGTTATGAACTCCCATTTTTACCCCATATACAGATTGCTGAATCACATCATTTACACTTCCATTGATCTACACATTGCCATTCTAGTGTCTGTTGTATTCTGCTGCCTTTCCTATCCTCTACTATCCCCCCTCCCCTCCCCTCCCCTCTTCTCTCTCTACCCCCTCTACTGTAAATCATTTCTTCCACTTGTATTATTCTTCCCTTACCCCTCACTTCCTCTTATATGTAATTTTGTATAACCCTGAGGATCACCTTCCATTTCCATACAATTTCCCTTCTCTCTCCCTTTCCCTCCCACCTCTCATCCCTGTTTAATGTTAATCTTCTTCTCATGCTCTTCGTACCTACTCTGTCCTTAGTTACTCCCCTTATATCAAAGCAGACGTTTGGCATTTGTTTTTTAGGGATTGGCTAGCTTCACTTAGCATAATCTGCTCTAATGCCATCCATTTCCCTCCAAATTCTATGATTTTGTCATTTTTTAATGCAGAGTAATACTCCATTGTGTATAGATGCCACATTTTTTTTATCCATTCATCTATTGAAGGGCATCTAGATTGGTTCCACAATCTTGCTATCGTGAATTGTGCTGCTATGAACATCGATGTGGCAGTATCCCTGTAGCATGCTCTTATTAGGTCTTTAGGGAATAGGCCGAGAAGGGGAATAGCTGGGTCAAATGGTGGTTCCATTCCCAGCTTTCCAAGAAATCTCCATACTGCTTTCCAAATTGGCTGCACCAATTTGCAGTCCCACCAACAATTAACAAGTGTACCTTTTTCCCCACATCCTCGCCAGCACTTGTTGTTGTTTGACTTCGTAATGGCTGCCAATCTTACTGGAGTGAGATGGTATCTTAGGGTGGTTTTGATTGCATTTCTCTGACTGCTAGAGATGGTGAGCATTTTTTCATGTACTTGTTGATTGATTGTATGTCCTCCTCTGAGAAGTGTCTGTTCAGGTTCTTGGCCCATTTGTTGATTGGGTTATTCGTTTTCTTATTGTCTAATTTTTTGAGTTCTTTGTATATTCTGGATATTAGGGCTCTATCTGAAGTGTGAGGAGTAAAGATTTGTTCCCAGGATGTAGGCTCCCATTTACCTCTCTTATTGTTTCTTTTGCTGAGAAAAAACTTTTTAGTTTGAGTAAGTCCCATTTGTTGATTCTAGTTATTAACTCTTGCGCTACGGGTGTCCTATTGAGGAATTTGGTGGCCGACCCCACAGTATGTAGATCATAGCCAACTTTTTCTTCTATCAGACGCCGTGTCTCTGATTTGATATGAAGCTCCTTGATCCATTTTGAGTTAACTTTTGTTGTTATTTATTTTTTAGAGGTGTTTTTTAAGTTCCTTTGCCCATTTATTGATTGGGTCATTTGTTTTTTTAGTGTTAAGCTTTTTGAGTTCTTTATATACACTGGAAATTAACACCTTATCTTAGATGTGAGTGGCAAAGATTTTCTCTCATTCTGTAGGCTCTCTCTTCATGTTACTGATTATTTCTTTTGTGGTGAAGAAACTTTTTAGTTTGATTTCCATCCCATTTACTAATTCTTGATTTTACTTCTTGTGCTTTGAAAGTCTTGTTGAGGAAGTCATTTCCTAAGCCGACATGTTGGAGTGTTGGGCCTACATTTTTTCCTAGTAAGTACAGGGTTTCTAGTCTAATATCTAAGCCTTTGATACACTTTGAGTTGAGTTTTGTATAGGATGAAAGATTGGGGTTAACTTTCATTGTACTACATATAGATTTCCAGTTTTCCCAGCACCTTTTGTTGAAGAGGCTATCTTTTCTCCAATGTGTGTTTATGGCAGCTTTGTTTAGTATGAAATAGCTGTATTTATGTGGGTTTGTCTCCGTGTTTTCTATTCTATTCCATTGGTCTTCGTGCCTGTCTTGGTGCCAATGCTAGGGGCAATTCTTTATTATTATTATTATTATTATTATTATTATTATTTATTTTTGTTGTGCTGGGGATCAGGGGCTGATTCTTTAATGAGACATGCCACTCTTAGTGTGCATATGCTTAATAAAGAATCAGTGTTTTGTGAAGGAAAATGTATAAAACAACAAGGAAAAATTGTATGAATCCATGTGTTAGTCAGTTCTTCATTACTGTTAGTCAGTTCTTCATTACAGGTATTATATTACAATACCTGACAAGAACAACTTAGAGGAAGAAAAGTTATTTTGGGTTCATAATTTCTGAAGTTCAGTCCATGATTGGCTGACTCCATTATTCTACCATGATTTTTAAGCCCCCAGTTACCTGCTTCAATTAATATTATTAATCCATCATGGATCAATCCACTCATGAGGTTATAGCTCTTATAATCCAAATTATTTAACCTTTGGATATTCTTGTATTGCCTAGTATGTGAATTTTTTAGGGGATATTAATTAAATATCCCAACCATAACAATCCACTAATATAGTTTGAGACTTTTATACCTCTCTATCAAAAATAGACCCAGCAGGCAGAAAATAAGTAAGAATATGGTAGAATTCAATAGCACTATTAACCAAATGGATATAATTGACTTTTAATACTGCTTCTTACAAGACCTGCATAGTCTTCTCAAGCTCACAGAGAACACTCATTAAGGTAGACACCATTATTGGCTATAAAACATACCTGAACAAATTTTATAAAATCATACAATGTCTACTCTCAGATCACAATGGAATTAAACTAGAAATAATAACAAAAAAAATAGCTGAAAGTTTCCCAAATACTTGGAGATTAAATAACACACTAATGTAACACATAGATCAAAGAAGATATCTCAAGTTTAAAAACAGTGTGCTAAATAATAATGAAAATACAAGTTATCAAAATTTGTGAGATGCAGTAAAACCAGTTTGGAAGGAAGTGAAAGAAAAGCCATCTAACATCAGTAATTTGAGCTTCTACCATAGGAATCTAAAAGAAGAGAAGATTAGATCCAAAGTAAGCAGAAGAAAAGAAATATTAAAAATTGGAAGTCAATGGAATTGAAAACAAGAGATCAATAGAGAAATTAACAAAACTAAAAGCTAGTTATCTAAAAAGATCAATAAACCTCTATCCAGGATAATTAAGAAAAAGAATGATGCCACAAATTTATATCAGAAAGGAAAGAGGAGACTTCCCTCTAATTCCCATATACATTAAATGGGTAATAAACACAGTGAATAACTAAAAGTTGATAATCACAAATTTGTACCTATAGGAAATGGACTAGTTTCTTAAAAAACACAGTCTGTTAAAAGTCACACAGGAAGCTGACAGTCTGAATAAGTACATATCTATTAAGTTGAATCAATAATTAATAACCTTCCAAAACAGAATGCACCAGGCCCAAATGTGTTCACTGTTGAATTCAGCCAAATTTTTATGGAATAGTTCGTGCCAAACCTCTATAATGTCTTCCAAAAGATAGAAATAGAGGAATACTTTGTAACTCATTCTGTGACACAAGCATTATCCTAATATCACAACCAGATAAAGACATTGCAAGAAACAAAAAGAGTAGTATCTCTCACACTCATAAATGTAATCATTCTCATTAAAATAATAGAAATTATCAAACAATGTGCGAAAAAGAATTATATATCCTGACCGAGTAGGGTTTGCCACAGGTATGTAAAGTTCAACTTTTGGAAATTAGTAAATTTCACTTAGCATATCAACAGGCTGAGAGGACAAGTGACATCATAACGGTATCACAAATGTAGAAAAAGCATATGTCATAATCTAAGACTCATTCATGATAAAAGCTCTCAGCGAACTAGGAATAAAGGGGATCTTCTTCAACTGGATAAAAGAACATCTATAAAAATCTTGGAATTACTGTCATGGTGAAAAACTAGAAGCATTCTTGCTAAGAGCAAGAAGAAGGCAGGGATGTCCCCTCTCACAATTCTTTCTCAATACGGTTCTGCAAGTACTAACTAATATGGTTAGGCTAGCAAATTAATATGGTTAGGCTAGTTAATTGGAATATGAGTTAGAAAGGAAGGTTTTTGTCTTTGTTTGCTGATGACATGATTACCTATGTAGAAACTCTGAGAGAATCAACAAAAAATCTGGAACTAATTAATGTTTATTGCAAGGTCACTGGATATAAGATTAATATACAAAAGTTAGTTGCTTTCCTGTGTACTAGGAGTGAACAAGTGGAATTAGAAATTAAAAACCCAGTGTCCAGACTAAATGCTTACATATAAATCTAATCAAATGTGTACTGTATCTATATAAGGAAATCTACAAAACTCTTATGAAATGATCAAAGAAACAAATAAATTGAGATCCATGGTTATGGATAGGAAGACTCATTATTGTCAAGGTGTTAGCTCTTCCTGGCTTGATCTGTAGATTCACCACAATCTGATTGAAAATTTCAATTTTGTAGACATTAACAAACTGATTCTAACGTTTTTATGTACAGGCAAAAGACCCAGAATAGCTTACACAATGTTGAAGAAGAACAAAGTCAGTGGACTGGCACTTCCTGACTTCAAGACTTACTATAAAAGTACAGTAATCAAGACAGTGTGGTATTCGCTAAAGAATAGACAAGTAGATCAATGGAACAGAATAGAGAGCTCAGAAATAGACTTACATAAATATATTCTACAGATCTTTCACAAAGGAGCAAAGGCAAAGCAATGGAACAAAGATTATCTTTTCAACAAATGGTGCTGGAACAACTGGATATCCATGTGCAAAAATGTCCATGTGCAGTATAAGACCTCAACACAGGTCTTATATTGTTCACTATAACCTAAAATGGATCATATAACTAAATTAAAATGCAAAACTATAAAATTCCTATAATATGACAAGGGAGAAAATCTAGATGACCTTGAGTATTGCAGTTACTTTTTAGATACAACATCAAGTCCATTAAAGAAATAATTGGGGCTGGGACCGTGGCTCAGTAGTAGAGTGCTCCACTGCCATGCATGAGGCACTGGGTTTGATCCTCAGCACCACATAAAAATAAAATAAAGGTATTGTATCCACCTACAATTAAAATAAAAGAAAAAACATTTAAAAATAATTGGTAAGCTAGGCTTCATTAACATTAAATATTCATGCCTGTCAAATACACTAACAAGAGAATGAGAAGATAAACATAATAGACTGGGAGAAAACATTTTTAAAAAATCTGATAAAGGACTGTTATCCAAAATACACAAAGAGCTCTTAAAACTCAATGATAACAAAATGGACAAACTGATAGAAATGGACAAAAATTCTGAACCTATAGGTTGCCATAATAGATATACAGATGGCAAATAAGCATATGAAAACATGCTCAATATTATAGCTCAGTAGGGATTGGACAGTTAAATAAAAAAAAAACAATGAGATAACGCTACATATCTCTTAGACCCAAAATACTGACAATGCCAAATGCTAACAAGAATGTGGAGCAACAGGAACTCTTTTCATTACCAATGGCAATGAAAAACTGTATAGCCATTTTGGAAGACTTTAATATATAAAACTAATAAGCACACTCTTCCCATGTGACCCAGTAGTCACTCCTTTATATATATCCAAATGAACTTAAGTCCACACAAAAACCTGAACACAAGTGTTATTACAGCCCTATTCATTATTTTGCCAAAACTTGAAGTAGCCAAGATGTTCCTAATTAGGTAAATGGGTAAATAAACTGTAGTACAACTAGAGAATGGACTATAATTTGGTAGTAAAAGGAAATGAATTATCAAGCTCTGAGACATGGTGGAGCCTTAAATGTATATTGCTCAGTGAAAGATGACAATCTGAAGAGGCTGTGTACAATATAATTTTGACTTCGTGACTTTCAGCAAATGATAAACTATGGGGATAATAAAAAAAGACAGTGATTACTAGATGTTGGGTGAGAGGGAGGGATGAAGGGTAGAATACAAGGGTTTTTTAAAGCAATGTAACTATTCTGTATGATACTATAATGGATAAATGTCATTACACATTTGTCTCAATCTATAAAATGTACAAGATTGAATTGACGGAGCTATTGATGCAGGTGAAAATGATGTGCCAATGTAGGTTTGTCTGCTGCAACAAATGTACCTTTCTGTACAGGATGTTCTTGGGAGTAGAGGTTGTATATATTTGAGGTTGGAAGGTGTGTATGAAAACTTTGTACTTCTTGGTTAGTTTTGGTGTGAGTTTAAAACTGTTCTAAAAATAAAGCATACTTAAAATGAAAAAAGTCAATGTAGTAACTACCATGTTTGGTGAAAATATATTGTTGCCTTCATCTAAAACTGTAATACCCTAGTTGAGGTCAAAATTTAAAAAATACAGGTGAAACTTGTGAGCCAAGTGGCCCAGGCAGCTGGCTAGCTAGCTATTGCACATGTGGAACTGACCACAATAACTTTCTAGGTGGTTTTTGGTTTGCTTAGTGTCTGTCTCGGGATATATACTCTATACCATGCAGCATTCTGAGCTCTCTACATTCGTTATTTAATACTCTCAAATTTTTTACAGATAAAGAACCTGAACTCAGAGATGTTAAGTATTTTACCTAGAGTCACAAGGGCACTATTAAGTTATAGAGCACAGAGTAGAATCCAGATTTGTCCCTGCCCAAAACCATAGCTCTTCATCATTATCAGAACTGAATTTTTGTGATTATTACATTTATGTTCTTCATCAATTTTTTTTCATTTCAGTATCATTATTGATTAAGCATCCTTCAAAAATAAAATCAGGTGGTACACACCTGCAATCCCAGATACTCTAGAAACTGAGACAGACAGATCACAAATTTGAGGTCAGCCTGAGCAACTTTGTGAGACTCTGTCTCAGAATAAAATAAAAAGGGATTGGGATGTAGCTCAATGGTAGAATACTTACCTGGCATGCACAAGTCCCTGGGATTAATCACTAATATATAAATAAATAAACAAACAAATAATCTTTGTGCCCTTATTTATTAACATAAATTAAATATGAATAATAACATTTGTAATGATACAGTAGTAAAGACCCCCACAGTGGCTAATTTGGTTTAGCTGTAATTGATTGAATGGCTAAGCTCTCATTTGATCCTTACTAATCACTGTTCATTACTATTTTTATAAACACCTTGATGCTTTCAAACTGTACCATTTTAAATATAAAAATATTAAAATTATGATTATATTTATTGATTAAAAATTAGAAATTTAAATACGCACAATTACCATTTTAATATATGAACCTCTGAAATTCTGTGTTATCTAGTTGAAAAATGCTGTTCTAAATTATTCTGTTTAGTCATTCAAACTACTCTACATATACTGTAATTTGCTTAATTAGTTCCCTATTGTTTGATTCTTAGATTGTTTTTCTATGTTTCTCTGCCTGTGATTAATATTCCTAGAGATAAATCTGCTATGATGATTTATTGTGAATACTTATCCAGAGTTGGAAATTATGGGTCAAATAGTACATATATGTGTTGTAACCTCTCCAGAAATATTGTAGTGGTTCATTCTTCTAGTAGTAGTGTATGAAAGGATATTTCCTCGCATCCTTTCCAATACCATCCATCATTTACTAAGTGAAAATTTGGATTTCACTATTAATATGAATTTTTAACTGCTAATGAGAATATAGGTTTTCAAATGTTTATTAGCCATGCTTTTAAAAATTTTTATAATTTGTTTTTTTTAATTATACATGACAGTAGAATGCATTTTGACATGTCATACATACATGGAGTATAACTTCCCATTCTTGTGGTTGTACGTGATGTGGAGTTGCAATGGTTGTGTATTGATATGTGAGCATGGGAAATTTATTCATTCTACTGTCTTTCTCATTCCCGTTCCCCCTCCTTTCCCAGCTGTTTTTTTCTTTCTTTTTTTTTTTTTTGTTCCTCTTCTTTGTTCTAGTTGTACTGGTAGTTCTATAGAACACACCTGTTAAACTGTTTTTATTGCCCCTCTCCCATGGTAAACTTCTAAGTTTCCATAGGGCAGAGACCATAAATGGTATGTTCATTGCTTCCTCCTCCCATATGTCTAGTACTGTGTCTGCATGTCACAGGCATTCAATAAATATATTGAATTGGTTTGTTGAATTCTAATATCTGATTGGGGACTTAGATGTCTCCACATCAGTTTCTTTTTATGTGTGATGTTCAATTTTTTTCTGTTATCTTTTCATTATTTCTCCCTGTGATTTGCTTTTAGTGCTGTTTGATTAGCTCTTTTTAATAACCAGAAAGAGAATGTTTTATATCCTTTGTGTTTTCGCAGCACATCAAAGTTTTGTTTTCCCTGTTAGTATTTCTAGGGAATCCCACTTTAGCATTGTTAAAGTATGTAAGAATAGATTGCACAAATACTGCTGAATTGTTTCTTCTGAATTTAAATCTTCAAATGTTATAAAGAAAACAGCTTTTCAGCCTTTGCTGCTTAACAAATTTTAATTTTTTAAAATAATATTCTGTATGACTCTAGTTATTTTTTTAGTATACTGGCATTTGGCACAAAAATATGTTTTTTTCATAGTGTCCAGAATATTTTGGTCAGTGTAAGCCTTTTACCAACCCGAGACTGCTTGTGGTATGAGTTACGGTATCAAATACATAATTTTGGATCCATTCCCTATGCAGAATTGTGTTGTATGCCTTGCTTCATCCATTAAGTTTATGTGTCTCTGAGGACAACACAAAGTTGGTATCAGGATGTACTTTGTACTTTTTAGTACATTCTGCACTGATTCATTAGTACACATCCACAATAAGACACTTGAGAGTGTTTTAGTCAGCTTTTGCATCACTGTGATCAAAATCCCTGAAAAGAACAACTTTAGGGGAGGAGAAGTTTATTTTGGCTCATGGTATCAGAGGTCTTGGTTCATAGATGACTGACTCCATTGCTCTAGGCCCAAGGTGAGGCAGCACATCATGGTGGAGGAGGAGACATGGGAGGGAGGCTGTGGCAGAGGGATACTGCTCTCCTCATGACAATAGAGAAGCAAGGGGGAGCCAGGAAGGGGCCACAGGGAAGATGTACCCTTCCAGGATACAGACCCAGTGACCTGTCTCTCCAGCTATGCCCCACCTGTTCATAGTTACCACCCAGTCAAACCATTCAAAGTAGGATGGACTGATTAGGTTACAACTCTCATTTTACCTCTGAATATTCCTTCATTGACACAGGAGCTTTTGGGGGATACCTCATATCCAGTACATAACAGGCAGCTAATTGGATAGATAGAAATCCTTTTTTTTTTTTTTTTTTTTTTTTTTGTACTGGGGATTTAACCCAGGAGTGCTTTACTGCTGAGCTACATTTGCATCCCTTTTTAGGGTTTTTTTTTTTGTTTGTTTTGTCTTGAGACAGGATCTCACTAAATTGCTCAGGACCTTGCCATGTAACTGAGGCTATCCTTGAAATTGTGATCCTCCTGTCTCAGCCTTCCAAGCCACTGGGATTACAGATGTATGCCACTGCACCTGGGTAGAAGTTCTATTTATAAATTCCCATGGAGCATCAGACATTGTGAATGTGGGGAAAGTAATAGGGCAGATGCATGAAGAAGCTTGAAATGCTACGGTAGGATGAGGGGAGAGAATCGTTTTGATCAAAGCTTTAAGAATGACCTCAAGCGATAGTTTTTCATAGTGCCAGTTAGTGCAGATAATGTTAGTAATAATAAACTAATTCATAAATACTATTAAAAGGAATGTAGCATATTTGTAGGTTTTATATATAGATCAAAGTAATCTTTGAGTATAATTAAGAAAAATTAATAAATAAGATAATTATATTATCTTCTGTAACATATTTTTTGGCCCAGGGCTATAAAGGAAATTTTATACTCGGATAACCAAAGTAATTGTGAATAAAGAAACTAGTTTCCTTTTATTTACTATGACTTGGATTATGTAATCTCCAGGTTAGAAAAGATTTTAAGGTCATCTGACCCAGGATATTACAGATCCTGTGGTCCATTCACAGTGCATCATTAAATGGCTTTTCTTCCAGGTATGGTGGTGCATGCTGGTAATTCCAGCTACTTAGGATGCTGAGGCAGGAGGACAGCAGTTGAGGTCAACTTCAGCAACTTTGTGAGAGCTGCTTCAAAATAAAAATTATTATTTTTAATTTTGAAGATGAAGGTCAGTGGAGGGCAGTAGTAACTCAGTGGAGTACAGAAGTAGAGTGTCCCTTGATTCGATCCCTAATACCTTAAAACAACAACAACATCATTATAATGCTGCCATGTGGAAGGCATTGTGTTAGGTTCTGGGAATATTTTACTATGTAAGATGTGGTTTTTCTCTTTGGTCTATTTGGAAAGATACAGGTAGTGCATACATAAATTCTAAAGCAGCATGAAAGAGTTTATAAAGAGGCATAAATGAAGGCAGAGCTACTTAATGTTGCCATTGTTCCATTTTACACAGTTGAAACTCTTTTGAAGCCCTTTTTTTCTCTTGAGTCAAATGCTGCTTCCTTCTTCTACATACTACCCTTCTCCAATGGCTGACTATCTTTCAGTTATTTTAAGATCTATGTCTTTTGGGTTTTTTTTTTAGGGGTGCTTAACCACTGGACCACCTTTTCAGTCTTCTTTGTTTTTATTTTGAGACAGGGTCTTGATCAGTTGCTTAGGGCCTCACTAAGTTGCTGAGGCTGACTTTGAACTTGTGATCCTGCCTCCCGAGCTGCTGGGTTGATGTCTTTCTGGTTAGTATTGTTTTTATGTTTATTTAAGATTTTTTAAAAATCTTGTGTAAAATTGGCCTAAGTTTCCATCTGTTAAAATATCTTTGGATTTTCCTTTTGTATTTTTCCCTGGAGGTTAATAAATTATCTAAGTTTCTCCTTGTTTACTTTATTTTTCTATCTACTTATTATTTCCAAACCCTATTTATACCCATACCCTCTGGTAGAGTTTCAGAAATCTCTGAAATACAAACAGAGCAGATAATCCATCGGATCCATCCTTTCCTCAGATATCTGAGGATATCTGAGGAAAGGATATGAAGGATATCTCCTTCATTGTTCTGTTCAGTTGTCCAGATGGCTATGCTTTCTTGGTTGACTTCCTACAGAGAGGTTTCAATTCTTGTTGTTTTGGGAATTCTCATCACCAGTCTTCTAGGTTGCTTTATACTCCTGATTTTTTTTTTAATATATATTTTTAGATGTTGGTGGACCTTTATTTTATTCATTTATTTAAATGCAGTGCTGAGAATCGAACCCAGTGTCTCACACATGCTAGGCTAGTGCTCTACCACTGAGCCAAATCCACTCCTTCCTGATTCTTGTTAAGGGATTTTTTTCCCCCATCTTCTTTTTTCTCTAGAGGTTTATAGGATTTCTTTATCTCTAGTGTTCTAAAATTTTCACTATGTTCTAAAATTTCAATATGTTGGTGTGTGACTCTCTTTCATTTGTTGAGTTGGGCATTATGGACCTTCTTCAGTTTGAGTAACAATCCACATATTTTGTTAGGGCACATAATACATGTGACTCTCTATATGTCTTATCTTTTGGACCAATTGGTTTTCTTAGAAAAGAAGCTTCCAACCTCCTGCCCCGGAAGTTAGTATGAAATCAGCAGCATTCTGGGAGTGGAGTGGTGGAAGGAGCACTGATATTCTCTCCACTTGGTGAGAGGTTTTCACATATACCTATTTTCAGCACCTCTCTCCAGTCCTACCTTTGCTGTTTGAAGTACCTGTCTCAGTCCACATATTCAGAGGATGGACCTTCAGTCATTTGCCATGGTGAGAAAGGGCAGCTGCCTGGCTGTGCGTGGTATGTAGTGCATAGACTCCTTTTATATCTATCTGTTTTCAGGAGATACCTTTTACATCTATTTTTTTCTGGGATTCTACAGCAAGAATTGGCTTGCTTTTTGTTGTTGTTTTTTTTTTTCTCTCTATGGACACTTAGCATTTATTTTTTGTCTTCTAAAATGTCCAGATTTTTTCATCTTTACTCCTCTGATTTTTTTGTAGTCATTATTTCATATCTTTAAAAATTCCTTTATTGTTAGTTAATGGAATTTTGAGAGAGACTAGTGATTTATACTTAAGAGAATATTAAAGTTAACACATTATATAGCTTTCCCAGCTTCCTGACAGTCATAGTTTTGATCAACATATCTTTTTGACCTTTTATAAGTTGTTAATAAATTTGTTTATTGAACATAATATGATCGAGTCCTGTTGGTGACATATAACTGAAATTATTATTTTAGATTGACCTAGTACCCTTTAGGTACCAATAGGTATATTTAACCCATTTTTATTCCATGCTTCAAATTAAAACTCAGGCATCCAAAATCATTTGCAAGTTTAAAATTTATAGCCGTTTTCTTAATCCCTTTTTAAAAATGTACCATTGTTTTTCTCTAATGTGATCTTCCTCTAGTTTATTGTTCACATTGCTGTGACAATCATTTACAAAAGTGATGCTTTAGAAAAATGAGCTTCTGAAACTAATTGTGTATGGTGGCACATGCCTGTAATCCCAGCTACCTGGGAGGCTGAAGCTGGCAAATTCAAGGCCAACTTTGGCAATTTAGTGAGGCCCTAAGCAACTTAGCAAGATCTTATCTCAAAAATAAAAGTAAGTTAAGAAAATAAAAAGGGCTGGGAATGTAGCCCAATGGTAAAGTATCCCTGGGTTTAATCCCCAGTATAAATAAATAAATCTAATAACTCTCTTGCTTAAAATTTAATGCCTTTACATAGGTTTTAGGATCAGCTTCAAACTTCCTAGATAAACCTACAAAAACAATTCTGATCTAGCCCCTCCTTTCTCTATTGATTTTCTGCTGGGTTCTTCCCCTTCTGGATGAACCAAGACCACCCCCACATACTCTTTTGCCTATCACATTTTGAATGCAGAGGCATACAAATGAACCCAAACTGTAGATACAGAAATGCATTGAACATGTAGGTATGCAAAGGCATCATGTTTTACTTCTCTTCCTGGAGTGCCTTCTTTTCCTTTCCTTTCTCACTTATTGTTGTCTTCTTTTATAAACCGCCCTTGTTTTCCTCTACTATCCATCTGAATATTTTTGGCTTGTGTTCTTTTAGTGCCTTGAACTTATCTCTCATAGCATCGATTTCATATTGTACATTATGTGGCTTTTCCAGTGAGCCTTCAAATTGCTCAAATGACTAAGCATGCTTTTTGAGTAATTGTGAAGGGAACAGGAAGAGACAATATATGTGTTTGGAAATTTCAAACAATCTGTGGGTCTGTACTACACCTGCAGCGTCAGAGCAAGAGAGTATTATGAACTGAAAACTGTCAAAACTTCCCTCTAGCTCCCATGTTCACCATCTCTCATAGAGCACACCTGTAGATTGTTGGCAGGTACTTTGTTGCAGTCACTGAAATTGTCAATTTGAGAATAAATGTTATGCCTTTGTGTTTCATACGAGCTTTGAAATATTTGGGAATTTTTCAGAACATGAACACATTGTGTTCGTATACTAAATAAAATCTCTAGGTCACATTAAAATACTGTTAAATTTTAATCAATACCAGAAGTTAGGCTCCATCTGCTACAAAAGCACAAACTCATTAAAAACATTTTTAAAATAATAGTGTTTATTTTCCTTGTCCTCGAGACATTTTCTTTTTACTTGGGATCAGGCTACTTTGGACATTGGCAGCTTAGTTGGATGTGTATTGATTGATTTGAACATGTTGTTCCCATTGCCATAATCATTATGAGTGGTGAGTCTCTATTACCTGGCTATATCTTGCACCAGTTCTGAACACTATATAAAAGAGAACTAGATGAATATATATATTTGCTGCTTTTTAGGGACTCATTTGAGTTTTCAGGCACTATAACCTGATTCAAGCATATTTCTAGAGCACCTTTAGGACAAGAATGAGAATATTAAACCTGGCTGTGAATGGACAGTGAATGGACAGTGAAATAGTTTATAGCAGCCTTAGAATATTAGTTTTTCTAGCAAATGAAAACAGAGATCTAAAGCTAAATACATTAGACTGTGAATACATTAGATTGTACTTTTAATTGAATTAATTTTCATCTACATTTAACAGTGTCAAGTCATCTCCAGTGAACTTCAGAATTCGAACTAGAGAAATCAAATAAATGAATTCATTATGAAATTGAATGGCATGAGCTGAACTTGGGCCTATAAATCCAGAACTTTAGAGTTTTAACCTGTCTTTAGCATAATCTCTTCATGGCCTTGGGCAAGTTCTTCATAAAAACAGAAAACAGACAATCAAAATGAGAATTACAAAGGTGTAGAGATCTAGCTTTTAAAGCGTTTGGATCTGAGAAGAGCCTCCTAAGTGGCTGTTTTTCCTAGCTCTTTAGTAATTCAGTTTTTTTTTTATTGTTGGTCGTTCAAAACATTACATAGTTCTTAATATATCGTATTTCACAGTTTGATTCAAGTGGGTTATGAACTCCCATTTTTACCCCGTATACAGATTGCTGTATCACATCAGTTACACTTTCATTGATTTACATATTGCCATTCTAGTGTCTGATGTATTCTGCTGTCTATCCTATTCTCTACTATCCCCCCTCCCCTCCCCTCCCCTCTTCTCTCTCTACCCCCTCTAGTGTAAATCATTTCTTCCACTTGTATTATTCTTCTCTTACCCCTCATTTCCTCTTATATGTAATTAATTCAGTTTTAAACCCAATATTTCTGTCTTTTATATTCTGGCTTTTGCTATATTTATATCCAGACTCCTTACAAAGACACACCACGTCCTTTGGAAGCAGGTTTTGTGAAGTAATAGATGTATAGGACTAGGATTTGAAAAATTACACAAAGTAAAACTCTTTTTCATATATAAAAGACATTTCTGTGATAGATTTATTGTTTACTAAATCATTAACCTCACACCCTAGTAAGAGACATCATTGAGGAATGGCTAACATTCATTGACATTTGTCTCATAAGAATGTAAGATATTTTAAATTCGTGTTTGTTGAAATAATAACATTGGATTATTTATTGAAGAATAACCTATATTTTGCATTGCTTTAGGGCAGGACTAGATTTAGTTATTTGTTCCATAATCCAGTGGTTTGACCAGTTATTTAAAACCACTGGATTATTGAACAAATAACAAAAAAATGAAGTAGATCAGTTTTTTCTTTCCCATAGAGTTTTATTTAGAACAGTCTTAGGTGTACAGAAAAATTAAGAGGAAGATATAGCAATTCTCCATATTTCCACAGTGCTCCTACATGCATTGCTTTCCCCCTTATCAAAATTCCTCATCAGAGTGATACATTTGTTACAGTTGATAAATCTATATTGATATTTGGCATATCATTATCACCCAAAGTCCTGTTAAATTAAGTTTAACCTGAGAATGCTTCTGAACTTATGTGAGGAACTGCAACTAATGGAAAAACAAATTTAGGAGTATATTGTGTCAGTCAGCTTTTTTCCACTGTGACAGAATACCTGAGATAATCAACTTGAAATAAGGAAAGGTTTGTTTGTAGCTCATGGTTTCAGAGCTTTCAATCCATGGTCATTTGACCCAGTTGCCTCGGGCCTGTGGCAGCATAATACATTGTGGCCAAAGTGTGTATGGCAGCCAGGAAACAAAAAGAGACAGTGTTAACTGGAGGTTGACTGTGGAGTGATCTTTAGTCCTTGGGTGTAATGCCCTGATGATTAGGGTAATTACCCCAGTGCAGAAACAGGAGTGTAGCAAAGCAGGGATGGTAATTTGAGCAGGTTTATTGTACTAGGGGAAAGGCAAGAGAAAGTGAGGTATACCCAGGGAGAGGGTTGGACAGATTGGCCAGGACTAAAATGATTAGGCTTAGGCTTTTATTAGGATAAGGTGTGAGAATTTACAGTAGCATGAGACCTTGGTGTGGCAGGTTGCTACACCTCTTCAGGACCAGGGTTTATGCTGCTGCACAATCTACCCATTTTGGGGGAAGTTCCACGCCTGCCCTGTGTGAATACTGGGTTACTTTGCTCTTTCTGGCCTACTGCCACTAGCAGACGGTCAGCTGACCCCTGGAGCAGCTTGTGGGCACATGTGTGACCTTGGGAACATGTGTGCCTTTGTAACTCTACAGAGTGGATTGGCTCCCTTTGGTGGAGTGTGGGGGAGGGAGACTAGTGGTGCCTTTGAGTGGCTCTCAGTAGTAGTCTTCCTACATTCCTGAGATGAATTTCTTCCATAGGCTCACCTATGCAAGGAGAGATGGGAATTTATGGTCTTATGGCATCAAATGGAGAGTATTGTGACCTTTTACAGAAGTCTTCCTCTCTCTTGTCCCCTTCTGTATCTGCTGATCTCTAGCTAACCACCTACTCTACCATAAGGGTGCAAGGTCCCAGTATCCCCTTCAAGGGCACTCTCCCAATGACCTAACTTCCTTCCAGTAGGCCCCACCTACTAAAAGTTCTACCAAGAAGCACCGTGAGCTGGAGAATAGGTCTTCAACACATGGGCCTTTGGGGAACAGTCAAGATCCAAACTATAACATCTGTTTTTATAACAAACACCGGAGTCTCAGCTAGTCACACAGCAGTCACAGGTGGCTAACTGATCATATCATATTCAAATAAGACAAATGCTGAGTTGTTTCTGTACCTTACTTCCTTTTTCTGGCATACGTGTTGCCTAACAATGTTGCTGGGTAGAGTTCTCTGAACCTCTTCTGGTTCTGAGGGCTTACTAATTGGTGAAGCATTCCTTCTGCAGTTAAATTCCGGTAAATTTAATTTGTCTAAAATTTTGACAGTCCTTAGTTTATGTTAGGGTTCATTCTTGGTGTTGTCCAAATTCTTTATATTTGGATAAGTGTATAATGAATTGTGTTCACCAATACATTATCATTCAGAGTATTTTCACTATCCTAAAAATCTCTGTACTCTGCCAATTTAATCCCTCTGCTCCTCCTCCTGCAATATCTGGTAACTGCTGATCTTTATATTCTCTCAACCATAGTTTTGCTTTCTTCAGAATGTCATATAGTAATCTTACAGATAAACTTTTCAGATTGGCTTTCTTCACTTACTAATAGTATTTAAGGTTTCTCTATGTCTTTTCATATCTTGATAGCCTGTTTCTTTCTAGTGCTTCATGGTATCCTATTGTTTAAATGTACCACAATTAATTAATCTTTTCATCTACTAAAAGTCATCTTGGTTGCTTCCAGGTTTGGGTGTTGATAATAAAGCTGCTGTAGAATTTCTAGAATGTGTAGAATTTTGTGTGGACTTGTTTTCAGTTCCTTTGAGTAGACACAAGGAAACATAATTGCTGGATCATATATGATGAGAGTGTGTTTAGTTTTGTGATAAACCACCAAACTGTCTCCCACTAGCAATGAATGAGAGTTCCTGTAGCTCTATATGCTCATTAACATTTGCTGTTGTCTATGTTCTGCACTTTAGCCATTCTGATCAATGTGTAGTGGTATCTCATTGTTTTAATTATAACTTCCCTGGTGACATAATGTTGAACATCTTTTCATGCACTTATTTGCCACCTGTTTATCTTCTTTGGTTAGGTATCTATTAGTCTTTGGCACAATTTAAAAAGGAAATTTAAAAAATTGTTTCTCCTCTTCTTCTTCCTCTCCCCATCCCCCACTTTTTTTTAAAGTTTTGGAGATTGAACCCACAGTCTCCTGTCACTAGACAAGTATTCTATCCTGAGCCATATTCCCAGTCCTAAAGAAAAATAAAAATTGACATATAATAATTTAAAATATTTATAGGTTACAATGTGATATTTAAATATAAGTATACAATGTCTGATCTGATCAGGGTAATTATTGTAACTGTTATCTTTAACATTGATCATTACTTTGTTTGATAATATTCAAAATACTCCCTACTGGCTATTTTGAAATATATAATAATTTGTTGAAAATGGTATTGACCCTATTGTGCTATAGAATTTTGGGAAACTTTTCCACCTGTATGATGTGAGTTGCAAGTGTATCTACTCTTGTTGTAGTCTCCTATATAAAGGTCCCCTTAACCTTTATGGAATATTCTACCTTTCCTCTTTTCAAAATTTTTTAAAATTTTATAATATGTTTTATCTCATACAACTTTTTGTTTAAAAATGTTTTGCATACCATAATTTTGCCACCCCTGCTTTCTTTTGCTGACTTTTGTATGTAACATTCTTATGTCCTTTTGCTTTTAGTCTACTTGTGTCCATAGATTTAGAGTTGCCTGTAGATTATATACAGTTGTATTTTGTTAGATTTATTTCTGTTAATCAAGCTTTTTGTTTTGATTGGTGTTTTGTAATAATGCATTTATAATCAAATAAATTTCCATAAGTCCATTTTAACTGATGGGCAGGTTGTGGTTTTGATGTTGTATCCAAAAAGTCATTACTATGTGCGAGGTCCTCTAGGTTTTCTCCATCTGCCATCTTCTAGGAATTCAGTAGTTTCATGTTTTACATTTAGATCTATCATCCATTTTGGGTTAAATTTGTTAAGGATGTAAGGTTTGAGTATAGATTCACCTTTTTACATGTAGAATTTTGGTTGTTCCAGCATTTGTTGAAGACTGCCATTAATCCATCATTTTGCCTTTGCTTCTTTGTCAAAGATCAGTTGGGTGTATTTATATGGGTCTCTTCATCCTGTTGTATTAATTCCATCTGTTTATCTGTTCTTTGAGTGCATGTGTGTATATGTGTATGTGATGCTGGAATGAAACCAGAGCCTTGTGTATGTTAGGCAAGTGCTTAACTACTGAGCTGTGTCCCCACAGCCCCCCAAATTGTTTATTTTCTAGCCAATATCACAATGTCTTCCTTATTATAATTTTATAGTAGGTTATGGAGTTGGGTAATGTTAGTGCTCCATTTTATTCTTCTTCTTTAAATTGTGTTGGCTACTCTGTCCCTTTGAATCTCTGTATAAACTTTTGAATCAGTTTGTTGATATTTATAGCAAAAGCATTTAAAAATTTCTATCTTTTCTGATCCTAATATTAGTCTGTCAAAGAAGAGCTCTGCAAACCATATTTTATTGCTCTTCAAAGGACTGAAACAATGTAGGAATGATTAGCCTTTGAATTTTGAGTAAACTATATTTATGAATCTGTTTTAGCAGTACCAAAATGTTTGTTTTTCTTTTTCTAATATTATGACTCCTAATATATTTGTAACATTTCTTGGAAGATAAGTTATTCAGGTAGCATTTGTTATATTTTTAGCCATTATTACAATGCCAGACTGTGATCCTTAAAAAAAAATCATCATGATTATTATTCAAGTTACTAAGTATTCACAGGTATAAATTGAGTTCACATGGAGCATCACACATAATACAATATTATGTTAGATTATAGAAACTATACATAGTTGCATTCAGCAGGTTATGGTTGTGTTAAGTTTAAGTAGAGGGTAAGACAAATGGCTTTATTATGACAGTTCTGATAGCACATGAATGTTTTAATAATGCTGTAGATTTAAACTATAACTAATTCCCTCGATTAAGATTAGAATGAACACAAACCAAATGTGTCTGTTGCCATTTTAAAACCAGGAATTAAAAGTTGTTTTTTGTGTAATTTTCCAAAAAAAAAAAAAAAGATTTTATATATTGATTTTCTTCATATTTTAAAAGATTAAGTACAAGAAAATTAGTGAATTTATTTTATGTTGAATTTATTTCAGTATTATTATCACTGAATAAATCTAGGTTTTTGAGATTCTCTGTTTTTATAAGCCACCATAGTATTTTGTTTTCAAATAGGTATTGTGTTAAAAATGTCACCATAAATAGATGACATTTTTTGAGTAGCCAGGCATCAGGTTTTTTAATTGTTATTTTGTGGGTTTTGTTAAACTTGTCTCAAAGTGTATTTTCCTTGGGTAATGTTTGAATTATTGGGCAGGGGGGTCTAATAGTAGCAATAAAAACAAGCATTTCAAAACAAAGTGCCCTATTTTTGTGACTGCATAAACAATGTATGCCTTTATTATTACTTATAGACTGAATAAACACCTTAAAATTTTATATTTCATTTTATTCAGCTTTTGCTTATTTAAAAAAATTATATACTTTAAAATATAGTTTCTTTTTTGTAAAGAAAAATCATCACATAATGACTTAAGTATATCCCATTATATAGTAGTATTTCTCTTGTGTTTTTGTTCAACTTGGAGTCCCCCATGACCTTGGGTGCTTTTTCTGTGGGGTGACTGATGGTTCCTGATGCTCTGCATTTTCTGGTAGCTTGCCTGTTGCCTGCCTCTGGGTTCATCATTCCCCTTATGCTGACTTAGGCAATATTTCCTCAGTCTCTTATCTTGGGGCTTTGATGCATATGTTCTGAAGGTGGCCACAGTGACTTTGGGTAGCAGCAGATGGTAAACCTTCAGGCTGCCACCGGCTATACTGGTGGTAAGTTGGAAAGTTAACGTTTGATGAAGAATCAGTAGTGCATATGAAAGAGCTTTGACTGCTGAAATATCTTTTAATTAAAAAATTAGCATACTAAAACATTTGCAAATGTCTGGGCATTTAAAGAAAATTAAACTTAGTTGTTTTCTTATAGATAAAGTAGTTATTTACCAGCTTGATTTTATGTTACTTGCTCTTCCTAACTTGGTTCTTTTTCCTCTGTCTCTACCCCTCTTTGGCAGTAGTTGAGACAGCTAAGGTAAGTAGATAAACTGCAATAAGGGATGTTTTTAGGAGTCACAGTTGTTTGGATAAACATTTAAAGTATACTTTAAATTGTGGTATTTGGGATTTTATTTACTAAAAGGAAATGTAGATTTTTGAGGATTATCTCCATACAGTACTTGTAAACGTGGTCTGTTGTCTTCTACATTTGGAGATATATCTGGATTAGATAGAAGCCTAAAGAACTCATCCTGCCTCAAAGAGATATTCCACTTTGTTCTAAATTAGTTAGTGAGTCTTGACTTTGCCATCCACAATCCCTTTTTTGTAGTGTGATAATGTGCTGTGTTGGACGTTCTGGCACAGATAAAATGCTGGGAAGGCTCCAAAGGACCTTTTGTTGTTTTTGTTGTTGTTCCCCTTAAATCTTAGAGGTACACTTTATGCTTTTCACTACTGAAAATAGATACTTGGGAACAGTAGGTTGAACCATCTTTTAGAGTTATAAGTGTCCATGTCAGATTTTACCCTTCAAACTTTACTTCGCACCAATGAAACTTTTGTGAAACCAAGAACAGATTGGTTTCATGGCATAACACAAGAGAAGTGTCTCTACACAGTCTGTTCATGCTGATGCTCTTGACGCCACAACTTGTGATGGACGAAAGCTGTGGGTGCAGCATCTTTTGCTTTTAGAGTTATTGGGCAGTGATACAGGGAACATCACTAGTGTTCTGACGCCAAAGACAGAAAGAACATTAGAGCTCAGTGGGGGGAGAATTATTAGTGTTAAGGTCACCTAATACCCTTCCTTGTTTTCTGGTAGTTGAATTTTTATAAGAGATGCCTTATGACAATAAGGTGTAGAATTAACAATTAACAGTAGAGACACATTTTGACTATCATAAGGATATCAAATGAGATGGATTTCTAGCAGAAAATAGGAATAGTATTTGATTATCATTGTGTGGTATTAGGGGATAGAAGCAAAGTTTTAGTTCTCTAGGTTTGTTGTTCAAAAGCATTCCTATAGAAGGACATCTTTACCAGCTATTCTATTGTTGCCACCTTGAGATTAGTTAAAAACTCATCTAATCCTAATTGAGTGTAGACCATTTTAAAAGAGAGTACAGTAAATACAATCTTTTTCATCTGAATTTAAGTTGAGAAAAAACTGTTATTTGCAAAATTAGGCTTGTGAATTTTCTATGGCTTATTTATTGTGTCAATCCCATCTTTTGGGGGATGCTTATTTCTATGTGAATAAATAAGCAGTTAACTTTCACAGTGGAAGTTTCATTCATATTACCCCAGCAAATATGAATTGTACTGTGATACTGTAGCTAAGGTACAGGCTGCATTTATCCATTACTACCGTCCATGTAGGCTTAAATATTCTTTAAGACTTTATTACTTGTTTTGCAATCCTGTGAACTGCTACCAAAATAGAGACCAATGTTCATTCCCTCAAATCACCTAGGTAATCTTTCTTTTCAAAGAAATTGGAGATGAGAGTTATTTTCAGAGACTTCCAGACTTCCAATGTCAACAGTAAAATATCTAAAAAGATTCATAATCTTTTAGATATATAACACATAATCCCCACTGTAGGCAACCTTCCATATTTCTTCACCACAGTCTTTAAATAGTAGCGTATCTTTTTTCTTTTCTCCAAATATATTTTTCATTACATGCTTAAAAATTTGGTGCTTCTGGTGTACTTTCTGTCCCTCTGTCTTGTCTTTGCAAAGGTGGTGTTTAGTTAAAAATGAGGCCTTCCTTATGGTAGAAATGAAAAAACTCAGACCTATAATCAGTTGGAACTTTTCCTACTACATTTTGAGAGAAGAATGAACAACTTTCATTGTTCTGGTGGAATTGAAGAACAGATGAGGCTAGTTCTTAAGGGATAAGTTGCTGTCCCCCCCACCCCCACCCCGTTAGGAGCAGTCATTCCCTATGTTGGTATGGGTAAAGATGGAGTAATCTCTTCTGTGAGACCATATGCTAATACAGTGCTGATAAGTAAGTGTGAAAAATGAAAGGGAGAAATACATTAATTGTATTCTTTCAATAAGGTATGCTATCCAAGGTAATTATTTCATGACAGTTTTAGCTATAGTACTTGTTTTATCATGAAATAAAAGATGGTTTTAGGAGCCTTTTATTAGAAAGACAATTGTATCAAATTAGTACAAATTAGATTTTTGTCTTTATAAAGGTGAACAAACCCATGAGCAGTTTTTAAATTGATGTGTTCTAGTCCACAAATGAACAAATTCTGTTTGAGGGTTAAAGAAGCTATTATTTTGTCCTTTATGCTGACAGCTTCATTACAGATTGGCCTACTGTTGGCATTAAAAAAAATGTTTGGCTCCTTATGATCTTTGTGCATGCAACTATAATATTAATGCAGCGCCATAGCTCTGTTCATTAAGAAATGGCTCTAAATGAGGTTGAAGCGTGTAAATTTGGAAAGATACAGATGTTAAATGCAGTCGTTTCTCTCTGTATACAGCCGTTTCTCTTTGTGTACAGCCGTATGGCTAATAATTTCTAAGTGGCTAAAGCTCTTGTTAGCAAGAGTGCTGGTGTGTTAAGAATGGCTCTATAAATAACTTTAAGAACTGAAGCTGAAGGTGCTTCTTTTAAAGACTATTGTTAACTAAACATTATTGCCAAACAGATGGAAAGCATTCACTAGCCTGATGTTTTTAGGTCTAATTATATTATCACCAGCCCTGTACGGCTCAGTTGAAGAGGTGTATCCAGAGGCCAATTTATAATCATTTAGCCAACACCTGTTTGGGAGAAATTGACAGTCAAAGGGCACATTTTAAAAAAATCACATATGTTCTTGTGTTTATTGCCTCAATGTGAACGTTGTCTAGTTGCAAACAAACTTGGTAGGAAAAGAAAGTAAATGTAAACAACATAACACTTCCCAGCCATGCTTATCCATCTTAATTTGGCCTTTTTATCTGATGCGCTTCATGGCTAAGTGAGACCAGCAAAGGAATATCACTCCTGATTTATGCAGGTATATTCTGTTCACTCCATGAGGCGTATGGTAGGAAAAAGAAGCTCTTTTCTTTGATTGTGTGGCTTCCATACCTTTTACCTAGTAAGATGTTTTCTATTCATGTAGATGTGCCTTATTCAAACTTGACTGGCTTTCCCGAGAGTGACTTGAAAGGGCCATAACTTGATGTAAAAAGGAACACTAAATGTCTTCATAGACATAGCTGTTTATTGAGCCTTCTGTTGTAGAGAGGTTCACGGTGCCTCCATTTGCACTCATGGTATGTTCTTTTAATGTTCAGGTTTTATGGAAGCATTTCTATGCCTTGGTGGTTCAGATTTTTGGTGAATATAGCTCAAAGGGCAATTGAGGACAGAATAGGTCTGTTCTATCTGAAAACAATCAAAGTCTAAACCTTTGTTTGAACTGATGTCCCCACCAACACTTTTATTTTAGTGTTTTTCCTTCTTCTGACTTACTTCTACTGAAAGATTTACATGTGTCAACCCCATTTTCTTTTCATCAGGGCAGTGTGGCCTCTGTCTTTCGCAGTTTACTCCATTTCTCACTGCCTTGGACTGTGGTCATTTTTCAGTCCTTGTTCTTCAAGTTGTCTCTCAGTTGCTGGGATAATTACTCTCACGTTAAGTGTTCTCTTTCTATGGCATCTGAACCACTCTCTTTTCCTAGTTTTCTTTGTACTTTTCTCACTAAACTTTTGGTTGTTGTGTTATCTACCCACAATATTCCAACTGTGTATAACTTTCAAAATTCAGACATAAATACGACAATATATTGTTTACATATGTTATAACTTACTAGTTAAAGAGGAAGAACTCTGGAGTCAACTGCCTAGATTTAAATTTTGCCTCTATGACTTCTTATCTTCGTGCACAAGGTAGATTAACAGTTTTGTCGTTGTTTCCTCATCCACAAAATTGATTAATAAAAACCTGTTTGGAGCTGGGCATGGTGGCCCATGCCTGTAATCCCAGCAGCTTCGGAGGCTGAGGCAGGAGAATCACAAGTTCAAAGCCAGCCTCAACAACAGCGAGATATTAAGCAACTCAGTGAGACCCTGTCTCTAAATAAAATATAAAATACAGGTGGGGATGTGGTTCAGGGGTTGAGTGCCCCTGAGTTTAATCCTTGGTACCAGCACCACCCCCAACAAATTAAAAAAAAACCTGTTTGGTTTATGCAATTAAATTTCTTAAAACCCAGAACTTTGGTAGTATAAGGGAGGCATTAGTCTAGTGGGGTCCATTCTCATGTGTTTAGCTTTTATCTTTATGGAGAGTGCTTAAATATAAATGTATAGTCCTTATTAATAATAGAAAATAAGTCCTGACTTATTTTCTAAACCCCACTCCCATTTTTTTAAATTTTTAAAAATTTTTTTTAGTTTTCGGCGGACACAACATCTTTGTTGGTATGTGGTGCTGAGGATCGAACCCGGGCCGCACGCATGCCAGGCGAGCGCGCTACCGCTTGAGCCACATCCCCAGACTCCCCACTCCCATTTTGTCTTGTATTTTCCAGACTTTTAGACCAGAATTCACTAATTATAAGTTTATTGAACATTTACAGTATGTTCTGTAATAGAAGAAATAGTTTCTTCTCTACTGCTATTAGCACAAATTTGGCAGCCTAAAGCCATGCAATTTATTATCTCAGGGTTCTGTAGATCAGTGATGCGACACAGGTGCCAACAGTGTTGTATTTCTTACTGGACTCTCTGGAGAAGAATCTGCTTCCAAGCTCATTTAAGTTAGTTGAATTCTGCTCTTCACAGTTGTAGGACTGAACTCTGTTTCCTTGGTGACTGGCAGCTGATAGCTGTTCTTTGCTCCTAGAAGTTGCCTGTGGATTCCTTCTCAGGCTCTCTGCAAGCTCCTTGCTTCCTCCCTTTGGTTCTGACCTGTGGTCTCCAAAGCCAACAACCAACCATACTTCCCTCTTAGTCTCCGATCTCTGTTTCTTCTGCCACATCACTTCTGTGCTTTCCATTTCTTCTGGCAGGAGACAGTTCTCTGTTTTTAAAAGTTCGAGTGATTTGATGAAATCCACTAAGATATAATCCAGGGCAATCTCTGTATTTTAAGCCCTGCCTCTTCATTACATCTTGAAAATTGTTTTTGCCATAACATAACCTATTCACAGATTTTGGAGTTTAGGGCATGAACATCTTTGAGGTCATTATTCGGCCTATGACAATCCCATAAAGAGCTTGAAATTGGGTTGGGAGAAAAACAGGTGAACAAATAAAACCAAATTGAAGGGTTAGGGATGCTGTAGTAGAAGTCAGTACTGTATAAAATGGGAGAACAAAGGAAGAAAGTCATCAGTGTTATTGAGAGAGAGAGAGTGATATTTGAGCTGAATATGGAAAGATGAGTACTTGTTTGATAAGTGGCTGTGGGAACATTTCCCAGAGAAATAGCAATAATAGTGATAGCAATATTAACCACTGGCTGTACTTTTGTAAGACTGTCTCCCTGAAATCCTCACAAATGGTAAATACTATTGTTAGCTACCATCACAGGCTCTACCTGTGAAGCTATAATGTCTTTAGTATGTAGAATGGGAATGTAAAATTATCTCATTGGGTTGTTGAAAGGATTAGCATAGAACATAGTAAATAATTAAAATATCGTAGGTAAAGAGACAGAGGCTAGTTATGAGTAGTACTTGCGAAGTAGAATTGGTCACTGGTTCTGAAGGTAGGAGACATGGGAATTCACAGTGACTTAGGGAAGTCTTGGATTTGGGAGTTTTCATGGAGGGTGCTGTTATGGGGGAAGAACAGTAACTTTGTTTTATTTTTGGTGAGGGCAGGGTTTGGGGAAAAGGAAGGGATATAGTCATCAGGTACTTGTGTTAATATTCTATTGCAACTAAATGGATATTGAAATGGTATAGGTCAGGTACTCATAAGAGAGGTCAAAGATGAAGTTGTCACTTTCTTCAAGTTCATCACGTCTGAAATGGGATTTTCCATCTTTTCAAACTGGTTTCCTGTCTTAACTTCCCTGTTTTTTCTCACCATTCTTTTATTTTCCCCTGCTTCACTTTTTCTTTCATCATTGATTTCTCTCCCTCCTCTTTCAGTTGGGATTAGTAAATGTTTGACAGCCAGCTCTTTTGAAAGGGAAAAAAGACCCCATTTGCAGCATTTGCTGATTTTGGTGGTGTAAATACTCCTCCCTCCCCTGGCCATTTCCAGGATTGGGCTGTTTTGTGCCATAGAGGCAGATTGGGAAAGCAGCAACAGAGACCACATGTGCCTGTAAAGCACATACCTGGCTCTTTGCAGAAAAAGTTTGCCAACCATTGCCATAGTATGTAGAAATAATAATAATAAAAATTAACATGGCGGGATAATTTCTTTGTTCATTCCTCTAGTCATCAAGATGGAAGTGGGTGACAGTTCAAGGTGGCACTGTGTGAGATCATGAAGGATCTTGACATCATTTTATGGAGTTAGACTTTTTCTCTCAGTAAGACAAGAGGAACGACATGATCTAAGTTATGTCTTAAACAGGAAACCTTTGCTGCCATTTGGAGAATAGATCACAGGGCAGCAAAGATAGAAGCAGGAGGCCAGTGTTACTAGCGAGAAAGGAGTTGATCTTTGCTTGTATCAGGTAAAGCTAGATGTAGTGAGGGGAGTTTGAATTCTGGATTTATTTTAAGGATAGAGCTGACAGAATTTGCTGATGGTAAAAATGATTTGAGGATGGGTCCAGAGTAGAGAAGCAGTACCAAACAGATACCTGAGGTGGTGGCCAGGCCCGGGTTATCAAGATCACATTATACCAAGTTGCTGCATGAGAAGTTTGGGGAAGAAAGCTGAGATTTGAACAATTTCTTTCTTTTTAATTTAAGTTTTTTTTTTAATATTTCTTTCTCACCATTTGTGTTCCATGAGGAAAAACTCTTTGTCTAAAATATTTCCTTTACTTTTAAGAAATTCATTAAAAAATACATTTAGGACACATAGAGATGTTTCTAAAATATGGTATTTTTGGAAAGGAAATCGTAACAGCATCTATTTTGGATAAGACTATTTATATCCTGTGATTTGGGGATTTAAAAGCAAGCTATTCTGAAATTAATAAATTCTTAGTTTCCAGAAGTAGAGTTAATGTTTTATGGTGTTATGATTAAATTATTACTCATATTTTTATATAGGTTTTACTTGTAATGGACACAAGGACAGAACAGACATTCATTTTAAAAGTAAGTAGAATTTGAATTTTCAAATTTACTCACATTGTGCTTTTGAAAGACAAGATTTAATTTTTGTGTGTATGGATGTCTTAATGTTTTTGTGTTTGTAGTGATCTGTATTTTCCTATCCTTTCATCAAGTTGATAAATGTCCTGTAGCATAGATGTTAAAAAAAGTTTTATGTTCTGAAATAGGGAGGAAATAAATTAGATCAATTGAAGAATAATCTTTGTGTTGTTTAAATGTGTAGTGTGTAGTTTAAATATGTCTCTAATAAATTTTGTGTAATTTGTGAATATCATACACAGTCTCATTTTTTATTATGACTTCTTCAGAACTGAAATTTTGTTCCAGGTATTTGGGAAAGTGCTATCTACATCCCTGGCTCTCATTTTGATCTAACTCAATTTATAACTAAACGAATAAGATGATAAAATTCCTCAATTTCATAATTGTTTTTGGAATTAATTGTGATGGTATATATTGAAACTATTTTAATTTAAGCATTTCCATAGCATCCAGAAGATGCTTTGATTAGTTTTATATTTCCTTTCCTGATACTTCTTTTTTGCTGATAAGGCATGGCAGTAGGTCACATTGACACATACTGAAACACATTGCTTTTTATGAATATACTTTATCATTGACATTTCCTCAGTCTTTGAAACCAGAGTCTGATACTAGAACACACACACACACACACACACACACACACACTCACTCACACATACACTTGTTCTCTTGGAGGTATTATAATAATCTTTGTACTATTTTGGAATAGAATTTTCAAGTTGTTGGTTTAATCTAGTAGGAATATCTTTTGTGTCCCAGGAATTTGAATTGATCTCACAACGTCTCCTGTTTTAAAGATGTACATAAGTAAAATCAAACTTAAAAGGTCATAGAGAAATAACTGTGTGTCATCCTGATGACTTAGTTTGAGAGCATCTCTAATAAAAACACTGACCCACGTAATTGATTTTAATGGCAGCTTTGTGGCATCTTCCGTTCTCTGGATTCACGCCAGATGCCATCAGCACAGCCTCCAGGGACTGAGGGGCATAGAGCAGCAGATGAGTGGTTTCTCTGAAGCCCGGAGTAACTCGGATAGATTAGTTTGGTTGATAAACACAGAGCACAGCAGGCTCCAAAGGCAACTGAGGGTACAACTGACCTTTTTGTTCTCTGTCAGGGTCTAAGGAAAAGCAGTGAATACAGCAGGAACAGAAAGACCATCATCCCCCGCTGTGTGCCCAACATGGTGTGTCTGCACAAGTACATCATCTCTGAGGAGTCCGTATTTCTTGTGCTGCAGCATGCAGAAGGTTGGTTTGCAGTTAGATTGTTTATGTAGTGAAGAATGTCACCTGTTTAGCTTTCTAGTTTCCATAACATCTTTCTTATGTGAAACACATACAAGAAGCTGTTTGCTCATTCCTCTGCTCTGCCTTCCCACTTAGAGATGGGAAGGAAAACGAAAACTTGGGTGCACAGCAGATTTCTTTTGAACTATATACAGTACCATTCATTCTTAGGCATACTTTCTTTCCTAGTTTCTCATAGAATTTATCTAATATAATTAGAACTTTAATGTGAATGCACGTTAAGAGAGCTAGACATTATTTTAGGGATTTTATTTGGTTCTCTTTTCTCTGCTAAAAAGATACATTTATGTTAGATGACGAAAATGAAAAGCATCCCCTGAAGAATTAATTAATTACCTCCTTTTTATAGAAGGCCAGGGTATTTGCTTAACATTTGACATTACCTTGTTATTCTGATCTGAGTTTTTATGAATACAGCCATTGGCATCACATATGTGTACAAAGCAGAAGCATGGGGCTCTGCCTTCAAACTGTTTATGAAATTTAGCTATGAGTGGAGGGAACAGGTGGCAAAAAATATTATGTTTTGATTTGGTTTTGCCTGTGAACACCTGAATTTAAAAAATCTTTTACTAAGAATGACTTAATACAGCATATAAATATAAATGCCTTTCATATAAATGATCTTTTGGTGTTTTTAAGAGTATTTTTAAAAACAGTAAAAAATTAATTATTTTTTATATTTCATAGAGACATTATTATTTTTATATTACTGAGAATAAAGAACTATTGTGCTTTACTAATTGGCATAACATCCAAATTTAATAATTTTCTGAGGAAAAGGAGTCATTGCTTCTGGAATGAGGTCTCTTATGATAACTAATGCAAGATTTTTGATGGGGGCAATAAACTATTAATATTGTTTATTATGAAGTACAGCACAAGATAACTACAGATGGAGGGAAGACCTCCATATGCAGTATTTAATAGGAAATTCAGAAGGGGCTCCGTGGTCTCACAGGTATTAAGAGAGTTAATTGCGTGTGTGAATTGGATAACTAATTCACCTTTGTTCAGACATTATAGACAGCTTTTATCTGAGGATACCAGTGCATTACAGACATTATTGAATTAGAGGTCATGTCATCTGATAGCGAAATACAGCCACCTCTGGTGTGGAACAAAATAACTTGCGTAGTAATAATCCATAATAATTTAGAACAAGGTCAGTAGGATGAATGTAATTATAGTCAATATTCTATTACCCAGTGTGGATTATTCATGTTGGAGATTATCTGTGGTACATTTTCAATCCTAGCTTACCTCTGTTATTTGTAGCTGTATCTTCCTCCTCTTCTTCTTCTTTTTCCTTCTTCAAATCATATGTTAGTTTTTCTTCTGTCGTCTTCTACCTTCCCTTATACCGCTTAGAGCTAAAACTGATTTTACTTTATAATTTTATAATGTCTTAAAGTCATAGACATAGGACCTTCAAGTTTTCTGCTGTTATAAATAATCTTTACTAAGTCTCTTTCTCCTTACTGTTGACCATACCTGACTTTGGATGGACATATGACTATATAATTTGGCCTGAATTATTTAAACTTGGAAGCAGCATATCTTTTGATTGTTTCTTTTAGATATCTATTGTTTAATTTTAAGAAGGGTTTAGAATACAAAAAATAGTAAATTGTGGTGCTACTAGGAATTCTCAATTCATTTGCTACTCAACCAATTCACTGAGCATGTACTATGTAGTTGGCTCATTTTAGGTGAAAAAGATAGAAAAAGAACCTGCCCTTGTGAATTCTTGTTGTGGAGGACAAGCAGAAAAACAAAAAGCAGTAGATTAATGGCATGACCCTGATCTTTAACACAGGGAGATCTAACCGAGAACAACTGAGGTTTCTTTCTATTAAGAAATCAAGGAGATTCTCTAAGAAGGTGACATTTAAGAGGAATTCTGAATGGCAAGAGAAACCATCCTTTGAACATTAGGTCCTGGTACAGGGACCAGTGTAAAAACAAACTCAGGATGTTTGATAACCAAAAAAGGAGGCCATTTGGTTTGAATCAGTAGGTGAACACAGCACTGGTACAGGAGGGCACTGGAGAAGGCGGCAGGAGCTTGTGCAGAGGGTAAGGACTTCGTTTTTTCTTCAAGTGCATTGGGAACCACTAGACATGTTGATCAGTGATAGGATCTGGTCTGCATTTTTAAAAGGCCACTCTGGTTGTTGTTTGGGAAATGAGTCTTAGAAAGCCAAGAATTGAGATGTGAAAGGTTAATGTAGGAGTCTGGGTGAAAGAGGCTGAGGGCATGGCCTGCTGGCGTGCCAGTGGTGATGTCCTAAGGGTAGTGTCAGAGGAAGCTGTTATGGATTTGGGAGTAGGGAGAGAAGAGTCTGTAGTAATTTCTCAGATTTGGCTCGAGCAAGGGAGTGAACTGGATGATGTCTCAGTGGTTATTTTCTGAGGTATTTTGTGTGAAGATGATAAAAAAAGTCACTCTCATATGTATAAATAGTTATTACTGAAAAAGTTAATCTTGAACAATTTTCTCCATGTTACCAATGCTTAAATATTTATGATTTGTAGCTTTAACCTCCTACTACTTACAGAACTGTCTGTAATTTATTTGAGTCTCTTGGATTCATTTTCTTTTCTGTTTTTAATTCATTCAGTTGGAAATGTATTGAGTGCTTACTGGAGCCCAGGTGAAGTTCTAGTGTGACAATGACTAAAACAAAGATTCTGCCTGTATGGAACTTCCATTGTGTAGAGGTGGAACAGACAGACAACAAGTATAAATGAATGTGTGTCAGCTGGAGATAAATACTAAGGAGAAAATCAAGAAAAGGAGGGAAGGGACTTGTCAGAGCGGTGCTGTTTTATATAGGGTGGTCACTTGATTGAGAAAGGCACATTTGACCTGAGACCTGAAGGAAATTAGGAGGAGCAATGTGAGGGAAGATGTCTTGGCAAGAGAGAAAAGAGTGCATAAGCTCAGAAGAGTGCTTGGTGTGTAAGAAGTAGCAGGACAAGTGTGGCTAGAGAGAATGGGAAGAGATGGGACTGAGTTTAGAGGAGTGAGGAGGAGGACAGGCAGATTCTGTATGGTCTCATAGGCAACTTTAAGAACTTGACTGTACTCTAAATGAGATAGGAAGTCATTGGGGGATACTGAGCAAAGGAGTGACAATGTAGAAATCATTCTGACTGTTTTGTGGAAAACAGAACATAGGAGGGCAAAGGCAAAATCAGGGAGAACAACTTGGAGGTTGTTACAGCAATTCAAATGAAAATCATGGCAGATTGGACAGGTTTTTGTATTAGTTCATTTTCTGTTATTATAACAAAATATCCTGGGCTGAGTATTATATAAATAAGTGAGGTTTATTTACCTTGTAGTTCTGGAGGTTCAAGGCCATGGTGCGAAAATCTGTTTGGTTCTGGCAAGGTCCTCATGGTGCATGGTATTACAGTAGTAGGAGTGTGTATGAAAACAAGGGATAATGTGGTGAGATAGGAATCCAGTGGGGGACTTTGGTCTTAGTGACTTCAGGATCTCCCACTAGGTTCTACTCTTCAAGGTCTTACCACTTGTTAACATTGCCGCTTCCAACACCTTAATCTTTGGGAGGCATACTTATAACCATATTCATAGTTGGTAGTGGTGGTGGTGGGATTGATACTGGAGTCTGACTATATTTGAAGGTAGAACTGGCATGATTCTGCCTTACATAACTCTTAAGGTTTTTTGCTTAAATAATTGAAAGAATGGACTTTCCATTCACTAAGCTGTGGAAGGAATAGATTTAGAAGGAAAAAATGCGGGATTCAGTTCTGTAGGTACTTATTATTCAGGTGGTGTGGAGAAGGAAGTGGGCTATAACAGACAAGATTTTGGGGGAGAGGTTTAAAATGTTTATTCTTTTAAATTAACCTCTTAACTCTATTTGAAGAAGAAAGGTGTGTAAGTTCCTAAAATCAGGATTATATAATATTCCTCACATATCCTTATAGCAGAATGCTTGGTGTGTAGTCAATGCTCTGTGTAATCATAGAGTACTGAGCCTGTTGGAAAAAAAGGCCAAGCTGAAAAACAAAGATTGTAAAAGCCCTGGAGTGTTGATATACTAAATAGTAGTGGGAAAGAATTTCTCCCCAAGGGACCAAAGTAGTAAGATGATTCTCCCTTTTTAGCTAGGTTTTTTTAAAAAAATGTATAAAACTAATCTATAAGCAAATAAATTAAAACTATAAAGAAGCATATAAAAGTAAAAATTACCTTTTCCCCAGAAATAGACACTATTGACAGTTTATTATGCATCTTCCAAAAATTTTCTATGTATAAACATATACTCCTCACTTATTTGATTTTTAAAAATACAGATGATTATATTGTGTCTTTATCTTGCTTTTCCCCACCCCATCTTTGCAGTGTACCTTGGACCCTTTCCCTGTGAGTTCAAGTAGATTTATATTAAGAAAGCCAGTGTTGTGTAGTGTTTAAAAAGGATTTCAGTGCCAGGCTATATGAGCACAAATGTTGATTTGTTATTACTAGTTGTGCAACCTTGGGCCCTAACCTTTCTCTGTCTCAATTTCTTCATCTGCAAAACAGGAACAATAATAGTTAGCTACCATTTTATAGGGTTGATGTGAAAATTAAATGGTTGATAAATGCAAAATACATAGACTTGTACTCGGTACTTGGTAAACATCTTGTATTTGCAAATATTGCTGTGATATTTTTGAGTAGATATAAAATGATTGTGCAGATTTACCATAATTTATCTATTCCCTTACTAATTATTTTTTTAAAACTGTTCCCAGTACTTGTACATGTATATCCTTGTGCATTCTTATTTTGTCTTGTTCTTAAAAATTATTTGTAGGACGATGTTCTGAAATGGAATTTCTGAGTCAAAAGATGATTTTTATCATTGCTATAACAATATTTGATCATCCATATTAACTTTAAGTCCTAATTCTGGTCAAGCAGATTAATACATTATTGTGCAATCTTATAGAAAGACAATAAATTAAAATGTGATGAGAGGCAAGGAGATAATTTTAGTTAACCCTTATGAATTATTATCTTTATAGCTTAAGATGCTTCAGTAATTGCAACTTTGTTTCAAAGGGGCCTAGAAAAATGCCTGTGGAGGCCTGCTGGCCAACAGGATTTCTAAAAGCCATATATGTCTGGAAGGCTATGGTGCAAAGCCATTTTTGCTGGCTATAAGCAGGGTCTTTGGAACCAAAGGGAGCACATAGCACATAGCTCTTCTAAAAATTGAAGGTGTTTATGCCAGAGATGAAACCAAGTTCTATTTGGGCAAAATGATGAAACCAAGTTCTACTTGGGCAAAAGATGTGCTTATGTGTACAAAGCAAAAAACAACACAGTGACTCCTGGTGGCAAGCCAAACAAAACCAGAGTAATATGGGGAAAGGTAACTTGTGCCACGGAAACAGTGGCATGGTTCAGGCCACATTCTGAAGCAACCTTCCTGCTAAGGTCATTGGACACAGAATCTGTGTGATGCTGTACCCCTCAAGGATTTAAACTAATGGAAAATAAATAAGATGAATTTGTGCTCTTGTTAAACAAAAAAAAAAAAAAAAAGAAAGAAAAAGAAAAAAAAGAAAAATATAATTTACATATTCTTAAAGTGTTAAAATTATTAATATTTTAGGTGTTTTCTATTTATATTTTATGATTTAGCAATAACAGAGTTTTTAAAAGTTGTTTAATGTTATAATAATAATAATAATAATAATAATAATAATGGTGATAGTTGTATAAGTTTTTATGTTGGGCCTGATCTCAACTCTGCAGAAAGTGAAAATCCAAGCAGATTTTGTGGGTGAGAGACTTTAGTTAGAATCATGTGCTCTTGTAGGTGATGTGATTTTATATTTTTTATAATTGAAAAAAGGATGTGATTTGATCAAAATATTGTTTTTGTAGTTCAGTATTGAGCATTAGGAACAATAAATTTAAGTGAGCACCTATCAGAGAATGGGAAAGAACTAAAAGAGTTTTGTCCCTTTAAAAATAACAGTTTTTGTAATTGATGTTAAAGTGCTTGTTTAGTCTGGAAACAGATTCCATAAAGAAAACACTGACAATCATATTTAAAAATTTATCTAATAATGAGAACAATGGAAATTAAATAGAATACCATACTTGATTTATCAAATGGATAAACTTTCTAATTTTTTTTCTTTAAGTCTGTGGATCAAATCCAGAGCCTCATACATACCAGGCAGGTGCTCTACTAGTGAGCCAAATTCTCAACCCAAACTTGCTACTATCTGAAATGGGCAAGTTTGGCCATTAGGATGGCGCTGTGCGCATTACTTACCAGAAGGTAGAGTGATTTGGCAACACATACCAAAAACATTAACATGCTTCTTGATTCAGTATTTTCAATTTTGGGATTCTGTCCTGATGAAATAATCAAAGAATGCAAATATTTGTATGTAATAATATTTATTATTGTAATTCTTATAGTAAAAAAACTGAAAACAACTTAAATGTACAACAGAAGAACATTTAACTGTATCACAACATCTGTTGCATGGATATGCTATATATCCATTCAAGCTCATTTTCTCATGAAAATTAGGAAATGTTTATGTTATTTGTGACTAAAAATGTGAAAGTAAGTATAGTAATGACTTAGTAGTGTTTATCATTAGGTGGTGGGATTACAGATAATTTAAATTTTTTGTCTTTTCTATTTTCCTGTTCTTTTCTGTATTTTTTGAAAAGTTTTACAGTAAAGCTCTATATTAGTTTTAAACTAGGAAGAAAATGTGACCTCTTCTAAAATGACATTATTAGTACTTGTACACCTTTTTCTTTGAAAGGATTTTAAAAAATTGTGAAGATACCACTTGTTATTACTCAGTTTAATAAATATTTATTAACTCACTAGTGCTAGGTAGAATCCTCTGCAGTTATTAAGATCTTGCAATCTGGTAAAGGAAATAATAAAAGCATAAAAGTAACATTAATATGAAGTAGAATGTTGTAAATGTCATATGAGGGACCAAATGATGTAGAGGATTCGTAAAATATATGAATTATATATCCTGTAAAGGGATACAAAGAAATTGGTAAAAAGAACAGATTCTGAAGCACTTTCAAGAATGGGTAGGATTTTGACAAGCAGATATTCAAGGAAACTAATAGGAAAAAATTTTAAGTGGTAGGTGTAGAATGAGAAAAAGCCCAGCCTGAGTTTATGTGGGGATGTCTAATTCAAGTGAATTCTGTAATGAGTAGGGGAAGAGGACCCAATTATGAATTGGTACTGTATTACCCAGGGGTTTAAATGCCTATGGGGAGTTGGTAGATGGTTCAATATATATATATATATATATATATATATATATATATATATATATATATATATATATTTGAGTTCTTAAATGGAGAAATGGCATGATAAGATCTGGGCTAAAATGGAAGTTTAACTGGACAACAATTAGTATGATAGAGTGATATAGTAGGGACTTTATAGTCTAGTTGTGGCTATAGCATTATACCCAGAAGCACAGAATAACCAAAGGAATGAAAAGAAGGAGATGCCTGGGAGAAACACTGTAGTTAGAACTCATAGGACTTGGAGACTTGTCAAATGTAGGAGGAGCAAAGAAAAGAAAAAAAAATTCAAGGTTGGTCTGAAACTTTTATGCTAGAGTGAATCGGAAGACAGAAAGATGTGATTTGGGAGACAAAAATAAAGAATTTAAGTACATTGAATTTTAGATTCATTGGCCTAAGAGTGAAGGAAACTTCCTAGAATTTTATCAGGTCATGTTTCTTGCTGATACTAAAACTTGTACATGGTGATGGCACATCTCATGATGTGTTATCGACTGACTGAACATTGGCTTAGTGCCTTCCATGTCCTGCGTACTATGTAGACAGTAGGCATAGAAAGGTGAAAAAGACTTGATCCTGCCCTCAAAGGAGTCATCATCCTGGAGAATCAAAAATCACAGTGTCATTTTATTTGGATTGCATAAGGATCTCAGCTTCAGGGTTAGGCATTATTGTTTGGGTGCCAAGTTTAGGTAAGTGTGCTCAGAAGAATGTGGTTATTGTTGTCAAAGACTTTAGACTGGAATTGATGCATAGCTCCTTTGTGAGTGTGAATTTGAAAACCATATGGAAACATTGAGTATACGCCAAAGAGGACAGAAAGCTTCAGGTAAGAAAAAATGAGACAGAAAAGTTACATCACTGTTATCAAAATGGGGAAGTCTGTTAACTGGATCATTGGTAGAAAGAGATGCATGATGATCCTAGGATTGATATTATGACACTTACCCTTTACTGATCATTTATTCTGTGGTAGGCACAGTGCTTTGGGTATTTATGGAATTTCTAGAAATGAAATGTAAAATGCAAAAATTTTGGATGCAACTGCTGATTTATTCATGCCATTCATTGTCAATGGTTACTTTTCTTTAAGATTTAGCTACATTTGATATATGTTGCTTAATAGTGACATTAAAAATGTTCTGAGCCAGTTATATCTATCTTTACAAAGTATGCCTCCCTATATACTGCTTTTAAGATTTCTGGATCAAATTTAATTAATTATCTTTTTTTTACTATTATTTTTAATCAGTGCATTTGTGGGGTTTTGAAACTCTAGTTTTTATATAAAGATTCTAATTAGCAGAAAACCTCTAATTTTGAATTTTTAATGGTTAAAATAAAACAAAAAAATGGTAAAGTAACTACATAACAAATATTATTGGTAAAAAGCTGGATTATTTTGTTTATTTGATTTCTGCAAAAGTGTTTTAAGTGATTTTAGTTTAGTTTTATAGATATAAATCAGAATACAGAATCAGAATTATAATAACTTACCTCATTAATTGCTACTCAATTAATCTTTCTCAATGGATTTACTTGAGCTTACATAACATATGAACATGTATCAGGGAGCATAAGATGGAAAAATAATGTCATTTAAAGACAAATTATATTACCAGATGCCAAATTTCTCCTTCAATTTTTGGCTTTTTTTTTTTTTTTTTTTTGGTACAAGGGTTTTAACCTAGGGGTGCTTAACCACTGAGCCACATCCCCAGGCTTTTAAAAAATATTTTATTTAGAGACAGTCTCTCTAAGTTGCTTAGGTCTCATTAAGTTGCTGAGGCTGGCTTTTAACCCACAATCTTCCTGCTTCAGTCTCCCAAGCTGCCGGGATTACTAGTGTGCGCCACTGTGCCTGACTTGGATTGGGCATTTTCAAAATGGAACAATACAATATTGTTGATTTTTTTCCTTCATTGTAGTATACAAGTTCAAATGGTATTTATGTATTTCTGCTTGACCAATTATTACATAACCAGACCAGAACATAATCAGATGTTTCTAAGACTAAATAAGAGTTAACTTAAAGCAAGATTTTAGCTGTGAGATTTCATATTAGTGTTTGCTATAACTAATTTCCCTTCAAAAGAAAGAAATAGGTTGTCATTTTTTTAAAGTAATTGATATCGGGAAAAATACTTGAAACCATACTTATCAGTTAGCAATAATAAAATTGAAATGTAGCTTCAATTTTTATTAAATATGCCTGTTTTATAGCACATTTGACATTAATGAGTATTGTTGACTTGGTTTTGATGATTATTAGAATACTTTTTTTTTTCTAGTTGCTTAAATATCTGTTTAAGGATCTTATTGTTTTTTTGCTTGTACTTGTTCACAGGTGGCAAACTCTGGTCATATATTAGTAAATTTCTGAACAGAAGTCCTGAAGAAAGCTTTGACATTAAGGAAGTGAAAAAGTCCACACTTACTGAAGTTCACCGGCAGCAGCCAACTTGTAGTTCTCAGGACAGTGGCAGCTTTGAATCCAGAGGAAGTGATGGGGGAAGCACACTTAAAGTTCTGCCTCTGAAGACTAGTCTTACTCCAAGTTCTCAAGATGATAGCAACCAGGAAGATGAAGGCCAAGACAGCTCTCCAAAATGGCCAGATTCTGGTTCGAGTTCAGAAGAAGAATGCACTACTAGTTATTTAACATTATGCAATGAATACGGGCAGGAAAAGATTGAACCAGGGTCTTTGAATGAGGAGCCTCTCATGAAGACTGAACGGAATGACATTGATACCAAAGCCAGTAGGAGCTTTCCAGCACATCTTGCTGCTGACAGTGACAGCCCTAGCACTCAGCTGAGAGCCCACGACCTGAAGTTCTTCCCTGGAGATGAGGACCCAGAAGCAGTTTGTTCTCCAAGAACCTCCGATTCCCTCAGTAGATCAAAAAATAGCCCCATGGAGTTCTTTAGGATAGACAGTAAGGATAGCACAAGTGAACTCCTGGGACTTGATTTTGGAGAAAAACTGTGTAGTCTAAAATCAGAACCTTTGAAACCATTCTTTACTCTTCCAGATGGGGACAGCACTTCTAAGAGTTTTAATTCCATTGAGAACAAGGTAGAGTTCAAAGCTCAGGACACCATTAGCAGGGGCTCAGATGACTCAGTCCCAGTTATTTCCTTTAAGGATGCTGCTTTTGATGATGTCAGTGGTACTGATGAAGGAAGACCCGATCTTCTTGTAAATCTCCCTGGTGAACTGGAGCCAACAAAAGAAGCTGCTGGAATGGGACCTACTAAGTTTACTCAGACTAATGTGGGCATGGTAGAAAGCAAACTGTTGGAAGCCCCGGATGTGTTGTGCCTCAGGCTTAGTACTGAACAGTGCCAGGCCCCTGAAGAAAAAGGCACAGAGGAACTGAGTGATCACTCTAGGCCCAAGCCCTGTAGTATAACTGAGACACACTATGCGCAGGAGGATCTTGGGGTGTTATTTGTAGCAGCTGTTGATCATAGTAGTTCAGGGGACCTGCCTTTGTTACCCAGCTCAGATGCTGAGTTGCAAGGACTTCGAGTGGCAGAGTTGGCAGTAACTGCAAACACCACAGAAGAAAGCTTATTCTATATCTCTAATCCCCTCTCAGGTGCTAATGAATACAATGCAAACACAGACACTTTAAAAACAGAGGAAGTATTGCTGTTTACAGATCAAACTGATGATTTGGCTAAAGAGGAATCTACTTGTTTATTCCAGAGAGACTCTGAGAGGAAGGGAGAAACTATGTTAGCACTAGAAGGAGACAAGGAAATCCATCAGATTTTTGAGGACCTTGATAAAAAATTAGCACTAAACTCCAGGTTTTACATCCCAGAGGGCTGCATTCAAAGATGGGCAGCTGAAATGGTGGTAGCCCTTGATGCTTTACATAGAGAGGGAATTGTGTGCCGCGATTTGAACCCAAACAACATCTTATTGAATGATAGAGGTCAGGAACTTTTGCAAATGCATTTCTTTTTATTCGCTGTTGCTTCCAATTAACTGAGTAGGCGTTTTATCTTGTAATTAGTATCTTCATTTCCTGTCTAGAGCTTCATTATCAGTGCAGCAAATTCACCCCCAGTAATAGCTTCTAGTACTTAATGATGCCATTATTCTTAATGATACTGTTTTTAGCTACAAAAGGAGTAATTACAGTTCACTTCTGCAGAAAATGGAAGAGAAAAATGTTTTGATTTCTCCTGTCGTTTTGTTTTTAGGACACATTCAGCTAACGTATTTTAGCAGGTGGAGTGAGGTTGAAGATTCCTGTGACAGCGATGCCATAGAGAGAATGTACTGTGCCCCAGGTTAGAACCATCTCCTAAAATGTCTCACTTGAAAAAGTGGTCCAGCAGCTCTCCTTTCTTTATAAAAGTTGTATTTTTCACTAGCAGTTCACATACATATTGGTTGGTTATCTCTTTAACCCTCTAAAAAGGAAAATTTGGGGAATAAAACCATTGTATATAGGTGTATGTTTTATGTGTGTGTGTGTGTGTGTGTGTGTTTCTTGTAAAAAGTGGTTATACATCCCTTAAAACTTGAAATAAATTCCTTAAAATGACTTAACTAGTGACTTAACTTTAGATATCTTGACCCTCTTTACATGGATGATTTTTATTAAGATGTTAGAGGTAGCTGACTAAAGGATCAAATTCCTAAGGCTATAAATAGATAAAGATTAAAAAATGCATTGTGATTTCAGTGATGAGTAGACCTGGCATTTTAGAATGCAGTTTTAAGATTCTTTCTATATTTAACAAAATTTAGGAAGCATGTTCTTCTTTTAAAATAGCCCATTTAGCCAAACATTGACACAACAGGTTTCTCCTGCCCTTATTGTATTGTCTTTATTTTTAAAAATAAGAGATTTATTTCTGTGGGTTTGAAGTCCTTGATTGATAATTTTAGGTAAGTTAAGCATATGAATTATGTTTGAGTTACTTTTTCCTCTCTCATCATTGCGGATGGGGCTATATTTGAATGCGGAGTTTGTTTGCTTTGCCTAGCACTTACTATCTTTGGATGACTACAGTTTCTTCACTCCTGGTGCCCCTACCCCCCAACCTCCGCTGCCCCCAAGAAGCCTCCATCTACTTCCAAAGGAGTTTCAACTGATTATGCTGACATCATCTATTTGATTGTTGGTCATTACAGTATTTAATGCTTACTAGCCTACCAGTGTATTGATGCTTATCTTGTTTAACTCTGCTGCACAGGAAATCATTATAATTTGAATTGAAAGAGATTTACTGTTTTTTAGTTACAACCTTCATTGTTAAGAATTACGGTGAAGAGGAAGAGCAAAGTTTTTCATTCTATAAGGAAAATATGCTTAAACTTTCCTTAAATAACTATTGGGAACTAATACTGTCACATTCTTTTCCAAATTAGGACTGATTTTATTTTTTCCTAGACAATAGAACAAAACTATAATTTTTTTCTCCGTCAAATAGATGACATGATTCTGATTTTTGAAAACATATTGGTGTGATATAGTAAAAGGAATAACAAAAATTTCATAGAGAAATCGATTCATTACAATTACCTGTCTGGTTGGGTGGGGTGGCACAGGTCTTGGAAGACTGAGACCCTAGGATTTCAAGTTCAAAGCCAGCCTCAGCAAAAGTGAGGTGCTAAGCAATTCAGTGAGATCTTGTATCTAGATAAAATACAAAATAGGACAAAAAACCAGTTGTTTGACTTGATTGTTAGTTTTATAGACACCACCCAACTTTCTAATTTGATAAGAAATTACATGTTAGGTTTCAGTGTACATAAGTATATTTATTAATACTTATAATATTTATATCTGGCTCCTTATTTCCTATTCAGTAAGGTGGTATTTTAGCATTCAAGCAAATTATTTTTCTTTAGTCTCAAGCACAGTCTGTTTTTTTAATGTCCATAACTTCTTGGGATCCTGAGAGCATTAATATATGTGGGACAAAACCATAATACATTCATCAACAGATACATACTTTCAATTTTGTGTTCTGTTTAATACAGATTAGTTTCTGAATTCTAATTTTTAAGCCTTTTTTCAGAAATCACCATTCTCATAGTTCATCAGCAGGTGGCAGTGTACCATTAATGGATTTTTTTTTTTTTTCCCCTTTTTCCCTTCGCTGTCCTTTTTCAGGTTGTCCTTCACTAGCATTTGGGGAAAAACAACAACAACAACAACAACAAACCTTTAGTATAAAAAGAGGCTTTGTTGTAATTATTTACATAAAGGGATTTGCCTTCAAGCTTTGTTAGTTGTGCTAGAAGTGTTCTAGTATTACTGTGTGCATGAATAGTATGGAAAGTTTCTCCAGTCCTTGGGCCTATTAACCTAAGCAGCAAGGTGAAACAAAACCAGTCATAGTCTTAATAGAAAGGTCGTGTTAATGTTCTAATTTAGAAGATCTCAAACTTAAAGAACTCAGTTAAGTCTACACGTTACTAACCATTTGCTTACAATACTGGGGGAATTGAAGCAAAAATTTATAAATTACTGTTTTTCTTGAAACTGAATAGCAGAGCTACTAATAAAAACTACAAGTAGTTATTCCTCCTTGTTCTCAAAGGGTGGTGGAAACAATGATAGTATGTTAGTGCATTAGTGTTTAAAACTCACTAATCAGTAGTTGTTAGACTTCTTGATCTACCCTTACAAACACCAGGGTTGAAATGGTTCCCTCCCAAATCCCTTTTCCCTACCCCAGCTCGAACCTTGGTGTTTTTATGCAAGTAACTCTAAAGCCTGCTAAGCACTCATGTTTGGTTTGAAAGTGAAGTTGTCACAAGATTCTGATGAGGACGATTCACCTTTGTTTGAACAGCATGGGGCCCTTACCATTCTTCCCCCCTGGAAATCCTTATCATATTTTTGTCCTAAAAACATCACCCACCTGCCCTGTACTTTATAATATCAGCAGTGTGTCTTTTTTATCTTGTGGATGATGTGCTTCTATATTTTGAGAAAAATTTCCAGTAACAGATTCGATTTACATGGACAGAAACTTGAGCAAATGCCAAACTAGCAGGGGGGCCATTATTCTGCTCTATAAATAAGTTTAAAACAGAAAAAACACACACAGAAACCTGTGAATCAACATGTTTTGGTCTAATTGAGGGGAAGGCAAGAGAGATAAATTTTGAAATGCAAATGATCACCTTCTGTTATTTAAGAATAGTTTCTGCCAACTTTATGATCTTAGATTTTTAAAAGTCCTAGTCATTTCAACAATGCATACTTCCAAGGAAGTTCAATATTCATTTGTTTCTACAACCTAAGAACTTTTTTTAAGTTGCCTTTTTTTTTAATATTAAAGAAAACAAATCCAGCAACAAAAAGACAAAAACCATGGTGCTTTTTCTTGTCTACATCTGTGAAAAAGCCAGCACATAAATGGCTGCAGCTGCAGACCCATCACGAGGGTCTTGAGAATACGAATGCACTGATCAAACCCAGCCCTGTTTTCAAAGTAGAAACCATTCCTTTTAGGTTCACTTTGTATCCTTAGATTATCCAGGGTGATTCTCTAGCAAGGTTTTATTTTAAATAAACATCATTCAAGGTAAATGGGCTCTTTTTATACCACAGACACACAGAATGGAGTTCAGAAAGAAAAAAGCAAAAGAAATGGTCCACAAAGTAGGAATAGATTGTTTGGCATGACAATATAAATATAACACTGTCTAGTTTCCATAAAGATACCTTATGAGGAGACTTAGATAGGTTCTGCTTTTCACTGAGAGAGATTATAGAACAAAAATGGGGGTAGACTGGTTATTCTTCTCCAAAGGACTTCCTTTTAGTTACTCTGTTTTTACTTCTATTTGTACATAAAACATACAGTTTTAGACAAATAATTTTATATGTTTTATCACTTGATAATGTAGAATAAATTTTTGTTATAGCATTTTAAGTATAAATGAAAAATAAGATGTCAAGAGTATAATTTTTTTCTTTTCCTACCAGTATTTTTTCTTAACAGTTTTGACTCTCATCATAAATAAGCAGCTGGAAAATAGAACTTATTTTCTTATACAGTATTAACTGTATAAGATACAAAAGACTATTTGAAAGTTTAATATGCAGTCTAACTCAAGTGAGTAAGATTATTTATACATTAGTTATTATGCTAACATAGCCATTTAAGTTTCCCATTCCAGTCTTAAACATGTTGATGTGATATCCTGTCAGCATGCCCTTCACTTTTATTTTCCACCCCATTAGGAGCCTTTAATTTTAAATGCTGTAAATTTACATTGATATTTCTCATTGAATACTTTTCAGATTCAAGAATTTATAGGTGAATATGTGTGTAAATTGAAGAAGTCCAAAGTGCTTTTCACTGCAGCCCAATCTCCACGCTCCCAGATGTCAAATGACAGCTTTGCTTCCTCTGTTAGGCGATTTCACACTTGGAAACAGCTCACAGCTGACGGTGAAAAGTGAAACATAGAAAAATCATGCTGAAAAGTATCTGCAAAATTCAGTTTTAGAGCATGACGTTTATTTTTACCATCCTTTGCTCTTCTGGCCTGACTTTATCAAATAATCCATGAATATATTTTTTTGGGGTAGTCTACCCTGCTTTTCTCCATAAACATGCTTTCCACTCGATTTATTTCTTTTTAAGCATGGTGCTGTGTATGATAGTTAGGTATTATATAATTAGAACTAGGACTCAGACCATGGATGGTTTAAAGTGTCTTGAAGCCATCAGAAGGTTAAGACAGAATATTTAGGTGGCGTTAAGAATTACCAAACCCGTGTAACAATCCCAGGTCAAACATTAGCTCATTGCATTGCCTTAGGCAGTTATTTAAGACTTTCTAGCCCACAATTTAACAGTAGTAAAATAGATTTGTCACATATAAGTAAAAATCACTAATGTCAAATCATCTGACAACCTTCTTATACCAAATTTAGTCAAAATTCAAGTTCATCTTAGTAAGGCAAGAATTTTTTCCTCCAACAGTAAATATTGATTTCTCATCCAACATTAATAGAGTTAAAAGAGTTATTTCATTTGGAGGACTTTTTAAGCAAATGTTTTATTCATTTATGAAGTTTGTACATAATATATATAATATGGAGATAAAGGATTTATGGAAAGTATTTTCATTCAGAGGAAGATGCCAACTTTTGAAGCAGCAAAAATTGAATGCCAAGATTCTCAATAAATGAAATTGTTTAAAGAAAAAAGAATTATTTAGATATGAGAATTTATGAGTCCTGGGTAATTTCACTAACCTTGAGTGATTTAATTTTTAGGAATATGATGTTAATAGAGAAAGCAAATATAGATGTATATTTTGAAATAACAATGATATAATCATGTTTTTTTTGTCTCCTTAAAGGAGAAAGAACAAAAAAGTAAGGGTGAGTTGTGCAAATAATTTAAAAAGAGTAAAATGTTTGTGTTTACTATTCAAATATTATTTTTCAAATAGTAACTCTTTGAATGACCCGTCAGGAAAATTTCAGCAGCAGCTTTCTTATACATAGTGGAGGTTTTAATACTTCCTTAAGTTAACAAATATATTTGATCCTTTGCCTTTAGTTCTTATTACCATTAACAAAATATATCTATTTCTCCTTGAGGAGAACCAGTAAATTTTCAGGTTTGTTATGAAACAAGGGCAGTTTTATACTGAGGGAAATTCCCTTGTGTACTTTGCCTTTCTCTCTAGCAATGAAACTTGTGATGAATACAGAGTGTGGGCTTCAAGTCTACAGAGGTCTGACTTTGTCCAGGCAAGACCCTTCTGATGTAATGAAGAAGAACAAGTGTCTTTAGAAGGATTTGAGGGTGTGGAACCCTGTGATCCATCCCTAGGTAGGATACATAATGAGCCCTCACAAAACCCCACTGTTGGTTGGTCACCTTCCCATCTGGATTAAGAGCACCCCATAAACAGACCCATTCTGAAATCATACTTCTCCTATCAGGCCAGAATGTGATTTGTCTCTAGTGGTGAAACTGAGACAGGGTAAGAGCAAAAAGTTCAGTCCCTGTTATTTGGCATCTCAGAAAATGCCATATTAGCCTCTCCCAAGAGAAGTTCTGTTAGTACTAGAAAAGTTTGTAAGGATGATTAATTGATAAATTCTACATATAGAAGGGGTGAAATACAGTATTTCTATACATATCCCAGTACTATCTGATATTTGGTGGGAGAAGGATGTGTTAGCTTTCTGTTGTTATAATACCGAGATAATCATAAAGGGAAAGGTGTATTTTGGTTCACAGTTTTGGAGGTTCCAGTTCATGGTTGCTTGTTGCTTTGGGCCTGTGGCAAGGCAGGACATGGCAGTGGGAACATATGCTGGAGCAAAACCACTCACCTCATGGCTTGAAAGCAAAAGAGAGGAAGAGGAAGGGTGAGGGTCCCACACTCCCCTTCAGTGGCACACCCCTGTGACCTAAAGACCTCCCACTAGGCTCCACTTCTTAAGGATTCTACCACCTTCTGATGTTGCTAAGCTCAGGACCCAGCCTTTTAACCCCTGGGCCTTTAGGGGGACATTTAGGATCCAAATTATAGCAGTGTTTTACCTCAAGATTTAGATCATTAAAGGGATGTTGATTTTAACCTTCTGTTTACTCCAAACTGTTTTCTTTATGATCTGATACAAATTTTATTTTCAGAAGAGGAAAATGAGACTAGAGAATTTTAAGTCATAGCTGCAGAATCATGCATCTTATTTTTGAAGTCTAAATTGATTTTTGGCAACTCTTCATTTAATTGGCCTGCATTATTTTAAGGAAGAAAGCGAATTATCTTTGGCCTCTGATATTGAGCAAAGAGGATGTAATGCTGAATCTTAAACATTATGTGCTAGAGCGATTGGGTAGCTATTTTGATCAAATCACCGGTTTTCTGCCCTGTAAAACTGTGCTAGTTTGAATCTCCATGATGCAACTGGGGCTTACTCCTTCTAAGCAATTCTTCACAAATATTTTCTTCAAATCAATGTTTACAGATGCTAAGGCTTTAAAAAATTAATGATGATAAGGTAAATAGGATTCCTGAAACCCCTTTAACAGCAGTGCATGTCGCTGTCTCCCTGCCTGGCACAGCAGCAGAGCAGCAGAGAGAAAACTGCGCCTGTCATTCTCACAATTTTCAGTTAGCCTTTTTCTCATCAATCAACTTTAATGGCTTTGGTTGGGTAACAGTGTGACACCCGATGGCTATTCAGAATGGAGTTGTTGTGATATGATCAATGGAAAATGGAGCATGCTGTTGGTTTTTTTTCCCCTCCTAGAAATGCAGGGTGAGAGTCTGAGCAAGATTGTGGAGAGCTCAGAATTATAATTATAATCGGTCAACCAGAAGTCATATGGTAGTTACCCGTTTCTTACTTTATCTCACAAGAAAACGGTATAGTAATGATACCTATAAACTCCCTTGAACAAGTAATTCTTGGCCCTGAAGTGCTGAATCAAGTGAAATCAAGGAGTTTTGACCCAAGTTGTGCAGATAATTGCAGGAAAGCTCAGAACATGGTTGCCAGGTCACCACAACAAATTCAGAGCTGGGTGGTGGGAGAAAAGCAGAGCTGGGTGTTTTGCCAAGCCTAGCCTGAACTAGCTAAGTGTAATCTGTGCTTACGTTTGGTTCCCCATAATACAACAGGCCCAGGGTGCAGGTAATTGGATTACCTGAAAACCAACTGAATTAATAATGAGGTGGTGGCAGACAGCAAGGCTGGAGACTGAGCTGAGCTGAGAGAGCGAATGTAGCAAGGTGGAGCAGCTCCTGGTCTCTCCCCTCACCTCCGGGCCTAGGAGGAGAGCAGGTCCAGCCACTCTAGACTTCTCTCCTGGAAAGTGCCAGTCCTTGTCACTGGTCTTTTCTGGATAATATACTACCTAATTAGAGTAATGTTGTTCTGGGAATTTTCTAACAGTTCATATACCCTTCTTGACAAACATGGCATTTGAGAAAAGCAATTGAGTTCCTGTTGGAGGATTTCAGGGAATATAGAATGGATAACTGGGCAGTCAACATTTTCTAAAATATTATAAAATAAGGAAAAAGAAGCAAAATGCCCATTTGGAAGGATGGGCTAGGAAATGGAAATTCCAGTTTCTGATTATCTGTCACCCCGAGTGTTAAGTTGTTTTGCCTTAGAGATGTTGTGAGACCTTACACCAGGTGAATTTTATTTATCCAAATTAACTCATTACAAATACAGGGTCCATGTGAATAGTGGTTGTTTTCGGACTTTGAAACTTTAAACTGTAAAACTTTGATAATTTAGTTAGTAGATAGTAGAGGAACAATCCAAATGTGGAATTTTAAGACTGGGATCTAGCTCAGTGGTAGAATGTTTACCATACCAAATTCGAGACCTGGGTTCGATCCCCTGCAATTCAACTTAAAAAGAAAGGAATTCATTCTCATAGTTGGTATGGCTTTTAATTTTGTTTTTAGTTTTAACACTTTGTCTTGTTTATGGAACTTTAAAAAAAAATCATCTCTGTATCAAAAATAATATCCTGGGGAAAGCTAGGTAAGGTGGTTGTCCTGCAGGGAACTTAAATTAACATTTAAAAAGTATTTCTTATTGATATTAATGATCTCACCAGAACACCAGCCAGATTTTATGGCTAGTGTATAAACTGGTAGCACAATTCATGGAATTAGGTGCTAAGGTTCCTTACACTGAGCAGGGACAGGGGATACCTTGTATTACCTTCTAATCTTCTTTCTGCCCCCCTCATTTTTCCTTGATGTAGCACATGCCACTAGTACCAGAGAAAACTATAGTCCCAGAGGCAGCAGTTGTACTGTGCAGAGGGAGCACTGGAAAGTATCCAATCTGCTCCCTGAACTTAGGGCTCCAGCATCTCTTGCCTGGAATATTTCAGTCAGCAAATGACTGACCACCATTCACATCTAATCCTCTATGTTTTGTCCTGTTTGGAAGATGCTGTGGATGATGTTTTAAGCCTTGTAGCCTGAAACATGTAAAGGGGCCGAGGACTTGATATAGATCTGGATGCTCACTAGGACTTTATAAAGAAAACAAACATGACGCCTTTGTAGATGCTTTGAACTTCCTGAATGAACAGTGCTATGAAATACAAGATTGGTATATTTATTCAACAAACATGTATTAAATGCCTCCTGTGTCCCAGGAACTGTGCCTAGAAGCCAGAAATAAAAGACATAATTGATAATATTAACAGTTACTTTTCAAGTTTTATGTCAAAAGGAGACTACACAAACAGAAGACGTACAGTTGGTTAACTAGGATGTTAATAGACCTTTGTAAGTGAGTAGTTTTATGTATAGAATGGTAATTTACTGAGCTAATAAGAGACATACTTAGCTGTCCCTCTTCCCACAGTTTAGTTCCATATATTGTTGGTGCAAAAAAAAAAAAAAAATGCTTTCTTCTGTGTTTCTTTCTCTTTGCTCTTTAGTCATCAGCTGTAGTAGAAGACTAATGCTCAGCCCCTGCATAGAAAATCTTTATACACAGCAAGAGCTGGTGAGAGAAATTGACTAGGATTTTGTAATTCTAGTCCCTTTCAATTAGCAACAGATGCTGCGGGGAAAGATGGTCTGTGTAGGAACACAGTACTAATGTTTCAGAGCTCTTGCCGACACGGAATGCTCATTGCAGAAGAAAGAGGTTCCTTTCCTTGGTCCAAATGTGTCACTAATGACAGGTCAGGCTTTTTTTTTTTTTTTAATTTACCTTTCTCTAATTCTGAGTCCATTAAAGAATACTGACTTCCTTGGGAGAAAGTTAACAAAATTTTGACCAATTATAACAGCATTTTTAAGTTTATTGAACACTTAAAGAATTTGTTGAGAATTTAGGCACTTCAGCTTTTTTTGGGAACTATAAAAGTGTAAATGGTGCTTATATAACAATTCTCTTTTATTCTTGCCTTATTCACTGAAGATCTCTTTTTGATTCTAAAAGATAATATATTTTTGTTCCTTAATTCCTTTATAAAAGTGCAATTTAGAATCCTTAAAGTCAGACCAAAAAATTTGGTCATTAGTTTGCAAAAGAAAATCCTGTGGTATTAGAAACAATAATTATCCTACTTTCACAAAGTATGCTGACTCCTGATTATCATGTTAAGGTGTCAGACAGGTCTGTGGCTTTAAAATTGGTCTGTCGTTCTGTCATTCCGATATTTGGAAAAGATGTTATATTATTTATTTGACAAATTGTTTCAACATCTAATATTGATTTAATTGCATTATTACTTGAACACTTTATTTGCAGCAGTTGTTGCATTTGCATTGTGTTTTATCGTAATTTTGACAGTGAAAAGAAGTGAGGCTGCTAAGATTCTATTTATTTTAAAAAGTGTAGTTAGTAAAAATAATTCAGGAGAAATCAAATAATTATTTTGAGTGAAAACAGAATTTTCTATAAGTAAAATTCTCCTCTTAAGAATATTCTGAATTTACTGTTTCTTACCCTATCTTGGAAGTTAGAATAGCAACAGCAGAAAGGGGTTGGAGGGGTTATAGAATTTTCTCTAAAAAGCATTTTAATAGTAACTTTTTTTTAAGTAAATTCTGAATTTGGTATGTAACAAAGCCTATAAAACTCTCATTCTGTGTTTTACCAAGCCCTCTGGCAATATGGATTAACAAGCCCATACTACTTTTCTGAAAAATACCAGGCTTGTTAAAGAGTGTTCTATGAGGTGTTAAACAAGAGTAAAACAAAGGTGGGCAAAAGCACATTTTATATTGTGATATCTTTATTGTTTTATTTAAACTGTTTATTCACTTGCTAAATATGATAGTTTGAATCATTAGTATGAATCAATAAGTTAGAATGTCCAAGTGAATTGCAGAAAAATGAGATTTTAGAATTTTACTGTTTGTACATATTTGATACCCTAGTTTTTTGGATGAGTTGAAATCTGATCTGGAGCTGTTTCTGTGCCTCTAGTACCTGAGAAGATGGAAAATTTAGCTCTAGTGACACAGGCATTTCTTTTGCCACCAAGTGATTAGTTCTTAGGAAAGGGAGTAGTGGTTGCCTCTGGGAAGCATCTGGGAAACTGAGCAGGACTCACTTGTCTTGGCATAATCCCACTCTTTGGGCATCTTAAAGAGAGTTATGAGAAGGGCCCATGAGTGCTTTTGAAAGTACTTTTCAGGAGGATAAAAGTAAGGCTGCAAGATTGTAAGAGGTAGAAAGAATTTTAAAAGTCCAGCTGTCCTCGTTTTCAGAGGAACGTGTTGATATCCTCAGCCAAGCTCCAGCAGCGGCGTAGCTGGAGCACTGGCAATACGTCTCTGAAACGATGACACAATCCAAGATCCTTGAATATCAACATCCCTTTTTGAATTTTTTGCAGGAGGAACTTAAGGAATTGATTCCTGAGAGAATAGTTTTATTTTTTTGCCTAATGCCTATATGACTGCTGCACTTGTGGAGAATAAGGTTACTTACTATTTACCCTGCCTGGAAATTGTGGACATAGAATGTACTCTGGAGGGAAGGAACATGCCCAGAAACAGCACTAAGGGTTGCATAGGAAAAATATTCTGAAAAGTGACAAAACAGTGGTAGGATATGTCCTTTAGAATGCTTCTCTCCTTTTTCAAAGATTTCTCAAATTTGAGGTAAGAGTTTAAAGGGATTTCCCAGCTTTACTATGTTATACTTTTAAAAGAGCCTCACTTTTAGCATTTCTTCACATTCTCTATTTTTGATGTTAGGCACGTAGACCTGGATGTATGTGATAACTGTCTTATAGCTTTATATATAAATCAATGCTCTTTGTTTGTGTTTAAATTTTTATATGGATTTTTCAAATAAAGCAATTTTGGAGCTGTGATTTTGATAGCCACATAATCTCAGTCTTCCTTTTTTTTTATTTAAATTTTTTTTTTTTTTACAATATTGGGGATCAACCTCAAGGGTGCTTGACCACTGAGCTACAGCCCCAGCCTTTTTTTTTTTTTTTTTTTTTTGATGGTGCTGGGAATTGAAACCAGGTCCTTGGGCTCGCGAGGCAAGCACTTTACCAATTGAGCTATATCCCCAGCACCTCCTAGCCTTCTAAAATTTTATTTTGAGACAGGGTCTTGTTAAGTTGCTCAGGCTGTCCTTGAATTTTTGATCTTCCTGCCTCAGCCTAATGAGTAGCTGGGATTACCGGCGTGTGCCACCACACTGAGATTATTTTATATAACATAAAGGTATTTTGGCAACATAAGTCTAAAGTGTATTTAAAATACCGTTTTTGTTTCCTAAGGAGGATGGTTTTGTGGTGTTCAGTGTAGGAGAGTAGACCTGTTTAGGGAGCATTTATATGGGAGCCACTACATTGGTTTTCCAACAGCACCACACCAGACTTCTTGGGAAGTTTCAGTGTACATCTCAAAGTTTTTAATCTAGCAATTATTGGTCTTTAAGGATGTAAAAAATTCTCTCTGAAATCAGAAGAAAATTTGTTTTGTCTTAAAACCTATATGGAAGAAATTCTACAAGTACTTTAACTTGTTCTAATATTTAAGCTTCCAAACTGATTGGAAGTTTCTCTTTATATATTAACACAGAACTCTTTGTTGTAACTTAGCTATGAAAATCAAGGACAGGAGGTCATGATGTCAATTTCACATTAATTAATGAATCCCTGCTTAATGTGAAGTCATTTTGAAAAGTTTCAAGCTGCATTGTTAAGGAGTTAGATTCAAAAGTTACTCAATGTCTTGTTTTTTACCCCATATTCTTATGAAAAATAAATGTACCTCTGTACAGTTGTTGTCCTTCTTTTACAGCCCAGTCAGATCAAAGATGTCATTCAGCCTAGCTGTCTTAATACTTTTGAGAGCAGTTTTTCTTGGATGGGACCAGCAGTCTGTGGCCTGAGTGGCCTTAGACAGCAGAACTAATTGCATCCAATAGGAAGGAAGAATGAGGAAATTAGGGGAGAGGAAAGGGCAGACTGTTAGTGGAAAAAGAGGTGAAGGCCAAGGAAGGATAGAAAGGAAATGGAGAGTAAAAGAAGCTGCTGTGGTTGTCAGTGCTAATTTACCTCAGGTGCCACATGGTACATTCTAGACTAGCTAGCAAGCCCACAGAAAATAATAAAGGAGTGCACTGCATCTGTCTCATCAAGTACCCCTCAAATTTTTCTACCTAAGTACTTCTCACTGTAGAGGTGGTATAAATGTGTATCTCAGGAAACTAATGAAATGCGATTTTGAGATGTCTTTGAAGTCTTTTTATATTATGAATCCATGCAACTTTTACCTTGTGTTTAGATAATAAAACAGTATCCCACCCACTCCTGTGCATACAGTCTTTGAGGCTGGGGAAGATGCACTGTGTTTATCTAGTGGCTTCAAGAGCATCCCCCACCCTATGCTCCTGGGTTGCACATTCCAGTAGTGATGCAGAAGAACAGGTATAACACATAGCTTTTGATGGTTAAGGCTGCATTGTTGGTGGTACTTTAGACTTCTGCTGGATTTTCAAGGTGCCTTTATAAATTGTGTGAGCTATTAATTACATAGCCCCATCTCAGCAATCCTTCACTGAGTTCTAATAAGGAAATTTATGAGCAGAAATTGAGGGTATGGTTCTAATCTGGAGTCCTTAGGATGTGTGGTTTGATCCTAAAAGCCATCTTATTAATTTCTCTGAGCTGACTGAGTCAGATGTCCCTGTTCTCCCAAAACACATAAATACAATATTGTTTCTCTCCCAGAAGTCACCCTGCCCAAATGACTTCTTCATAAGTTTTTTCAGAAATTGCAAATAATTCATCTAAAGATTAAACACAGTTCCTTATATATGGTAATCAGACAATGAATGTTAGCTGCTGTTTTATTGTTGAAATTATCATTATCATTATGCATGCCCACTGTGAGGACAGAAACATCCATACATGGAAAGTAAGATTTGCTGGTGGCACTTTGAAAACAGATGGCTGATCAGTAACTTTGGATTTTGGGTTGTGAACAGGTAAAGCCTCTATCAAACTAAGAAATAGATACTAGTTGCCATACTGATAAAAGGAAGTGGAAAAACTAAAATTTGGGTGCAAAAGATTAATAACATGAACTGTAACACTGATTTTAGTTTCATATTATTTAACAGTGTGGCCAAAGTATAGTCTATAGGAGTAGTGCCTAGTATAGAGCCTGCTTTGTGCTACTTTCTGTGTGTTGGTTGAATGAGTTTGGTGGGTCGAGACCTTATTAAGCAGGTTGATTATATATGCACATGTGCCTGATGAAGCAATACATTTGAATTATTATATAATGGTCAGTGAGAAGCCATATAGACTTTGAATGGGGAAATAATGTAACTGGTGGTCTGCTTTAGACTGGAAGGAAATGTGCTAAGGTTATATTTGATAACAAGACTATGGTAAATTCCTGTTTACTTTTCTAAAGTTTCTGAGAACACACCTTTCTAAAGTTTTTAAGAGCACGCTTCTGAAGGTGATAATGGTTCTATGTGGGGAGGTGCAAAGTGGGAGTAGGGGCAGCTACTCTGAATCTGGGAGGGGCAGCATGTGTACTTTGAAAGAGAGCCCGCAAGAAGTTGTCCTTCTTGGGAAACACCACGTTAGGGAATTCTCAAGTATTAAAAACATAGAATTTAGAATTAAATGTAACCTAGAGGCCCTCAGATCTAACCCTCAAGTTATGGATGAGTTCACATGAATTCCTTAGGACTCAATCCAGGACTCCTGATTCCTAGTTCATTATTCGTTCTAAAGTATAATATATTAAATTTGTAGTGAAAATTATATAGGTGAACCAAATGTTAGGAAGAACCTACATAGTTTAGTTTTCCCTTCTCTAAAGTCACTTTTCTAATAAGCCTGAAAGTTTTCATATTATTTTATTATACTTTAAAAAGCTGTACCACTTAAATATTTATTTATTTAGTTAATTGTAGTTGGACACAATATCTTTATTTTACTTATTTATTTTTATGTGGTGCTGAGGATCGAACCCAGGGCCTGCCACGTACTAGGCGAGTGCTCTACCGTTGAGCCCCAGCCCCAGCCCCCCACTTCTTAGATATTTATGTAGCTTAATAAGTATAATAATCAACCAGGCCAAAGACTAAATATACCAGCCCAAAGACTAAAATATTTCCCTTTTTTCTCACTAGTCTTTTAAAAAGTACACACTTTTAAAATTAGAATTCTATTTTTGTATAGCTTTTTAAAAAAACAATATATACATTTGCTTATATACCTAAATCCTTCTGTGAAGATATCATTTGAAATGGTTACATAGTAGCATTCTATGTTATAGATGTGCCATAATATTTATGATGAAACCTCTATTGCTAGATAGGTAGTACTCAACTTTTTCAAACAAGTACCTGTTTTATTAATTAAATTGGCTCTAAAAAGATTGGAGTCTTTCAGTTATTCTTACAATAGTTTGAGTTGGTTAATATCTGTTTTCTTTTTACTAACTAGCTAAGCATAGCTAGTTTTTATTAATGCTGAGAGTGACTAGTTAAAGAATGGAGAATGTGATTTGGCACAAGGACTGTAGGAAGGAGGAGGCCGGGGAGAGCTGGTTGTGAAGTGTGTACTTCATGAACTGTTTGCAGCCCAGGAGGAGGGACGGGGAAGGAGCCTGTGAAATGGAGTAATTTCAGTACTTTGCATAGGAAGCTTTCCCCCATCCTTTTCCTGGTCTAAGTGACCTTCGCTTCAAGACCTGAAGCCCAAGGTATTTTAATAGTTGTGTGGTTCTCTCACACAGTTGATGTGCTTAAGCATTGGTTGAAAGGCTGGACACCTAAATAGCACTTCCACTTAACACTTTCCAAGTTCTAATCTAACTGCTTATAATCGAATATTATTGTTATGAGCAGTGGGCAACCCATAGTCAAATAAGATTAGATAAGATTTATTTTTCAGTTGAAATGAAAGGGCAGATATTGGCAAATTTAGTCACTAATAGAATGTTATTAGCAAAGGACGGGACATCAAACATAACTCAAGGGCCACAAGCTTCAAAAGTGTTAAAATGAGGAGTTGTTGCTGATTTGTATAGAACCTTGAAAGATGACACTCATTACATTTCAGGAACTTGTGCTAGTGAGTAATGGCAGAACACAGATAAAATCGTGATTTATAAATATTCTGAAAGTTTTTACCTTAGCCAATATTTTCAGTTATATCTGTACTTCTGAGTTACAAAATGGGCGAATTGGTATTTCATGTGCTCCTTCTTTAGTTGGAAACAGTTGGGAGAGTGAAGATGAAAACTAGATCTTCATTCTATTGTGGTGTGACATTGGATAGGGCATTTCACCTTCTGGTTGCTAACCTATAAGTAAAAGAATAATTAATATTGCTTAGATAATTTTTGAAGTTCCTTCCGAACATAAAGAGTCTTTGTTTCTTTTAAAACAAAAAGTGATTTGTGAGGTAGAATTGGCTATACTTTCTCAAATTTGAAGATTAAGCAAAATGCTGATCTGTTGGTTCCTGTAACTTTCAAGTATAGCATCTTGAAGGTGTCCCTCTATCAACTAAAGAACAAATGTCTCACTTTAATATATGACTGCATCAGAAAAAAAATGCAACCACAGTAGGTGACCAAAGGGATAAGTAACTTTCAGGAATTTTGAAAGCCCAGTAGTATTTAATGCTCTCTCAGCATTAAAAAGGTCACCTTGCTAATACATGTTAATTTTGAAAGTTTAATTGACCTTTGGAATTTTAATATCAACCTTTTTTGGTGTGTTTAGAGGTTGGAGCAATCACAGAAGAAACTGAAGCCTGTGATTGGTGGAGTTTGGGTGCTGTCCTCTTTGAACTTCTCACTGGCAAGGTAAGCAGTGACCTGGACATTTAATAAATTTATCCAGATGCCACCTTGATTTCAAATTGAGAACGTTAGCCTGTGCCTTTACTTTTCAGGTCAGGGACTAAGTAAGAAAAGCTTTGATGCCAAAAGCAAGCAGTGAAGTACAACTTTATCAAGATTCCAGATTTTTTAAAAATAAAATCTTATTACATTGAATAAACTGATGGCAAATTGTTATTATGTCTAATGTTACATAATAAGATTTAAGACTAAACATTCCTTTCCTTCTTTTTCTATGATTCAACTTTAACAGAGTAAGATTTGTAATGTTTATACAATGTATTAGAATTCTCTAGAGGTAAACATCTTATCTGGACCTGGGAGGGAATTCTCATTTTTAGAAAATTAATGTAAATATAACAGGTAACATTATCTTTCTCAATATTATAAATTTTTCCTATATGTTTTCATATTAGGACAGACAGAATTTATATTCTCTGGTAAGTAACTTTTAAGTATGATGCTTGAGGTTAATAGATTTTAGAATATTGTGCAGATTGCCTCCTGGGAAGAAAATAGATGAACAATTATGCTTTTGTAAGTAGCTGCCTTAAATATATGAACATCAAACTAAGTTTGTTATAGAGTTTACAAATCACCTCTACATATATTTAAGCTCCAAAGTGCTATATACATGTAAAATATTACTAATAGCAATTTCTAAACTTTAAATGTTTTTTAAAAAAATTTTTTTAGTTGTAGTTGGACCTTTATTTTATTTATTTTAAAGTGGTGCTGGGATCAAACCCAGCGCCTCACACATTCTAGGCAAGTACTGTACCACTGAGCCACAATCCCACCCCTAAACTTAGTTTTTAAGAACATTAAAATATTTTGGAGATATCCAGTCCCTTTTTTAATGTTTTGTATGTAATATAAATTTTTCTATTATGAGTCATTAATTTTATAACTAAGGGAAAAGGGACAGGTGCATAAGCTTATAATGTGGTCATGATGACTCTGCCTTTGTTTCCGTTAGAAGTTGTATAGTCTCACAGCCCTCAGCATGAACTGCTTAGGTGGCATTGTGTTGATTACTGTGCCTTCAGTTAAGATGGTTGTTGAGCTCTGTGTCCTTGCTGTCTGTAAATACTGTGATAGAACAGAGTATGATGTTATCTAGGATAAGAAATGTACCTGATTGATTGTTTCAGACTTTGGTTGAGTGCCATCCAGCAGGAATAAATACCCACACTACTTTAAACATGCCAGAATGTGTCTCTGAAGAGGCTCGCTCACTCATTCAACAGGTAATTTAATTGACCTCTCGGTTAAGTCTATCAAGCATGAAGATTAGCAGAATCCACAAAAACAAAACCTTAAAGAAATTAGTTTTGGGCAAGAAAGACTCATTTAGAATTATATACATTTAGAATTAACACTGTAGATTTTTATTTAGGCTTCTGCTACTATCAAAGTATTCATAGAGTCAGAAAAGATAGTTGAAACTGTTGGTATTTTTTTCAAAAATCAAGGTTAATATTCAGTCAGTTTTATATAAGTGTGAGATTTGAATATTGACTTTAGTTTATCTAGGGCTGTTCTGGTTTTGTGATCATATTTTATAATGACATATAAATGGCTATTTTCATTTTTAAATTCTTATTTATAAGCAGTAATGGACTATTGAAATTTCTTAGAAGTGTTTTAAAAATCTCAACAAGTTAAATCACTCTACTAACTTCATCAATTAGGGGAAGTTGGGCATTGATGTCAATTAGTACAATTCTGGTGGCTTGAAAAAAGAGCCTATTAATAATTAAAGTTCATTATCCCAGAGGTGGGCTTGGGACTCTAGGAAGTTTCTTAAATTAATTCCCTATATTTAAAATACAAGTTGAGTATCTCTTGTCCAAAATGCTTGACCAGAAGTGTTTTTAAGATTTCAGACTTTTTGATTTTGGAATGTTTGCATAGGCTTTACTGATTGAGCATCCCTAATTTAAATGTCCAAAATTTGAAATGCTCCAAATCTGAAACTTGTTGAATGACAACACAATATTCAACAAATTTCAGATTTGGAGCATTTCAAATTTTTGGATTAGGGATACTCAACCTGTATATTTCTGTAGTCTTTAATAGTGAATTTTGCTGAATACACTGAGAGTTGCTGTAATTGTGGTTTGATAGGCTCACAGCATTCAGCAGGAATTGTCAGGCCTGGGTCCTATATTTTTAAACATAAAGAAAAAGATTACTTGAAAAAAGATCAGGATGGTCTTTTTTTAAAGTCAGGGAAAACAAAAAGAAAATTAAAAAGGGAAGGATATATTAAGAGAATTATCATGTATTCTTTTAAAGAGGGATTTTGGTGTTATTGAACAAATATGATATGCAGGGCCCAGTGTTGTAAGCTACAAAAGTAAAATCATGAATAACAGTACCACACAATGGAATTTGATAATCTCAGAGAGGTTTAGAAAATACTTTGGCAAGTCAAGAGGAGAAGGGGTTATAGTCAATGTATTGCTAGTATTATGAAAGTTTTTGTGGGATGGATTTTATTTTTGCTGGGTCCTAGACAGAAATTTAGCAGGGCAAAGTTAGGTGTGGGGGGAATAGCCTAGGTAGAGTAAACAGTTTGAACAAAAGACTCAGTTCAGGAAATCAAAAGTTTGGTTTATCTGGAGTGGAGAGATGAATGTAGAATAATAGTAGGTGAATGTAGGAAGATAAGTTGGGGTTTTCTTATGAGGTTCTATTATCATCAATACAAGTATAGAATAATATTATTCACTGAAAATTTGAGATTAGATGGCCAGCAAATATATGAACAAGTATTCAGCATTTTTAGCAATAAGGGAAATGCAAGTCAAAACTACACTGAGATGTCGTCTCACCCCAGGTAGAATGGCAGTCATCAAGAATACAAATAGTAGTAAATGCTGGCGAGGACATGGGGAAAAGAAACATTTATATACTGCTGTTGGAATTGTAAATTAGTACAACTACAACCACTATGGAAATCAGTATGACAGTTCCTGAAAGGACAAGGAATGGAACCATCATATGGTATACCACTCCTTGGTTTTTATCCAAAAGAATGAAAGTCAACATACCATAGCAATACAAACACATCACAGTATCCAAGCTATGGAGCCAGCCTAGGTGCCTGTCAACAGATGAATGGATAGGGAAAACATGGACTTTTATTCAGAAGAGCAAAATTATGTCACTTGCAGAAAATGAATGGACAATGAAGCATTCTGTTAAGTGCAAACAGACTCAGAAAGCAAGGGTCTTCCTTTTTTCTTATATGTAGAAGCTGGAGAGAAGAAGTGGGAAGAAAGTGAGGGAATCTAATGAAAATAGAAGGGAAACCAGTATAGTAGAAGAAGAGAACCAAAAGTAGGGAGGAGGGGAGGAAAAAGAGAAGTTCTGGGGAATGAAGTTGACCACATCGTGTGTATATATAAATATATCCCAGTGAATCCCATTATTTTAAATAATGATAATGTACCAATATGAATTTTTTTAAAAGAAAGTTCAAGATTTAAGAAAAAAATTTACAGTTATACATGGACACAAGACCTTTATTTTATTTGTTTATTTTTATGTGGTGCTGAGAATTGAATCCATGCCTCACACATGCAAGGCAAAAGCTATACCACTGAGCTACAACCCCAGCCCCATCAAAATTTTGAGTTCTTGTACAGAAAATGAAAGGATTGGAGTTGGACTTAGGAAAATTAATTTGCCCAGACTATGAGAATTAAAAAGAAACAATCAGGTTAGAAATACAGAGATGAGAATACCCAGAGCACTTTGGGTTAAGGATTAAGAAGCAGTGAAGAAATAATATAAAACATTTCATTGTTTTTGGGAAAAAATAGCTGTTCTTTAGATTTTGTCTTATTTGTTGTGGCACAAGATAAATACAGAGTATTTGGGGGGTAAATATTTTAGGGAATACTAGCAACTACTACTTTATGTTTCTTTTCCTTAAAGTAGTAGTCATTATTATGTAATATTGGAAATAAAGTTCCTTACAGCGATATATCAAGTCCTATTGCATTCTTTATTAGAAATTACATTGTAAAGGAGTCTAGACTTAAGGTATGTTAAGTCCTCAGATATGCATAGCTTATATAGTAAATCATCATTCTGTCATTGGCTTGCCTGAGGAAACTACCACTCATGTTGAGGAAACATCATCAGGAAAAGGAAAAGGGGTCTCTTGGCATGATTAGCAATTTGTCATTTTGACTTTCCTCTTCCACTACCTCATGGGTCATAAAGGTCATTTAAAAAAAACACAAAAATGATTTATATGGAAATAATTATTCTGTTTGGGGGAAATTTTCTCCTCTTTGGTCTTTCAGCTCCTTGCTTTGTTCTTAGATTTCATAATCTCCTGTACTTATGGTTCACATCTGTCCAGGTCAAGTGAATGCTGCTAAAGCAAACAGTTACTTTTTTAGATGCAAGTTTAAAAAATCCTCAGAGCATGTATGTTTGTGCTTTACAAATCACATTTAGTTCTTTCTGACACAGTTGCTTTGTCAGTTGAAAGATTATGTAAGAAAAAGACCTTCACAACAAATTTCTATGCCCTTATTGCTCAGCCTTCTTGCTTAATGTTTGGGGGAAAGGAGGTTGGTAGTAGCTATCTTGGTTTCATTATTTGAATTCTCCACAGGCACATATATTCTATTAAGGAATAGAAATTTGTGTGATCTCTCTTGAGGCTTTTATAGCATTCTAAATGGCAAAATAAGCAAGATTGTCATGGGGTAAGCAATTATTCTTTTGTCGGTAGATTTATACTTTCAAATAGGTGGAGAAGTCCATATAAGTAAATTCAGTCTAGCAAAAGTCAAATATGAAGCTTTGGAATTTTACATTTGTAGTTACATTTTGGAAAGAGTCAAGTGGAAAGGCCAGTTGAAGCAAATATTATGTGTATTTGTTTCCCAAAATATTATATGTAGTCTTGAAATATAATAGTATAGCTATTGTTAATTCTTACCAATATTTGATATGTTAATTTTATGTTAAAAAGTATGATGCCTTTCACATTTAAATAAGTAGACAAGAATTGTCTGTAAAAATTTAATTTAATACACATAGGTTATTCCTATAGTTTTTTTTTTTTTTAAATATCAGCTTTCTAACACAGCAACTTCGAATTCAAAAGTTCTTTGAGCAGTTAGCTTTAATAAACAGTAGTAGGGTCATTTGGGGTGCTAGACATAATAATGTCAAGTGAAAAGACTGTCAGTATAGTCTTTTGAAGTATATGCTTCTCTCCTCTGGTGGATTTGGTAATACAAAGTGAGTAATAGATTCTTGGCATTTGCTGATAACACATTCATGAGGCAGTGTAATGTGATTAAGGCATAAATTTTGGAGTCAGAGTGCCTGAATTCAAATTCTTTGTTTGCTACTGGCTGCCCATATCTTAAGCAAGTTACTTAATTTCCCTGAGCCTCTGTTTTCTCATCTATAAAAGAAATAATAATAGTAGCTATTTTTAGAGTTACAGTGTGTTAAATGAATTCACCTGTTAAGCACTTAGAACAATATCTGGCATGTGACAAGTGTTATGTGAATGTTTTTATTGTTGATAGGACAGAGTTGAAGATTCATGACATAATTTGTAATTGATGAACCACATATTTGAATTACAGAGCCGCTAATGTAAGAGTGAAGCAATTGCTGATGATATAGGTGAAAAGATTTTAAAATGTAGTAGACTGGCACAGAATAGGGAATCAATTTATATTTATTATACAAATAATGGAATTAATGAATGAATAAAAAGTAGAAACAAAAGAAAAAAAATAAAAGCTTTGTCTAACTGTGTTTTGATGGAATTTCCTGTATGTATAGCACCAGTAATATTGTAAAGAAATCATTTAAATATTTCAGTTAACCTTTGACTACATTCTGTGGAAAAATAAATTTTTGTCAGGGCAGTGAGTTTTTTATGGCTATGGCTACATGAAAGTTGGCAAATTCTCCCCCCCCTAAAAAAAATATAAAACTTGAAAAGAATTGGTAAAAACAGTCACTCAGTGATCTGGAAATTGATCAAAGGATACAGTAATCTGAAAAGTATTTATGTTTGAAAAATAGTTGAATTTTAGGAAAGAGGAGTGGAACTCTGGCATTCTTGACTCAATCTGTTCCATTCTCCCCTCCTTCTTTGGTCAGGTGCAGATTTCTGCCAGGGTGGGGGCAAGCCATGGGGACCAAACCCAGGGCTGCCTGAATGTGCATAGAAACAGGGAAAGGGCCCAGAGGAAAGTGTTAGCCAGGATAGACTTGGTTTAGTGACCCGAACTTTGAAAGCATTTTCTTGCTCACCAGCGGAGGACAGAAGCTTGAATGGCTGAAGCATTTGAATATAACCTCCACTCAGTCATTGAATGACCAGTTAGCTGTGCAGTCATGGGGAGACCCTGAGGAAGGTGAGCATAAAAATAAAAACTAGAAAAGAAAAAATTAAAGCAGCAGAGATGTCAGCAATTACACAATCCAGTACAGGGGTAGGTGGCTTAAAAGATTTACAGATCAAGCTGAAGAAAGCTACCAAAGAAACAGACCAACAGCAATAGTAATTTTCATGGGACAATATCAGACTCCAGAGTTGCTGAAATATATTATCTAAAATATCCTGTTTTCAGAAAAATGTAAAATAACACATATACAGAGACAAAAAAGTATGACTCATTCACAGGAAAAAAGCAACCAATAGAAATTGAATCTGAGTGTTCCCTGATTTTGGATTTAACAGATAAAGACATAAAAGCAGCTATTGTTAATATTTTCATGGAATTACAATAAATCACGTTCAAGAATTAAAAGTATGACAACAACGAATTAACAGAGATTCTCAATAAGAAGGTAAGAAATTGTATTTAAAGGAGTACTAAATAGAAGTGTTAAAGTGAAAAGTATAGTAAGTGAAATGAAAAATTCACTGGAGCAACTCAATAGAGAATCAAGAACTGAGAATTTGAGAAGAATCAAGGAACTTGAAGATAACTTTATAGTTATTATTCAACTGAAAAATACACCAATATACATAAAATGGGATTCCAGTAGGAGAGGAAATTGGGAAAGGAGCAGCAAAAATATTTCAACAAATGTGTCCAAAATGTCCACGTTTGATGGAAAACATTAATTTGTGCATCAATAAAACTCAAGACCTTACGTAGAGAACTAGAAAGCCACACTAGTCAACTGTTGAAAGAAAAAACAAAGGGGAAAAATTTTAAAGTACCAAAAAAAAAAAAGCAACTTATCATATAGAAGGAAGTATTCATGTCAGACTTTTTGTCAAAAACAGTAGAGGTCGGAAGACAGCAGAATGACATGTTGAAAGTGCTGGAAGGTATTAATAATCAACAAGAACTCAGCAAATTTATTTTTTAGAAATGAAGATGAAATAAAGACATTCTCAGTTTTAGAAAGAGTCAGGTAAGTCCTGGAGATTTACCTTATTAGAACTACTACAAGGATTCTTTTAGCATGAAAGGGAGTGACACCAGGTAGGAACGCAAATCTAAAAAGGAAACGAAGACACTGGAAATGGTGGATATGAGTTAATAGAAAATCCTATACCTTTTTTCTTATTTCTCCACATCTTTTAGAAGACATAAATTATATGTACCAATAAATCCATGCTGTTGGATTTATAACATATAGATGCAATGTTGAACATACGGTTTTCCCTCTGTATCTGTGGGTTCTACATCCATGGATTCAACCAACTACAGATCAAAAATTTTTCAGAATTTTTGAATGTCCTCTAAACAATATGGTGTAACAACTATTTTCATAGTATTTGCATTGTGTCATAGTAATTACCTATATTATAAATAATCTAGAGGTGATTCAAAGTATGTGGGAGGATGTACACAGGTCATATGCAAAAACTGTGCTGTTCAAAATGAAATGCACATCTCTGGGTTGTGAAATTCACTTTGGGTTCTGGAACCCCTGTGGACGATAATAATAGACAAAATAAGGGGGGGGGGAATTGGGCTAGAGTGTGAAAAAGTTTCTGCCTTTCACTGGAATTAAGTTAGTATTTTTCAGAGTAGATGGTAAACCCCACCCTCAGAAACAAAATAGTCAAAGAAAATTAGGAGAGGAGATAAATTGATACAGTAAAAAATATTTAAAAGAAGGCACTAAAGGAGGAACAAAAATGATGTATATAGAGAGAATGAGTAACAAAATGTCAAACATGATCTGCTACATCAATAATTACACTCAAAGTCAATGTGTGAACATGCTCACAAAAGGCAGTATTAACACTGATATAAAGTAAGATTCAACTGTCTTCTATGTACAAGATACATTTTAAATCCAAAGACACACAAGTAGGGCTAAAGAAAAAGGACAGGAAAAGATAACGCATGCAAACAGTAACCATAAGAACTGGAGTAACTCTCTTAAATATCAATAGAATGGGCATTAAAGAAAGAGAATTACTAGAAATTGACAGATGTTTCATAATAATAACAGGGTCAACACATAGGGAACTGGAGCCATTACAAATGCATATGCACTACTAATAGCCTCAAAATAACAACAAAATATGAATGAATTAGAAGGAAAGATAGAAAATTCAGTATTAATACATGAAGGCTTCAGACCTCATTCTTGATAATTGATAAAAAAATTATCAAGGATATAGAAGATTCAAAGAATGTTATTAAACAGTTATAACTGCCATATATAAAACATTATCCCCAGCACCTGCAGAATATATGTTCTTATTAAGTGCATATAAAATAGTCTCCAAGCTGGATCATATTAGGTTATAGAACAGGTTTCGTTTTGTTTTGTTTTGTTTCGTTTTGTTTCTTTATTTTCTTTCTCACCATGGATTGAACCCAGGGACATTTACCACTGAGTCACATCCTCAGCCATTTTTATTTTAAGACAAGGTCTTGCTAAGTTGCTTAGGTCCTTGCTAAGTTGCAGAGGCTGGCCTTGAATTTGTAATCTTCCTGCTTCAGCCTCCTGAGCCACTGGGATTACATGCATGAGCCACTGGGCCCAGCAATTTCAATATTTTTAAAAGGATTGAAATCATACATTGTACTCTGAACACAGCAGAGTTAAGTTAGAAATCAACAACAGAAAGAGATCTGCTAAATTCACAGATAATTGGAAATTAAATAATGTACTTTTAATATCTTATGAGTCAAAGAAAAAATTCCAGGAAAAGCTATAAGATGGGAATAGCTGAATGAAACTGAAAATACAGTATGTCAGAATTTTTGGAGTGCAGCTAAATCAGTTAATGAGGAAAGTTTATGGCTTTAAATACCTACATCAGAAAAAAAGAAATCAAAATTTAAGCTTAAATCTTAAGAAACAGTAAAAATCAACTATAAAAAGCAAAGTAAATCTTGGGCTGGGAATGTGGCTCAAGCGGTAACGCGCTTGCCTGGCATGCACCGGGCGCTGGGTTCGATTCTCAGCACCACATAGAAATAAAATAAAGATGTTGTGTCCACCAAAAACTGAAAAATAAATATTAAAAAAAAAATCTCTCTCTTCTCTCTCTTCTCTCTCTTTCAAAAAAAAAAAGCAAAGTAAATCTAAAGAGAACAAAGGAAGCAGAAATCAGTAAAACTGAAAAATGAGAGAAAAAATCAAGGAAATTAAAAGTTGGTTCTTTTTTTAAAAATTTTTATTGTTGGTTGTTCAAAATATTACATAGTTCTTGATATATCATATTTCACACTTTGATTCAAGTGGGTTATGAACTCCCATTTTTACCCCATATACAGATTGCAGAATCACATCGGTTACACATCCATTGATTTACATATTGCCATACTAGTGTCTGTTGTATTCTGCTACCTTTCCTATCCTCTACTATCCCCCCTCCCCTCCCCTCCCCTCTTCTCTCTCTACCCCCTCTACTGTAATTCATTTCTCCCCCTTGTATTTTTTTCCCTTTCCGTTCACTTCCTCTTGTATGTAATTTTGTATACCCCTGAGGGTCTCCTTCCATTTCCATGCAATTTCCCTTCTCTCTCCCTTTCCCTCCCACCTCTCATCCCTGTTTAATGTTAATCTTCTTCTCATGCTCTTCGTACCTACTCTGTTCTTAGGTACTCTCCTTATATCAAAGAAGACATTTGGCATTTGTTTTTTAGGGATTGGCTAGCTTCACTTAGCATAATCTGCTCTAATGCCATCCATTTCCCTGCAAATTCTATGATTTTGTCATTTTTTAATGCAGAGTAATACTCCATTGTGTATAAATGCCACATTTTTTTTAATCCATTCGTCTATTGAAGGGCATCTAGGTTGGTTCCACAGTCTTGCTATTGTGAATTGTGCTGCTATGAACATCGATGTAGCAGTGTCCTTGTAGTATGCTCTTTTTAGCTCTTTAGGGAATAGACTGAGAAGGGGAATAGCTGGGTCAAATCGTGGTTCCATTCCCAGCTTTCCAAGAAATCTCCATACTGCTTTCCAAATTGGCTGCACCAATTTGCGGTCCCACCAGCAATGTACAAGTGTACCCTTTTCCCCACATCCTCGCCAGCACTTGTTGTTGTTTGACTTCGTAATGGCTGCCAATCTTACTGGAGTGAGATGGTATCTTAGGGTGGTTTTGATTTGCATTTCTCTGACTGCTAGAGATGGTGAGCATTTTTTCATGTACTTGTTGATTGATTGTATGTCCTCCTCTGAGAAGTGTCTGTTCAGGTCCTTGGCCCATTTGTTGATTGGGTTATTTGTTATCTTATTGTCTAATTTTTTGAGTTCTTTGTATACTCTGGATATTAGGGCTCTATCTGAAGTGTGAGGAGTAAAGATTTGTTCCCAGGATGTAGACTCCCTTATTGTTTCTTTTGCTGAGAAAAAACTTTTTTAGTTTGAGTAAGTCCCATTTGTTGATTCTAGTTATTAACTCTTGTGCTATGGGTGTCCTATTGAGGAATTTGGAGCCCGACCCCACAGTATGTAGATCGTAGCCAACTTTTTCTTCTATCAGACGCCGTGTCTCTGATTTGATATCAAGCTCCTTGATCCATTTTGAGTTAACTTTTGTGCATGGCGAGAGAAAGGGATTCAGTTTCATTTTGTTGCATATGGATTTCCAGTTTTCCCAGCACCATTTGTTGAAGATGCTATCCTTCCTCCATTGCATGCTTTTAGCCCCTTTATCAAATATAAGATAGTTGTAGTTTTGTGGATTGGTTTCTGTGTCCTCTATTCTGTACCATTGGTCCACCCACCTGTTTTGATACCAGTACCATGCTGTTTTTGTTACTATTGCTCTGTAGTATAGTTTGAAGTCTGGTATCGCTATACCGCCTGATTCATACTTCCTGCTTAGCATTGTTTTTGCTATTCTGGGTCTTTTATTTTTTCATATGAATTTCATGATTGCTTTCTCTATTTCTACAAGAAATGCCGTTGGGATTTTGATTGGCATTGCATTAAACCTATAGAGAACTTTTGGTAATATCGCCATTTTGATGATGTTAGTTCTGCGTATCCATGAACAGGGTATATTTTTCCATCTTCTAAGATCTTCTTCTATTTCTCTCTTTAGGGTTCTGTAGTTTTCATTGTATAAGTCTTTCACCTCTTTTGTTAGGTTGATTCCCAAGTATTTTATTTTTTTTGAGGATATTGTGAATGGAGTGGTTGTCCTCATTTCCATTTCAGAGGATTTGTCGCTGATATACAGGAATGCCTTTGATTTATGTGTGTTGATTTTATATCCTGCCACTTTGCTGAATTCATTTATTAGCTCTAATAGTTTCTTTGTAGACCCTTTTGGGTCTGCTAGGTATAGAATCATGTCATCTGCAAATAGTGATAATTTGAGTTCTTCTTTTCCTATTTTTATGCCTTTAATTTCTTTCGTCTGTCTAATTGCTCTGGCCAGTGTTTCGAGAACTATGTTGAACAGAAGTGGTGAGAGAGGGCATCCCTGTCTTGTTCCAGATTTTAGAGGGAATGCCTTCAATTTTTCTCCATTCAGAATGATGCTAGCCTGAGGCTTAGCATAGATTGCTTTTACAATATTGAGGTATGTTCCTGTTATCCCTAGTTTTTCTAGAGTTTTGAACATAAAGGGATGCTGTACTTTGTCAAATGCTTTTTCTGCATCTATCGAGATGATCATATGGTTCTTATTTTTAAGTCTATTGATGTGGTGAATAACATTTATTGATTTCCGTATATTGAACCAGCCTTGCATCCCAGGGATGAATCCTACTTGATCATGGTGCACAATTTTTTTGATATGTTTTTGTATCCGATTCGCCAGAATTTTATTGAGGATTTTTGCATCTAGGTTCATTAGAGATATTGGTCTGTAGTTTTCTTTCTTTGAAGTATCTTTGTCTGGTTTAGGAATCAGCGTGATGTTGGCCTTGTAGAATGAATTTGGAAGTTCTCCCTCTTTTTCTATTTCCTGAAATAGTTTGAAAAGTATTGGTATTAGTTCCTCTTTAAAGGTTTTGTAAAACTCTGCTGTATACCCATCTGGTCCTGGGCTTTTCTTAGTTGGTAGTCTTTTGATGGTTTCTTCTATTTCCTCAATTGATACTGGTCTGTTTAGGTTGTCTATATCCTCCTGACTCAATCTGGGCAGATCATATGACTTAAGAAATTTATCGATGCCTTCACTATCTTCTATTTTATTGGAGTATAAGGATTCAAAATAATTTCTGATTATCTTCTGTATTTCTGAAGTGTCTGTTGTGATATTGCCTTTTTCATCCCATATGCTAGTAATTTGAGTTCTCTCTCTTCTTCTCTTCATTAGCATGGCTAAGGGTCTGTCGATTTTATTTATTTTTTCAAAGAACCAACTTTTAGTTTTGTCAATTTTTTCAATTCTTTCTTTTGTTTCGATTTCATTAATTTCAGCTCTGATTTTAATTATTTCTTGCCTTCTACTTCGTTTGCTGTTGTTTTGCTCTTCTTTTTCTAGGATTTTGAGATGAAGTATGAGATCATTTATTTGTTGTTTTTTTCTTTTTTTAAGGAATGAACTCCAAACAATGAATTTTCCTCTTAGAACTGCTTTCAATGTGTCCCATAGATTCCAATATGTTGTGTCTGTGTTTTCATTTATCTCTAAGAATTTTTTAATTTCCTCCTTGATGTCTTCTATAACCCATTGATCATTCAGTAACCTATTGTTCATTCTCCAAGTGATGCATGATTTTTCCTTACTTCTTTTATCGTTGATTTTCAGTTTCATTCCATTATGATCAGATAAGATGCATGGTATTATCTCTACTCCTTTATATTGTCTAAGAGTTGCCCTGTGACATAATATATGATCTATTTTTGAGAAGGATCCATGTGCTGCTGAGAAAAAAGTGTAACTGCTTGATGTTGGGTGGTATATTCTATATATGTCAATTAAGTCTAGGTTATTAATTGTGTTATTGAGTTCTATAGTTTCCTTATTCAACTTTTGTTTGGAAGATCTGTCCAGTGATGAGAGAGGTGTGTTGAAGTCTCCCATGATTATTGTATGGTGGTCTATTAGACTCTTGAACTTGAGAAGAGTTTGCTTGATGAACATAGCAGCACTGTTGTTTGGGGCATATATATTTATGATTGTTATGTCTTGTTGGTGTATGGTTCCCTTGAACAGTATGTAGTGTCCCTCTTTATCCCTTTTGATTAACTTTGGTATGAGTATGGACACTCCTGCTTGTTTCCGAAGTCCATATGAGTGATATGATTCTTCCCAACCTTTCACCTTCAGTCTATGTATGTCTTTTCCTATCAAATGCATCTCCTGTAGGCAGCATATTATTGTTGGGTCTTGTTTTGTGATCCATTCTACTAGCCTGTGTCTCTTAATTGGTGAGTTTAAGCCATTAACATTTAGGGTTATTATTGAGATATGGGTTGTTCTTCCAGCCATATTTGTTTATTTGTGTTACTAAACATGGTTTGTTTTCCTCTTTGATTATTTTCCCCCCTTTACTGTACTATCTCCCACTGTTGGTTTTCATTGTTATTTTCCATTTCCTCTTCCTGTAATATTTTGCCGAGGATGTTTTGAAGAGATGGTTTTCTAGCTGCAAATTCTTTTAACTTTTGTTTATCGTGGAAGGTTTTAATTTCATCTTCCATCCTGAAGCTTAATTTCACCGGATACACAATTCTTGGTTGGAACCCATTTTCTTTCAGTGTTTGAAATATGTTATTCCAGGATCTTTTAGCTTTCAGAGTCTGTGTTGAAAGATCAGCCATTATCCTGATTGGTTTACCCCTAAATGTAATCTGCTTCCTTTCTCTTGTAGCTTTTAAAATTCTCTCTTTATTCTGTATATTGGGCATCTTCATTATAATGTGTCTAGGTGTGGATCTCTTATAATTTTGCATATTCGGCGTCCTGTAGGCTTCTAGGATTTGGGATTCTGTCTCATTCTTCAAGTCTGGGAAGTTTTCTCATATTATTTCATTGAATAGATTGCTCATTCCTTTGGTTTGGACCTCTATACCTTCCTGTATCCCAATGACTCTTAAGTTTGGTCTCTTTATGTTATCCCATATTTCTTGGATGTTCTGCTCATGGTTTCTTAACAGTCTTGCTGAGCTGTCTATGTTCTTTTCAAGTTGAAATACTTTGTCTTTATTGTCTGATGTTCTATCTTCTAAGTGTTCTACTCTGCTGGTAGTATTCTCAATTGAGTTTTTAAGTTGGTTTATTGCTTCCTGCATTTCTAGTATTTCTGTTTGTTTGTTTTTTATAACCTCTATCTCCCTGTATAGTTGATCTTTTGCTTCTTGGATTTGTTTATGTAATTCATTGTCGAAGTGATCTTTCATTGTCTGATTTTGCTGTCTAATGTCTTCCTTGAGACTCCAGATCATCTGAAGCATGTATATCCTGAATTCTTTATCTGACATTCCATCTGCTGCAGCTATTACCTCTTCTAAAGTTGAGTTGACCTGCATTGCTTGTGGTCCTTTCTTTCCTTGTCTTTTCATACTGCTCGAGTTTCTTTCTGCTTGGTGAACTACAATAAACTATTGTGTTATTGAATTTTCCCCCTATATATTTATATTGCTCTTGTATAGTTGAAAAGTCTCCCTTGTAGGGGCGGGCGGCGGCTGTGCTCCTCCTCCAATTGGGGTGATCTGTTTACCACGCTGACGGGCCGCTGGGTCTGTTCTGCCAGTTGGTCGCAGGTCTGCCTACCTTGCAGGTGCGGGTGGCGGCTCTGCTCTGCCCTTACTCCAATTGGGGTGATGTGTCTACCACGCCAGCCGGTCACTGGGCCTGTTCCAGGCGCGGGAGGTGGCTCTGCTCTGCCCCTACTCCAATTGGGGTGACGTGACTACCATGCCGGCGGGCCGCTGGGCCTGTTCCGGGTGCGGGCGGCGGCTCTGCTCTGCCCCTACTCCAATTGGGGTGATGTGTCTACCATGCCGGCAGGCCGCTGGGCCTGTTCTGCCGGTCGGTTGCTGGTCTGCCTACCTTGCGGGCGCGGGCGGCAGCTCTGCTCTGCCCCTACTCCAATTGGGGTGATGTGACTCAAAAGTTGGTTCTTTTTTTAATGAATTAATGATTATACACTAGCCAATATTTATTAAATACTATGAGTCTAAGTACAACTATTTAGACATTTAATCTTCCTATCTATGATATAGATAGATAGCTATTTATAAATTAGAAATTTTTAAAATAATATTTTTATTGATGCAGTGTAATTATACACTATACATTGGGATTCATTACACCATATTCACACATGCATAATTGGAGAATCTCATACCTCAATACTTGCCTTTCATTTCCCTCCTCTTCCCCAATTTGCTTGCTGTACTATACTGATCTTCCTTCTATTTTTATTTTTTAGTTAGTGCTTGATAATTATTTAAACAGGCAGGACTCATAATGATATGTTCGTACATGGACCCCAGTACTTCCCAGTACCCCCCTCTCAATCCCCTTCCTCTACTCTTTTGAGTCTCCCTTCTGTTTTCATTAGATCACTTTTTAAAAATTGTTTCCTTCCCCGTACCTCCCCCTCTCTGGTTTCCACTTAGGAGAGAACACATTTGACCTTTGACTTTTTTTTTTTTTTTTGAGTCTGGCTTATTTTGCTTAGCATTATGTTCTTCACTTCTATCCAGCAAATGACAATTTCATTTTTCTTCATGGCTGAATAAAACTCCATTGTGTATACATACCACATTTTCTTTATCTGTTGATCTGTTGACATGTACCTCTGCTGTTCCCACAAGTTGGTTCTTTGAAAAGATCAGCAAAATTGGGAAACTTCAGTTGACTAGACTATACATGAAAAGCAAAGAACCTAGAGCACTCAGAACAATAAAGAGAAAAACAAAGTTGGAGGAGTTACACTAGCTGATTTCCACACTAACAGTAATTAAGACAAATACATGTTTTTAAGAAATGATGCTGGAAAATTAAATATTCACATGCTAAAACTAAAATGAATTCGCACCTTTACTTCATACCATATGCAAAAATTGACACAAAGTAGTTCATAGACCTATTTATAAGAGCTAAAACTATAAAAATTATAGAAGAAAATAAAAAATCTTATGACCTTCCTTGGGTTAAACAAAAGTTAATTATATATGATACCAAAAGCATGATCCATAAAAGGAAAATTTTATAAAATAGACTTTATTAAAATTAAAATCTTGCACACTTCAAAGACCATTAAGAGAATGAAAAGTCACAGACATGGAGAAAATATTTGCAAATCATGTACTTGTATTCAGAATATATAAAGAACTCTTTTTAAAAATTTGTTCTAATTAGTTATATGATGCAAAATCACACCAGTTGTGCAATCATACATGTACATAGAGAATAATGCCTGATTCATTTCACAATCTTTCCCCTCCAACCCCCCTTTCTCTCCCCTCACTCCCTTCTGCCCAATCCAAATTTCAAAGTTCCTTTATTCTTCATGAGCGCCCCCAGCCCTTATGGATCAGCACCCACATATATATCAGGAAAAACACTCAGTCTTTGGTTTTGGGGGATTGGCTTATTTTGCTTAGCCTGATATTCTCCAGCTCCATCCATTTCCCTGCAAATGTCATAATTTCATTCTTAGAATATATAAAGAACTGTTGAAACCCAATAAGACTATGGCATTTGCAGGTGTGACTTATCATTATGTACAGCCAGAGGAATGAGAAGTTGTACTCCATTTGTGTACAAATGCATTATACTGTCATGTATAACTAACTAGGAGAGAGAGAGAGAGAGAGAGAGAGAGAGAGAGAGAGAGAGAGAGAGAGAGAGAGAGAGAGAGATGATATTTCACCAGGGAAACTATGTGAATGCCCAATAAGGGCATGAAAAGATGCCCAATATTATTAGTCATTAGGGAATGCAAATTAAAGCCCTAATAAGAGATCACTAATACCCACTCAAAGGGCTGTTATCAAAAAGACCAAGTGTTATTGAGGTGTAGAGAAACTGAAACCCTTATACATTACTGATGGAAATGTAAATGGTATAGCACTTTGGAAAAATCTGACAATTTTCTTTAAAAATTTGCACAAACTTTCTATATGACCCAGCAATTCTATTCCCAGGAATGTACTCAAAAGAAATGAAAACATGTATCTACACAAAGTAATCTAATTTAATTATCCATTAAAACCCCAAACTGGAAAGTCCAGAGGTCCTTTAAATGGTGAATAGATTAACACAATTTATATCCAAACAGTGGAATACTCTTCAGAAATAAAAATTTTCTAAGGGAAGGAATCTAACTACAAAAGATACATATTCTATGATTCCATTTATGTGAAATGTTCAGAGAAGACATGATAGAGGCAGAAAATATACCACTGGTAGCCTAGTGCTGGGGATGGAGTGGGAATTAACTGTAGATGGCATGAGGAAATTTTTTGGGTTATAAAGTATCCTAAACTGGATCATAATCATGGTTGATCAATTCTGAGTTTACTAAAAATAGTTGAATTATATACTCTCAACAGATGAATTTTGTATTATATAGATTGTCCCTCCGTGAAGTTATTAAAACAAACATTTGAGGATACATGAATGTCTCAAGACATATTCTTCCAGCATGCCCAGGGTCCTTATATAATTGTATATGATTACTTTTATTCTCTAATATTAACAGTACTGTTGTGTATGACATTATTAACTTATTTTATATCTGATTCTTATTTCTGAGAAAATTAAAGTCATTCATTTATTGCATTGAATTATTTCATTTTAGCCAGGGTAATTTTAAAAAAAAGTTATTTAGGGATACAAATTACCTTATTGAGACTTTAGTTACAGTTTATTCCCAGTGCACTATAGTTAGGAATTGAAAAGACTTATTGTGTCTCCCAAACTTCTGAATCATGAAGGAAGTCACTGTCTGAGAGTGGAGTGCAATATTTAATTAGTGTCATTACTTTGGGAGTAGGAAATCGATCCCATCATACTATCTGAAGATGAGGGGAACATTACTCAGGGTCATGTTTCAAAACAGTTGAAAAGCTATAAGCTCAGTTCAGATATCCCACAGCCCTTCAGCTGAGGTGGTGTAGGACATAGCTCCCTTTCAAGAAAACATAGGCAGTTAGCTACATCAAGTCCATTTGTCACTGAGGTTGAATTTAGAAGTTCTCTCCTTTCATATATTTTGTTTTCCTCTGCTCTACTAGTTGGATTCTTATTACTCACTAAATCCTTCTCTTTTAGCTCTTGCAGTTCAACCCTCTGGAACGTCTGGGTGCTGGTGTTGCTGGTGTTGAAGATATCAAATCGCATCCATTTTTTACCCCTGTGGATTGGGCAGAAGTGATGAGATGAACACATGCAGGATGTTTTTCACACATTGTGATCTTCTCTGTACTAGGCATCTCCAGCACAAAAGCAGTCTCGCTCATTTATGGAGCACCAAAGCATTGGATAAAGACCTTTATTAGGAAATCAGGGGAAGAGCCGGGGTAAAAGTGATTCATTTACAGTTACCACCTGGACAAGATATTAGCTAATTTTGTCAGTGGGTATTATATACATGCCTTTAACCAAGGTATGAATTAATTTAATCTACATTTAGGATTGCAGTGCATTGCAGACCCAACTGAAATAGGAATGTCCTTCAAGAAGTTCCTCTGATTCAAAGCTCTACATGTAGGATTTTACTTGAAAGAAGTACCTTTACATGGCAGCTAAGAATGCCTTCTGCTAACCAGATTGGTTTCTAAGACCCAATTAATATTTACTGAATAATACACTAAAAGTGCTTCATGAACAGTGTCATCTGTGGGCTTAAAAATAGGAAAAAAATTATATATGTGGAATGTCTGAAAGGGAGCCTGTACCATAATGCTATATAGTTAATGCATTTGACTGTGGTCCCAGATTATTTCTGTGAGGAGAAGACACTTCATGTTGTGAGCTTTGAACTTTGTTGGTTAATACTGCTCATTAGAGAGGGTTCAGATAAACACTCACTTCTCTCTCAACCTCATCTTCCCCTGTCTTCCCATTCCTGCACCTTTTGCTTATTCTCTCATATTCTGTTCTTCCTACTCTTTTTAACACACGTGCAACAAAAAAGGGAAGGGAGTATTTATTCCCCAAATTGTGTCAATATAATAAGAACTAAGAAATCATGATATAAAATAAATGTGATAAAAATGTAGATGTGTCCTTTATTTAATAGCTTAAGATTTTAAAAAAAAAAACAACAACAATTTTTTCCCTGTTCCTTTCCTTTTGGAATGTTATCAGTTTCTACTGCTTGACTCCGTTTTACTTTTTAGGTTGGTACTATGAACCAAAGGGTCTCGTCTAAATGGAATTAACGTCAATCCTGTTTTATTACTTAAATTGATAAGATTTTTATATTTGAATTCCTGATCTGCTTGACATAATGTAGAAAGAATATTAGCATTAACACATCTCCAATCATTTTTACTTTTGTATTTGTAATTTCTTTATGTTGCTAAGATAGCTCCTGTAGTCATGCACTTTTTACAAAAATTCATACATATTAATGTGTTTTTTAAACTTTATCAAAAGAAGAAAGAGTAAGGCACTATTTCTAAGATAGAAGCCACCAGAAATAATTAAAATTTTCTTCTTCTTTTTTTTTTTCTTTTTTTGCAATGCTGGGAATCAAAACCAGGATCTCACACATGCTAGGAAGGCATTTTACCACTGAGCTACATCCCCAGACCCTGAAATTCTGTTTTTTTAATCTTTATAATTTTGAGATCTGTGTGAGAGCCCAGTACTCCTCCAAGAGCATCTGCACAGCATCCATCTGCCATCAACCAGGTCCTCCCATCAAATTAAATGGAAGCAGAAAATGCTTTAATGAAACAAAGGAAATGTGCAAGCACTTTTTCTTTTTCTCTTATCCTACTCCCCTTTTTCCTTTTTGGTCCCCTTATAACCTGAATCCCAGCTGAAGGGCTGCAACAACACCAGGTTGGGGAGCAGGTCACCAAGATCATAGCTCACTCAAGATGACATCACTCCCTGGAACTGCATTTCAACTCACCAGTCCCCTGGCGTCATAACAGGAACTCATGCAGGTGAGACCCAAGAGTGACTTCCTGTGTAAGACTAGTAGGAAATGTGCATGTACTTAGAGCTGGCTATTACAGAACTTCCTTCCAGAAGTGCCCTATGACATGAAAGTAGGACTTCACAGTTGAGGTGAAGATCCCTGCCCTACCACAGGATCTGGGACCCTGAATTCAAAGTACAGTTATGTCCACAGATGGTTGCTGTGTCAATCTGCTGACACATCCATTGCTACAATTTCTCCCCCTCTTTTCTCTCTGTATGTTTGATTGGAGCTTCATCATACTGGACATGAATCATTTTAGTAGTGAGCACAGGATACATGACTATGGAATGAAAGCCAAACTTTTTTTTAAATTTGATTATATATACATATTTTAAGCTGTAATGGTATGAGTGATACTGGCTTCTGTTTTTTGTTGTTGTTTATGTGTTTTATTTGCTTGTGCATGGGAGTGGAATATGGGTCAAAATCATGACAAATTACTATTTAGTATTTCTCATCTGATTTTTTATTAAAATAATAGATGTAATAACATTCACCATTTTACCTGTTTTTAATTGTATGATTCAGTAATAGCATTAAGCACATTCACATTTTTTTTTCTTTTGTTACTGGTTGAACCCAGTTCCCAAACCACTTAACCACTGAGTAGTATCCCCAGTCCTTTTTTATATTTTGTTTAGAGACAGGGTCGTGTTGAGTTCTTAGAGCCTTGCTAAGTTGCTAAGGCTGGTTTTGAACTCATGATGCTCCTGCCTCAACTTTTAGGGCTGCTGGAATTACAGTTGTGCGCCACTCACTGCACCTGGGCACCTGGCTACTTTCACATTTTTATGCGAACATCACAGCTATATTTACAGAACTTTTTTTTTTTATCATCCCAAACTGAAACTCTGTGTCCACTACACCATAACTTCCCATTCTCCTCTCTCAGCTCCTAGTAACCACCCTTCTTCTGTCTCTTTGAATTTGACTATTCTAGGTCCTTCCTATAAGTGGAATCATAACACTTGTTCTTTGTATACAATTTTCAAAGTTTATTCATTCTGTAACCTGTATCAGAATTTTCTTCCTTTTTAAGCTTGAATCGTACTCTGTTGTATGTATATACCATGTTTTTTTAGCCATTTGTCTATTAGTGGATCTTTGGGTTATTTTCACCTTTGGGCTCTTGGGAATAATGCTGCTATGAACATGGATTTACAAATGTCTATTTGAGTCTCTGCTCTCTCATTTGATTTTATATTTTTACATGAAATTACCAATGTCACTGACTGTTATTTCACTATATTCTTCATAGAAGAGCTTTCCCAGACAGGTTGGCAATTACCATTATGGTACAGTGACACTTATTTTAAGATGTGATGTGAAAATCTACCATTTCTATTTCACAGGTGGGTAAGTTAAGCTTCCTAAGAGTAAAAACACCATTATGTTAGCAGTTTGCTTTAACTGTGACAGGAGTTAATATTATTGAAGACAACAGTCTCTTTAACTTATTTTTTTACAATAGCAATTCTTTTTGAAAGTTTCATTTTATTTTTGATATCTAATCATTATATATACTGATGGGGTACAATGTGATATATTGTGGAATGATCAGATTATTAATGAACATCCATCACCTCACAATTATTTCTTTGTGGTGAGCACATTTTAAATATATTCTTAGTGGTTTTGAAATATTCATTGGTATTTACTACAGTCACCATGCTGTGCGATAAATGAACATATTCCTTCTGTTTAGCTGAAACTTTGTGCCTTTGTCCAGTGTCTCCCCTTGGCCTGTCCAGCCTCTCCTTCTGGTAACCAACACTCTGCTTTCTACTTCTATGAATTAATTGAACCCTTGATAATATATTCAAACCTTTGTTTTAAACAGCTATGATTCCTGTTGTGTTTTTACTCTCAGACTTTTCCTATCCTGTTTCAGAGTCAGTGGGAACCAAGATTGAGTTTTGCTTTCATGCAGTGCAGGTACTAAAGAATATAAAATTTATAGATAACACTCACGTATGGCAAGTAAAATAACACTGTGTTAGTCCCCGTACATAGTATGCCTTGGTTCAGTTCACTTGCTCAGATGTTAGGAATATAGAGAGAAGTCTGACCGAAAGGCTTTTTGCCTCCCAAGGGGCCCTTATGGCATCTTCATTAGACTTACTTGGGAATTACTTCATAGTGAGGCCAAAGACTAAGACTGATCATATTTCTTCCTTAGAGGAGTTGATTTAACCTTTGGTATATCTAAATGTGGTGGGTAATGGAGCCTGGTATTTCAAGCTCTTTCTTGGAGGATTATGGAATATAATAGAGAGTTCTCTAGTGGTGCCCTGGTCATGTCTCTGTGACTAATTAGCCTTATAAACTTATTCAAATCACACTATATTCTGGACCTGTTCTCTCACCTGTAGAATAAAAGGGTAGGTGAGTTCTGAGCTCTACAAGTATCTGATGGAATTTCTGTTTTTCAGAGTGAACTAATACTATAAACCAACATTGTACAAAGACAAGGTTAATGAAAATCTTAAATTGGTATTTAACTGTTTTCTTATAATTATTTTTCTAGTAATCTCAGAGGCTTGGGCTATTGCCATAAATCTGCTCAGTAGCATAGCCCTTGGGGGTTATGTGGCTATAAAAATTATAAATAGGGTGGCATTTTAGGAGGTTATTTCTCCGTTAGCTCTACACTGGGAAAGGAGAGTTGAAGGTCCAGATAGGAGTACGCGAGGGTGAAAGGAGGCCAGGGCACACCTACATTTGCTCACTTCTTGGACCTTTCTCAATAACTGTGGTGGTATTTCTACCCCTGTTGCCCTCATCTATCATATTTTATGTGTTTATTTGACTCAGTCCTTTGGCAGGCATATTCAGAGTACAAAATTGATACTTTCTGTTGCTATTTAATGCAGGACATTAACCTCTACCAGTCTAGGTAATTTGGAGTTTTGAGTATTTGATGTCTACTCAGCTCATTTGAAGGATTTCATCTTAAGCCCTCATATTGAAGGGTTACTGAATGGCAAAAGCCGTCAAGTCAGCTCTTTCTAAATAAAGTTGTAAACATAACAGCAGGAGGGAAGTGGGAAGCAGAGTCCTTCAGGTTTTTGTGATTTGGCATTACTTATTCTCTCAAAAACAGTAAATAGGAAACCAGAGAACAAGCTTCCTTTTTGGTAAGATTTCCAATTGGGTGATACGTAGTCAGATGGTATGACCTTACCTTTGGGTTCCTGTCATATGATTTCTTCCCTTAATGGAGGTATCTCATCTAAAGGAGAAGTAGAGGCAGAGAAAATTTGCAGAGGTATAAGAGAGAAAGTCACTTGAGTGAGGCGGTTCAGGGAAATGGAGCGGAGCATGTGTCCCATGCTTTGGCCTAAGTGTCTGGATCAAGAAACTGCCTTCTTTGTTCAGCTGGTTTAAAGTTGCTCCTTTTTCAGGAAGAGGTAGGCAGAGACTGAAACTATTTATTTCCATTAGCCCAGGAAGAGATGGACGGCCTGCCTTTGGAAAGGATGCTGGTCTAGAGTCAGCTCTGTCTCCTTGCTGAAGGCAGCTGTCGAGACTGGTCGTGAAAGGAGAGGCCAGAGAGTGTCTGAAGGAGGGTACTGTGGTTTCTTTGGGGCGGGAATGCCTCTTACTGCATGTGGCAAATAAGAACGACAAATGAACCAGCTTTGGGGTACACTTAGAATTGCTGGTGTCCTGTTCTTCTAAATCTCAAAATTTTTGCATATCACAAAGTTAACTCAGCCTGGCCTGGAGGCACATGCCTATAATCTGAGAGACTCAGGAGGCTGAGGCAAGAGCATCACAAGTTCAAGGTCAGCCTCAACAAGTTAGTGATATCCTTTCTCAAAAAATAAAAAGGATTGGGTCAGAGGTAGAGCACCTCTGAGTTTAATTTCTAGTACTGGGGGGGAAAAAGTTAACTCTTGTAGGAATATTGATCAAATTCTTCTAAAGCTTAGGTATTTAGTAGTATTAAGAATTCAGAAGGCAGAAGTTTGATCACCCCACCCAAAGAGTATCAACAGGGACAGTGAAGGGATTTGAGCTTCTTTTAGACCTGTAATGACCAAAATGTGATATTGTCCTGGTCACACAGGGGATGTATATAAAAAAGGAGGTTTGGTGTTGGCAAAACATTAAAAAAGTTATACAACACTTTGGTTTCTCAGGATCGTTCTAGAAAGAAAATGCTTTAGATATTTGAAGGATCTGTTTTTAGTATAAAGATTCTGAATGACTAAGAAAACTTTAAAACTGGACTCTTCCCCTTATAATGAGCTCCTTCTGCTCTCATTTCTTCCTCCCTTCATCTCCGCTTCATCTGTCCCTCTCGCCCCATTATGAGCTTATCTGGTCACTGAACAAAAGACATGGTACCTGCCTTCAAGGACCTTGTAAAACACAGGGGGAAGAGAGAAGCATAAATAACAAGTAGGGCAGAATGTGGTAGGGTTATAAGGAGCATTAGAAAAGAGAGATCTGAGGAGCTGCAGGAAGCATTCCTGTAGTGGAGCAGGACCTTGAAGTGTAAATAGGATTTTTAAATATAAGGTGTTTTTTTTCCCTCCCGTGTTTTGTTTGGGAAGAGGAAAGTTTCCAGGGGGACACAACAACAAAAACAATTGCATACAAAGACAGGGAGATAGGAAAAGGGGAAGCTGTGGGGATTCTGTTTTGGCTAGGTTGTAGGTGTATGAATTTGAAAGGTAGGTTGGGGCCAGGTTAAATGCCATGCTGAGACATTTGGACTTCATTCTCTAGGTTGTGGGGAACTAGAGAAGGTTTTTAGCTGGCATTATTACAGCCTGCTGTTGAAAAGATAATTTTAGGGTTAGAATGAAGAATAAATTGGAAGGAAAGAGATTAGAGACAGAGCAGTTAGGAGTTATTGCAGAAATTCAGGCAAGAGATAAAGCCTGAGTGAGGTGTTGGAATATAAAAGAGGGGGTCCATAATCACCCTCTTGTCTGTTTCTCTCAAGTGTGCAGAGTCGAGTTTCCCTATCAAATAATTGCTTTCCTTTTTTCTTGAAACCAGTTTATACCAGGAGATTATGGGTTGTTGTTTGTAGACTCACTCCCAAAGAATCACCTGGGACAAAATCCAGGAGAGTTTCTGTCCTTCCCCCCTGATTGCTAATGATATTCACTGTGCATGGATTCAGACTCCTGGGGCCCAGCTCACTCCTTTCATCACATTATGGTACTTCTCACATTTTACTTTTAAGTTTTTGGCATTGCTGGGCATTGACCCAGGGCCTTCTGTATGCTAGGCAAGTGCTCTACCATTGAGTCACATTCCCAGATCTCACATTTTGCTTTTAAATCATTGGTTTGCTATCTATTTGGATAGTGTTCTGAGCTTTGCTCTTAGAAGACATTAAGTCTTGCTGTCTGACTTCTCTTTTGGTATCAGACCTTGCACATAATTAGTGTTTCTCAAAAAGAGATTTCCAATCTGGATCAAGGAAATGATTTTTAACCCTCTTGGAACTTTTTGGTGTGTGTGTGTGTGTGTGTGTGTGTGTGTGTGTGTGTGTTTGTGTGTTTTAATCTTTTTTGGAATCAGGGGTCAAACCCAGGGAACTTTAAGTTTTACAAAAATGAAAAAAAAAATCCCTAGACTCCCACCATCATCCCCATTATATGGGAATGAATTAGAAATGCAAGCTTCTGTCTTCATACCAATCCTACTGAATTAGATCTCTGAGGGCTGTCATGGTAATCTATTTTGTAAGCCCTCCAGGTGATTCTGATATATGTTCAAATTTGAGAACCACTGGTTTAGTTTAACTTGAGCATATTGCCTCTGCATGGATTAATTTCCCTCTCTGTGGCTTGTGTTTTGAATTTGAAGACATTCCCAACACTTAATGTAATTCCTGGGAGACTGGCCCTGGGAGCCCTTGTTTCAATGGGAAAGGTCAATTGATAGAAGATTAGGAATAAAGACAAGAAAGAAGGGAAAAGGCAAAAGGAGCAGACAATTGGATAAAGAGAAAATTGGTGGAGTGGGGTGGATCTGTTTCCTAAAGAGACCCAGCCATGACAATCATAGTCACCTTCAGAGACAGATTCTATTGTCTCTGGTCCCACCCCACCCCCTTTGGTGATAGGTGGCATAAATATCAAATTAAAATGATAATTCTCTTGCTTACTTGTATATTGTGGTGTTTTTGGTTTTTCTCAAGCAAAGTCACAGTTAAAATTCAGTGTTTAAGTCCCTGCATTATTCAAAATCAGAATGCAAAAACTCAAAACCAAGTTTGGGAAAGATACCAGAATGTTCTCATTGGATTCTGACAGTGAAGCATTGACTACTGTGTTTTCTTTAGAATTGGAGGACTCAGCTGGTGATGCCTTTTGGAGAAGCTTGGTTTTTACCTTTTGCAAATGACATCAAGCTTCACAGTAGTCAAGTGAAATTAGATGTTCCCTGAAGGTTAAGTGTGGGGGGCAGGGTGAGGGGAATATGGCTGATTCATTATTTCATTTTAAGAATCTTTTGTTTATAAGTGCCAAGAATATTAGCTGACATTGTCAATAAAGTGTATTTTGATCAAGTATATATTTGACTTCTCAATAAGCACCTGCATAATGTTCAGATAATTCTGTTTTCAATAGGTAGGATTTTATTGTCTGCAGTTGCTTTGATTCTGTGCTGGGTCTGGACTCAGCCTCAGTGGTAATGTGTCCTTTCTTTAAAAAAAAAAAAAATGCCAGTATAACCTAATCCACCTTAGATAGGATATGCTTTGTTTTATCCAGTGATGGGCAAAGCTTCTCTGTAAGTGCTCCCCCAACCACACCCTGTTTATAAACAGAGGCACACCAGTTATGTCTGGTTAGGGGATATGGTCTCGGGTAAACAAAGTTTGACCCAAAGGGAATCAACACTCCAGGAGTGAATGACCTTTGGGGCTCTTTCCCCAATGTGATCACAGAGTCTTTCAACCCTGTAAGTCGGCCTCTTATTCTTACTAGCTCACGAGACCTGTCATGCAAGTGTAAGGCCCTGAGCAATTCTTGCCACACATGTGATATGAAGCAAAGGGGACACTGGATAGATAGATATTTTGAGAAAGAAAGACTGGTATTTGCTTTTTATTCTCTCATCTCTTACTTCAAACCCCAAATTTACATTCAACTCCCTCCTTCTGGGCTTCGCCGCATTGGATATGACTAGAGCAGGACCCGGAAGCCTGCCAGGCTGGTATCACCTTGCATCAGAAGACACACAAGGCATGAGGCTGCCTTTGAGTGTACCCCATTGCTGTGAGGTGAACACCTCTGATCACACCTTCCCTGGTTTTCGGGTCCCCTTGAGGCTGTGGTCGGAATCTTTGCCTCACTGTTGGCTATTCAGTTGGCCTTGCTGGCGCTGGTAAATCTTGGCACCCAAAAAGCAGGGAGCGACAGCTATCCTGATGTTGCCACTCTGTCCCTCTGCTGCAGATTTAAGCTGTATCCCGTAGCTTATCTCCACTGTGGGCTATCATGATTTGAGGGAGAGAGGAGGGAGAGCAGTTGCTGCTTGCTGCAGCTGTCTCCTTTTGAATCAACCACCCCCATTCCCCAGGTGCCAGAACAACTCGCCGGGTTTAGAATGCTCCCCATCTCTACCTCTCCCGCCCATTGCAGCCTTGGTAGCAGCTTTCCAATAAGTCTTTTGTTGTGGAAGCTCTAAATCCATGGTAGGGAAATTACCAAGAGACTCTTCCACAGTCTGCCCTCCCTCCCCTTGCTCCGTCTCTTTCTTTCCCTCCTTTGTCTCCTTCTGTAGCTAGGGTCAGAATCCCTAGCCAGACTGAGAACATGGTTGCTATTCCAGGACCCAGATGCCAATATGTGGCAGCATCTGGCTTATTGGCAAGCGCTGCCGGCAGTTGTGCTGGCTGCTTCAAGGCCTGTCATGTGGCCCAGCCTGCTGATGGGGGCCCTGTCACAAAACAGAGTTTCTTTGAGAATATGGTTTCAACCAAGGAGCCCACCAGAAAACAATGGGCCGTGCGGAGAGGACATGAATTATTGGGCAGGGTGACTGCGGACTGTGGCTTTGATGCTGATCCTCGACCTGTTTTGCAAAAAATCCCTGTTTCATGTTTTGGAGCCAGCTCCTTGTGTAACCTTACCTTCTTGTGCTGTTAGTGTTTCAGGTGCCTTAAGGCATGGAGCTCCTTGAAAGAGAAACACAAATCACTAAAAATGTTGAGATAAAATCCTGCTCCTCAGAGGCGCCTGTTTGGCACGGGGAGCGCATGATAACAGCTTGCTTTAGAAAGGTGACATTTCTGCTGAAGGCTGAATAATAAAAAATGCATTTTAAAAACTCAGCTCTTCCGTGTCTTCTGATGGTTGACTTTTGAAGTGAAGGCCATTTCTTCGATGTGAAGGGTCTTTTTTGAGGCTAGCCCTCAACCACGGGCACATTAACTCTTGTCATCATTGATGAGACAGAGGAGCCTTTTAAATTAATTATCACATAGCAGGGCTTTAAATATTTTTCTCAAGGTGCAAACACTGAATGCTCAGAGTGTGTTAACACTCACTGTCCAAGGCATGGAAGGGGCAGAGAGGAGGATATGAAGAACACACGGTTCCTGCCTTCAAGGATACAGGTCATTGGTGATCAGATTACATATGTTTCCATTATTTGATTTCTTCCTCACAGTCTATACAATTGGACAGAACAAATGATCTGTATTTTGCAGATGGGGAGACCAAGATCCTGAGAAGTGGATTCATCCCAGTTGGCGCTGCAAGCTGAAAGGAGCTGGACTAGGTGGTTGCAGTTCTCCCAGAGTGGAGCTGTATTGGATTCTTGGTTATCAACTCCTAAGAGCACAGGGGCTGTGTCTTCGGCTTTTTGCAACTTTGCCCCAATAAGCAACCTCTGCTACCATGGTTCCCTCTTAACACATCTCCCCCTGCAAACACGCTGTAATGCCAGGGCTCTTTGCAAAAATGAGACCTGTGATTGGCTACAGAGGGAGTCAAGAGGAAGCAAAAATTAGCCTGAATTAAAAGATCATGATCTTGGGAAGATGGTGATGATGGTAGCAATATATTGCCCACTTTGTCCTATGTAAAAATTCGGAGCAACTAGGTAGCACAATCAAAAATTCATAGACAACATTTGCAACAACACTAGGTAACAAGGTACCATGGATCCTAAAATACAAGCAGCTGGGGATGAAATACTTGCACAGTATGTGAGGGACAAAAGGAAGGAGCAGTGTAGCTTTGGACTTGACCTGAGAATAGGAGAACCCCAAATAGCAATTGGTCTTCACTGGGAAGTTCAGTGGGTGAATCTGAGAACAGCAGCTGGAGGTGAAAGGTGTGTTGCCTGCTCTGTTAACACCTGGCGAGTGCAAAGAGCTAGGGATAAGAGAGATTAAAGGGGCTGGCCTTTGAACTCTTGAAATTGACCTGCCAGAACTGCCTTCTAGCACAGGGCCCTACACGGAGGAGCACCTGCTGAGAATGGAATTGAAAGTGAACAGGATGAGGACAAGAGAAAGGTCCAGATCAAAGGAAAGGAAGAGTAGTCAGGAAATCTCAGAGAGCAAGAGGTCAGACTTTTTTTTTTTTTTTTTTTAAACACTTCACAAAAACAACAGAAGAGGGAGCTCTGTGAAATTAGAAATTTAACCCACATCATTCTCATAGTTTAGGAAAACTAATTTCACATAAAAACACACAACAGAAAAAAAGTCAACATCAAGTCCTGTGGAAAAATATTAAAAGGCAAAAGAGAATTAGGAACAGAATAATATCCATGCAATGAAAACATTCCAGGAAAATGTGCCCACAGAACAGATCGAAACTAATTTACTATTTCCAAATGACCTGAAAGACTTTTTAAAAAATTACATAAGACTTTAAAACATAATTAGAATACTCAGAAATGGGATGACAACTCGGTCAAAAATTAGAAATAAAAGATTTTTTTTTTGATTAGAGGGGCCAAAAGGGTGAAACAGATAATGCCCTACTAGATAAACTGACAAGGAAATTGATTAACTGACTGACTGCAGCTCTGGGGATTAAATCGAGGGGCACTACCACTGAGCTACACTCCCAGCCCTTTATTTATTTATTTATTTTTTAATTTTGAGACAGTGTCTCACTAAGTTTCTGAGTCTGGTATCGGACTTGTGATCCTCCTGCCTCAGCATCCTGAGTTGTTGGGAAAATCCTATAACAGGCATGTACCACCGTGTCTAGCCTGACAAAATTTTTAAATAAAAGAATTCAGAATTCAAGAGAAAGTGCTAAATATTGAGGTAGACAACATGGAATATATAGTTAGTAGAAGATCACAAAGATAACCAAAGCAAGGGAAGTGAATCTAGTAGAGAATGTATTGTAGGCAACTCACATGAAGAGAAAGGAATCAGCATAAAAAATTAAAGAATTAAATAGTTGCCTATAGAACTATGAGTAAAGGAGGACTAAGAAAAGAGAGTAGATAGTGTGTAATGGTTACCTGCTCTGAGAGTATAGATGTAGAGCCAATGGACAAAGGAGGGAGAGCACATGCAAGTTTTTGAGTAGTGATCATTCTTGGTGATGTCAGTATTGTCATTTTGAGACTATAGCTATGTAATGCTGTATTATGATCTGAATGTTGGTATTCCCACAAAATTCCAGTGTTGGAACTTAACACCTGATGTGACAGTACTAAGAAGTAGGGCCTTGGGGAAGTGATAAAAATGAGGAATGGGATTAGTGTCTTCATATAAGAGGTTGATGGGAGCTGCCTAGCCCCTCCCACTGTGTAAGGAAGCTGAAAGAGGGGCCATTTTGAAAGTGGAGAGTAAGCCTTTTGACACCACATCTGCTGGTGTCTTGGTCTGGATCTTCCCAGCCTCTGAAACTGTAAGCAATAAACTTTTATGGATTATAAATTAACCAGTATAAGTTATTTTGTTATAGCAGGAAGGACAGACTAAGAAGTGGGACAACATGAGTAAGTAATACTGGAAAGTTGTAATTATATCATTCCCTCTGCTTTTAAGAATCAGGATTTTCAGAACGGAAGAAAGGAGATTGCACCAATGTAGAGAAGCCGTTAAGTAAAAACTGTAATATTGAGTTTTAATTGAAAGTCTCGATATAAATTTGTGAGGCATTTTTATCTTTCCTTTTTTAATTTAAATTTATTTCTAACGGATACACAGAGACATAACAATTAATTGATTCAGTCTTTGAATCAATAACATTTCCTGGTTGTTCCACTGAAAACCCTTAGAAAAAATGTCCAACTTAGCAGAGTGCATCTTCAGCTCCCAGATTGGGGTTTTTTAAATTCCATTTCCCTTGATATGTAAATTACTCCTCAAAAATGAACATGCAATAGAAAATATTATTATATCCGTGTTATGAAATAAAGTCTGTATACAAAGAAAAATAAATAAATAAATACAATTTCCCTCTAATAGGAATAGGGCTTTTTCAGAAATAAATCTGGTGCTGAAAATTTACCAAAACAAGCTAGAACATCTTATAACAGATAATACGGAGATTTCCAGGGTCTTCTGTCTTTAAAGACTTCTAGGGTTCCTGTCAAAGACTTCAGAGCCTCCTACTAGCCAAAGATGGGATGGTTTGATCATGATAAAAATCAAAACCTATCATCTGTGTTAAAATCCAGGACTCATAATGATATTAAAGCAAACTGATCACTTTTGGAGAATTATAAGGGACCAATTCATCTCCTTGAAAACTGGAAAATAGAAATCAAGCATTTACTTTTTTTTTTTAAAGTGAACTGTACCACGGGTTCCAAATAGTAAGAGTGTCTTTATAATAAACTCTTTCAGCTACAGAATGAAAAAAAAAAGTAATAATAGAATATTGCCATTTTTGCAACCACCAGCATTAGGACTCAGGCATTAAGTATCAATGGCTGCTAGGGAAAAGAAAAGCCATAAAGGAAGGCCAACCAGGCACACTCTTCCTACAGTGTTTCCCGGCACCACCTATAGTCTTGCTGAAGGGCTCCAATCTGGGTCTGAACCTGAAGTGGCTGAGCTGTCGATTTGCAAGGAATCCAGAGCACATTGGAATGTGCTGAACTCCATCTGATACTGCAGTGGGCAGCTTCAGGGCACAAAGCCTGGGTTCTTAGGCAGATAATTTGTAAAGAAATAAAAATTGTATAGAAGAAAACTTAGGCTAACCCCATAACATTTTTAAGAAAGGCAAGAGTAATGTCTAGAGTTGTACATTTAGGTGAAAATTGATTTTTAAAATGCAAACTTTCCTATAACAGGATGATTGCTGCTTTTAGAAAAGGAAGTTTATGATTGGGTGGGCATATAGAGGAACTTCTGAGGTTCCTGTATATATGCATGTGTTCATGTAAATATTTTTTTTATGTGTAATACACTTCTCTTTTTGTATTAGGGATTGAACCCAAGGGCTCTTAACCACTGAGCCACACCCCCAGCCCTTTGTTATTTTTATTTTTTAATTTAGAGACAGGGTTTCATTAAGTTGCTTAGGGCCTTGCTAAGTTGCTGAGGCTGGCTTTGAACTTATGATCCTCCTGTCTCACTTTCCAAGTCGCTGCGATTACATACAGGTGTGCACCACCATGGACAGCTCACATTTTTTTTTAAAACATACTGGCTACCTTGTCCTTTTACCAAGTAACTTTTTCTATAACTCTACTGCTTGTTTTTATTGATATATGTGTGCAATTTAGAAAAAGGCAGACTTTCCCCAAGGTGTTTACTGCTCTTGGCCAGTAAACAGAAAAATCTACAATGCCTGGGATATGAAAGGTGCCTCTTTGATATGCCTTTGTACAGGGTACAGCCTGCACAACTTTATGAAATGGTCTTGGGTTTCTATGTTTCCATGTTGGTTCAAGTTCAATTCGACTCGGTGTTATTCAGGAGAGGGATTTCTTTCTTTTTTTCAAACACCATTTTGTTCTTTGAGGATTTTTATTTCAATGCAGTTTTGCAATCCAGTGGGATAGAGAAAGTACTCTTCTTGCTAATTTTTCTCTTGCTCACTCTTAGCATGCCATTTCCCCAAGGTAGAATTAAGTGCTTCCTGAGATGTTATGTAGGATTAGAAATGTTTAAGAGGCCTGGCTGGAAGCTGAGGCACAAAGTTCCATGGTATTGTACCCCTGATGAGGCTAGCACAATATGAGCTCTGGACTTCATCTTGGCCACGTCCAGAACTTAACTCACCATAATCTCATCAGATTCGGGAAGATAGACCTGCATTAACAAAAGTTTAAAGGATTGCGATATAAATCAGGATGTCAGCTTATTAATTTTTCATAGTAATAGTAACTGCTGAATGAACCAGAGTAGTACCCATGTGAGCTTTATTCTCTCCCTACTCGGCAAATACCTTAGAAGTCAGAAGGGAGGCAGATGATCCTAATAATTGGTGACGTTCCCATCACACTCTGATCCTCCCATCTCTGCTCCAGGGAGATACCTGCCAGCTGGACCAAAACACTTGTGTCAACCGTGTCAATATTGTGCAATACACACACTTACAAATTCGTGCTTACTTGCTCATCCTCCCCAGGCTCCACATAGAAGGAGGAGAGGAACACCTCCTGAGTTAGCCTGGGCATCTGGGTCAACTCTGGTAATTAGTGACATGACAGTCAAAGCAGCCGGCCACCTTGCATGCAGGGAACTGAGTCTAACAAGCATGGAGCACCTTCTATGAATTAAGACACAAGGAGGAACCAACAGTGGTTCCTAATCTTCAGCAGTTCATAGCCTAGGAGGGAGGGACTTAAACATTTATTCCCCATTTCCACTAGGTTTCTGATCTTAAGTAGCAGATAGCCTAGTGGGATAGATTTAAGCATTCCTTGCCCATTTCTATTATTATGATGATAGATGACTGATAGATAGATAGATAGACAGAAATAATCAGAGAAAGCATCAGAATAAATTTCTGCCTGGCCTATGTCTGGGCCTTCACAAATTTCACATTAGTAGGTTTCTGTCTAAATAAAGTTTTATTAAGTTTATTTCCTTGGATTGTTGTATAACATGACTGAACTAGAGCTGAACCCAGTTCATAAATGTTATTAGATTGGATTGGGTCTCTGGACTCTGAGCGAATACAGCCTTATCAAGTAGGAGCCTGCTGTTCTCTTCTGTATTTAGGGAAACAACAGAAACTTCCTGTGAAAGTAGTCAACTACTGAGAGACAGGACTACTTCTCTCCACCCTTCCTGGTGGTGTAGGTCTGTGTGATTGGATCTGGCTGGTCTGGGTGTGTGTTTCTGTTTTTTAATCTGGTGAAGAACATGGAACCCGTACTGCTGCTGCTCCGGGGTTTCCCAGGATGGGCTCTGAGCTCAGGTGAACATGGTTTGTGAACACCCTGCTGTGCCCCAAGCCCTTCAGCCACCCGGGCCACTGTATTATCTTCTCACATGCCTGGCACCAGGTCTGGAAACAGATTGTCTAAAATTAAAAAATTATTTCCTTGCTGGAATTTTGAATTCACCTTTTAGAATGCAAACTGAAATTTGATGATGACAGCAAAAGAATACATCTGGAGAGCTGGATGCTCTAAAAGAAGGCTTAAATCCCCATCCCTTAAATAGATTGGACCAGAAATGGGGATGATTTATGTATATTTTGAATTTAAAAGAGTTTTGTCAAGAAAAATTTTTTTCCACGAGTTTTTGGTTTTAATCGCCTGGCAGGGTGGGAAATCCCAACACAACAGCATGGAACTAGGGCATGAAAAGCAGCAAGTGAGACGGATTTATGAAGCCCATAAATAAAAATGAAACGCATTTCATTGTCCAAATTGAGTGGAAAGGCACAATCTATCCCAATTCTGATAAATGGCAGAATGGGATGCACGTAGGGGAGAGTTCTTTCCATTTTAATAAAGCAAGACAATGGGTGTAACATAACTGAGGGATTTCAGAAAAAGGGACATTTCATTTTGCCAGACTTGACCAAGGAGGCATGTTTACTCGTAGCTACTCCATGGGGAAAATGCACTTTTTCAGAAAGAAGTATAATCAACTGCATATTTAAATCGTGTCCAAATGAACATTTTCCTGCAAAGACAACAGCAATGAAAGGAGTGAAAAGCAGAGGCCTAGGTGACAGCCCAGGTTAGGCAATAGATTTTTAGGCCTCTGGGATTTGGGGGTTGCCATCCTCTTACTGATCTCTCCAAAGATGCAGATTGATACTATACTGTTCTTGGAAGACTGTTTATTTCTGTACAAATGAGTCAGATACGATTGAGTTGAGTGCTAACAATGAACAGCTATATTTTTTAAAAGGGGGTGGAGGGCTGGGGATAGAGCTCAGTTGGTAGAGTGCTTGCTTTGCATGCACAAGGCCATGGGTTCTAATCCCTAGCACTACCGCCCCCCCCCCCACACACACACCCTGGGTGGGGAGTATAGTGAGGGGATGGGACAGAGTGCCTGCAACTGGAATGGGAGGATGTTTGTCCTCAGTAAGGCCTGGGTCTCTGACACTTGCACAGGATCACTAGCCTGTCCTTCTCTTGTGTGTCCACAACTAAATTTTTAGGTTTGTAAAGTTAGTTGTTTTTTTTTTTGGTACCAGAAGCACCTAATCACTGAGCCATATTCCAGCCCCCCCCCCTTTTTTTTTTTTTTTGTACTTTATTTAGACACAGGGTCTTGCTGAGCTGCACAGGGCCTCTATAACTTGCTGAGGCTGGCTTTGAACTCCGAAATCCTCCTGTCTCAGCCTGCACAGTTGCTGGGATTGCAGTTGTGTGCCACAGTGCCTGAAAAAAGGTCATCATTAAGAAAATCCAGTGTCCCATTTGTAGGGTTGAGGCTCAGTCTCTGGAACTTGTTGCTTTGAGATGCTTGACAAACCCTTTTCTGTGTCCGCCACCAAGGCATCTTCATGGGTACCTCCCCAAATTCCAACACATTCCCCACCCCTTATCACTCAAGGAAGACCGCATCCATCACTGTGTGCTAGTTACTGGGCTTTAGGATTTTACGCTCTCCTCCTTACCACCTTATGATAGACAAGAATTTTCTAAAAGGAAGTGGACTATAGGGCATTGGATTATGTAAATTAACATAATTATTAAAAGACAAAGGAAGAACTGCAGGCCCTCTTAAATCCTGACTGGGTAATTGTTCTGATTTGTTGATGTAGACTTGAATAACACCTCTCTCACCATAGAGGGCTCCCCCACAACATTCCCTACAAAGGGAAAAAAGAAAGAAACTCACTATTAGAATCAAGCTCACCTCCTCTTTCAATAACTCTAACATGGATGAGGAAAAAACCCAGAAGGAAAAAAATCTGAAAAGTTTACTTCAGGTTGAGAGTTTCTAATTCCACCACTTTTGTGTGTGTGTTGTTGTTTGATAGACATGACAGCATCTCCTCATTATTATGGAAAATATAGGGTTGGTGGTAATTACTATCTGAATATGAATGGGAGCAGAAGTGGGCATAGCCTGCACTGGCCTTTCTTTGACAAGGTATAACTTTCTTCTGAATTTCTGTGTTAATTAATGCTTATTTAAAAACCACTTTAATTGGTAGTAAACACCTCAACTTTTTGTACTCATTAAAATGCAGCCATTGATGTGTGATGGATTTTTTTAAAGCTTAATTAACTTTCCTTCTGTATATATAACCTATAATAATGACAAACATATTGGGAAAAAAATTACTCCTGCTTCCCCCCCTCTCCCCACCCCCATTATAAAGACATTTTTAGCTATGGTGTTTCACTTTGTTAGGATCAGATGCCATTAATTTGGCATTTTGGAGAAGAGAAGGTGGCAGGAAATCAAAGCTTTTTGAGTTGTTGGTCATTTCTAAACCAAATACCAGCATATCTGCAGGGCAAATAAGCTGTTTTTTTTTTTTTAAGTAAAGAAAAAGTTAAAAGAAACTAATACCTCAGGTGACTCTTGATTTATTTTGAGTATCTTCTTGGAAAATTTCAGATTTTAGAGACACTCTTAGAAATCTTTTTTTTAAATTGGTTATAATTGTATAGAAACTGAATAATGCATCCCCCTACTTTTTTATTAGGAGATATAATTACTATTAAGAAATCAGCCAGGCATAGTAGCATGCACCAGTAATCCCAGCAACTCTGGAGGCTGAGGCAGAAGGATTGCAAGTTAGAGCCTAACCATAGCAATTTAGCAGGATCCTGTCTTGAAATTAAAAAAAAAAAAAAAAAGTCTGGGAATGTAAGAATGTAACTCAGTGGTAAGAGCACCCATGGGTTCAGTCCCCAGCACCAAAACAAACAAACAACAATGACAACAAACCCAGATAATATAATTACCCTAGAAAAACTTTGGAAAATATGAAGCAATTCATAATAATTTTATTACCATAAAACAATGATAGTTTTTAATTTTTCATAATTTCCTTGCATTCTTTGTCTATTTTGGGCACAGAATTGCTGAACAGTGAAACCACAGCAGGTGTAGAAGGAAATCAACCAGAACACCATTAAACACCAGAGCACTTTCTTCAAAATGTTAAAGCAGGAGACTCTGATACAGTGTTCTGCCTTTAGGAAGGGCAAAGTTTTCATATACTTTTAACAAGAAAAGTCAGCCAAAGCTCAGCTAATTTATCTAATAATTGGCCAAAGATGGTCCTGTGAAGAGGAGGAATTGTTCTTGTGGCTTCCCATCCATTTGGACGGGAATTCTGGATTTTATAGAGGTGTGGGAGAAACCCAAGCAGATGCCCAATCACACAAGGACCATCCTGGAACATTTTTCGTCATTTATTGCCTCTTGCCTCTCAGTCAACAGGGAGACCAAGTCTCATTGTATGATCAGATCTTGGTTTGTTCACTCCTCCAAATTACATAACTCATGTTAATTACAGTCTTAAGCTCATCGGCTTGCAGAGTTTCTTGGGATTTTTGCCTTTGTAGCTAAATTTCAATAATTTTTGAGCAACTGGCTGTCCAGAAACATTTAAGACTCTGGAAAGAGCTCTGTGGAGGCAGAGAGAGGCTGGGGAGACAACACATGTTAAAGAAATTATCAGAGGACCTTATGCTTCTTAGTCAAGATCCTACCCCACCTAGATCAGCCAGAATGGTTCAAACCAGGGCGAAGAAAAGTTTGATATCTGTAAATTTGCCAAACACTTTGTTCATCCTCTTGATTTACCAAGGTTTAACTATGGCATCCGGAATAACATGATTAGAGGAAGGAATTTTAAGAATCTCATTCTGACAGAGCTTCAACCCAACCAACACAGAAGAGAAAAGACAGTTGTGAAGAGATAAATGAGAAAGAGACTATGAGGGTGTGGCAATTGTAGCTCCCTGTGATTTGGGGGGCTTGATCTGAAGGTCATGGGCAAAAGCTGTCCAAGTCTTAACTGTCTGCTGCTTGATTTGACCTCTTTGGGAAAGCCATCTCCTTTGTGATGCCCTGAGGGTGTCTCAGTTACAGATCTCCTGTCAATGTGGAAGTTCTGGATGTGAGTGGATAATATCCCAGAAATCATGAATCCAATGAAATACATTGGGATTTCACCGCAGTGTTAGTTTTAATGGTACCTGATAATGTCCTTCCAAGATTAATGGTTCTAAATTGTTCTTGGTAAAATTCCATAACCTTAGGTATAAGATCACCACTCATGGAAAGTTGATAAAGCAATAGCAATATTGTCATAGGGTGATCACAGCAATAATAGATGATAAGATAGGTAATGTCTATGAGATTGGGATGGCTTCCTTTTTCCCCACTTATATAAGACTAGATTTTTGACCAATTAATTCTGACATGGAAGATTTTGGAGAAAGCAGTTAAGACAACTTTTATTTTTTGGTACCTGGGATTGAAGCCAGGGGGTGCTTAACCACGGAGTCACATCCCCAGTTGCGCTCATCTGCTGAGACTGGCTTTGAATATGCAATCCTCCTGCCTCAGCCTCCTCAGTTGCTGGAATTACAGGTGGACACCACCACTACTGGCAGGACATCTTTTATTATGTTTATACTCTTTCCATATCTGTCTATAGTCAAATTTTTATCCATTATATTTGATATCATTTTTATAATCCAGTCAATCGATAGAGACTAAGGAATCCCAGAATATGTATTCCAAGAATAATCCTTAATTCTTTAGTAAATTTTTGTCTTTACTTATTAGGGTTTGGGAGGCCTTTAGCTAGATCATGCAGATCTGATTTTGAAAAAAAATTGAAGTTATAAATCCATTGACCTTGGAGTTGGTCTTTATCTCCACATATATTTGAAAGACATTGTGAAGATATATTGTCAGTGAGAAGAAATAATTTAGGAAGAGGCTGTGGAGAAAGGGAAGGAAGACCCAGAAAATGTGCAGGAGGAGAAGAGCAGGAGGAGGTAGGAAGTGCAGGCTCAGGGGATCAGAATGGGGCCAGTGTGCAATGAACTGTTAGGAGCTAAGTTTGGATTTTAGATCACCCAGGTTTTTATTAGACTTCCCTAAGGAGTCTTTAAAGGAAACACCTTAAGAATTTTCTTTCTTTCTAAGGTTTCTTTATACCAGTAAGAAATACTTAACACTGGATTTTTGGAAACTTGGACTCATTTGATTCTAAATCTATGCAAATGAATTATCTTACTGATGTCCCAAGTTAGCCAGAATGGCCAACTGAAGTTCTAAATTGTTCTTGGTAAAATTCCATCAAAGCATAAAATAGTTGGCACTACAGGCACCAAGTTTGTACATGTAAGAAGCCAGTCAAAGACTTGGAAGTGTCTTTGAATGGCTAGAAGTCACCCTTGGAATCTCAGCATACATGTACACCTTGTCAAGAGGTTGGAGCTGTAAAAGGAATGGAATGAAAGGTTTGTACCAAGGATAGTTAAGAGGGAAGAACAAAGGCTTAGGTGGCACTTCAATGCAAAGAGAGCCAAGCACTAGTCAGGGGCAGAATTGACTGTCTGGTTCTTGGGACTTTTTCAGAAGAGACTCAGGAGTCCTCTGTGTTCTCTGTCCTCATCAACATGTTCTGATGAGCCACACAGGGTCCAGGCACTGATTAGAGTCTTGGCATCCAAAACTGTGGAAGGTAATCAACCGGAGCCCTATTAGCATAAGCCTTTGTTGGGAACACTGTGGTCTGAGAACACTGCAGGATGTTCTGCCTTGGGGAAGAAGGATGGTATTTCTAGAGTTTGAGTAGGATGAGCTGAAGCTCAGCTAGTTTGAGGAAGAGTTGGTGACAAATAGTTCCTAGAAGTGGGAGATATCATTCTTATGGTTTACCTTTTATCAAGTGGGCAACTGATGCCCAAAGGACGAGGGAAACAGTAATGGGCTAAGCTCAAGTGGGGGTGAGAGTGAACATTTTCCATTTGATAGGGTCTTTTATACACAGGTATTTACTACAATGACAAAAGAAGTACCTGTAGTCTGAGAGGTTGTTCTGGTTATAAAAGCAGGGCACGTGTTAATTTTTTCTCCACACTGCACGGTATAGCCCATCTCTATCCTGCTTGTTCCATGAACCTTCTAAAGTATCAGGGAGAAATGAATTATAAGAAAGCAGCCACAGATAGCGGTATCATGCAAAGTTTCAGAGGATCACACTTTCTTAAGTTTCCAGAATGTAAGAGTAATGAAGAAAAAGAGCCCTAGCTTTTGCAGCCAGTTCACTGAACTCCCACAGATGGATAATATTGCTTCACTTAAATCATTACTGAAAATGAGTCCCCATTGGTTGCCCCTGCTTCTGGGGCTGTGCTGGAATTTGCTTGTGTAATGTGGGGAGCATCCAGAAAGCAATGGACCTTGTTAAGGAGCCTGTGTGTGATAGGGTAGTTTACTGCCTGCTCCCCTGTCCTCAGTACAAGAATCTGAACCCCTGTGTCCACCATGCCTGTCCAATCTGGATTCCTTTGCTTACAACACCTGAAAAAACAAAACAAAACAAAACAAAACAAAACAAAAACAAAAACCTCTTTACCTTTTACAGGACTCAGAGTCAACATGAAGGATTAGCTAAGAATAGTTGAGCCCATATTATAGTATGAATTGCATCTCATCTAATAAACAGATGATTTAAACATAAATATACATACCTTGGAATAACTGTATGTGGTTTGATTTTTGTGGTTAACCGCCTATCCTTCCTCATTCTCCCCCTGGCTCAGAAGCTGCTTTTCTCTCTGGCTTTGAATTATCCTCTGATGACCTCCTGTGAGCACTATCCTGCTGCTCTAAGCTGAGCCTTCCCAGACTGTCTGCTTCAGGGTGAGATCTCAGAATCGAGAAGGACCAAAGAAGTTATCTAGTCCAAAGCCTGACTTGTGCTTCTTGTGTTCCTGTGGGATAAGCACCACTGCCCCTGCACTTGGCATGTAGTGGGAGATGAATGTGCCTGCTGGTCCAACGGTGATCCATCTACACTTTGGCTCAGGTTTGACCATAAGCATCAGCTATCTATCCAAGTGGCTTCAGAGTCCTTCTAGACACCTGCTGCTAAGATCAAGGTGGGGAGTAACCCAGGGATAGAACTCATGTCATATGCTTGACACATTGTAAATACTCAATAATAGTAGTTTACTTTTGCATATATTTCATCCTTTGAAACTTTGACACTTAAATTTTTGTCTATGTACCAGAAGCATCAATATCAATTGGAAGCTTATTAGAATCTCAGACTCTACCCAAATCTCCTGAAACAGGATTTACACTTTTAACAAGATCCCGAGGTGACATGCATGTACACTATAAGATTTGAGAAGCACTTTGTTTACCCCAGAACTTTGTTGGTGCCATGACAGTAGCTCTTGGCATATTCTGGTTGCTCCAGTAAGTACTTGTTGATTGACTGGATGTTGGTCATTGCCTTAGGTATTCAGCATTATCATTTGTGTTAGTTTTGTATCACTGTGACATTGTGATCTGAGATAAATTAACTTTTAAGGCAGAAAAGTTTCTTTTGGCTGATGGTTTCAGAAACTTTGGTCCATAGTTGCTTGGCCCTGCTTTGATACTATGGAAGTAATAGTAAATCATGGTGGGAGTACAGGGCTAGGAGGTTTGTTTACCTCATGGCTGCTGGGAAGAGAAAGAGAGGGAAAGGAAGGAGCTGGGGCCCCAATATCCCCTTCAAGGTCAACCCCCAATGATTTAACTTCCTTCCACTAGGATTAATCTACTAAAGTGTCCTCCACTTTTTAATAGTGCCATGGGCTGAAACCAAGCCTTGAACACGTGGTCCTTTTGGGGATATGTCAGATCCAAACTACATAGCACCATGGTAGGTGGTGGCATACAGAAAATCGAGGATTTTCTTTTAAGCAATTCAACTTGGAAATAACACACATTCACAGCCTTTTTGTCAAGACTAGGTCTGTGGCCCCACCTAATTGCCAGCAGTCAGGAAAATGTGATCCTCTATGTGTCTAGGAAGGCAAATTAGATGGATGTGTTGGTGAGCATTTTGCCTACCTGAATTACAAAACAAAAGCACAAAATATATTTCAAACACAGTAATTAGAGAGAAAAACATCATTATTAAATATGTGCAAGCAGCATTGATAAATAGTGAATTATGAGAATATCCATTATGTAGGCTTAGACTTCATGTTTCAGACAGAATTTGTTGTTCACAAATATATGAAGCTGTGCACCTCGTGGTGAGAACACTGGGGATGCATCAAGTGAATATGGATGCCCTCATGGAGCTCAAGGGGATGGAGGGATCCACATATGTTTTCAGATACAAATTGCATCACTTAAAGGGAGAATGTTATGATTTAGCTAATTGTGGAGGGATGGCAAGTAGTCTTCAATTTGTGTGTCCCCTCTACTTAACTGATGGTGGTCTGCTTGGAACTCCACTGTGGTACTAAGGACTCTAAGCAGCACTTGGGTTCAATGGGGAAGAGTGCAGTGATTAATTCATTCATTCAACAAATATTTGCAAACAGAGACTATATAGTAGTCACCATACCACCAGTTCACATGGAACTGACAGTATCAGTGTTGTTAGCTGTGTTCGCTATGGGATGTGTGCATGTGTGTGTGAGTGAGGGGAGTAAAGAGCATTATTTACTTCAGATTTCTATCCCTGAGCTAATGTGACTGTGTGGTGACCAGTTAGTGCTAGATCTAAGCCTCAGAGGCAATTGCTAATCTGCTGTCTCTCACATGTACTCCCCCAAGGAAGACATGGGTTTTGAAACATTCTCCTCTTGTCATGAGGGATCCTGCAGAACTAGCCATATGCTTCTTTCCTGAGACATGTGTTTTCAAGGAAATGGAAGGCATAATGAGTACTATCTCCTTTTATGTTTCTCCTTCCCTACCTCAGATGGATAATTCCTCTGCTTTCTATGTCAAACTTTGTATGTTCTTATTCATTAGGCCCCAGGTTGCATTTTCTCACAAAGAATTTTGTTTTCTTGAAAGTCTTAAGATAACAAATAGGAATGATATCAGTCCCACTCATTCATTCCTCAAAGTATGGTTAAAATTAAAAAAAAAATAAATTCATCAGGACAGGAATAGGAAGAATACTACCTTTCTTCTTTAATCCTTTCTTCCTTCCTTCTTTCCTTTCTTAATTCTACTCAGTTATACACGACAGTTGAAAGCTCTTCAATTAATTGTATACAAATGGAGCAGAATTTTTTTACTTCTCAGGTTGTGCATGAAGTAGGGTCACACCATTCTTGTAATCATACATGTACCTAGGGTAATGATGTCTGTCTCATTCCATCTTCCATCATCTTTCCTACCCCTTATTCTACCGTATTTTCTTCCCTTTCTTTAATTCTTGTGGAAGAAGTGATTTAAAGACCAGTAGGATCACCAGAGGGGGTCATTCTCAGTCTGGGCCCTAGGTTGGCGTCTCATAGAAGAATCGGTACTGGGCAACTCCACTGTAATGATAAATAGCACAAATAGAGCTTCTGCAAGACCAACATATTCAACTCCCTGCTCTCTTGTCTTCTCCTGTTCTTGTGTTTCTCTTGGCTTTCCCAATATTAATTCCAGAGAGTACAGTACTTGCTTGGAAGCTTCTCATAGTCTGCAATAGGTTGTGCCAGCCCAATCCATTAGCAGGGATGTATAATGATATTGGACTATTGTCAAAATTAAAAAGGAAGAAAAAATTGGATTTATTTCTAAAGGAAAATAAAAAATATATTTTTACACATTTTTTCTTTCTTATTTTCTCTGTTATCTGAAGAATATATACAACAAGTCAAGGAGCATGTTTTACAAAATATCTTCTCTATGGTGATCCACTGAACATCTAGTATTCATAATCATCATAATAAATATGTTCAGATTTAGCAGTGGACGTTAAAAGACATTTCAGATACATTATGAGAAACTTCTGAAGCTGTTTCATTGGTTTAAGGATCCTTTTTTTCTCTAAGTATTCATTATCCAAGTCTCTAGCTGCATTTTGAAGGAAAAGTCATTCTAACAAAATTCTCAATAATAACATGACCATTTATAAAATCAGCCTCTACACAAACATACCAAACTGCTTCACACTAGAGTTATAACCCTGCCCATTGGGTCAATATCTTTAACATCTTTAACTCTCAGTCCACCTCTTAGCTAATTTTAGGGCCTGTGAAACATTTGACAACACTAAGTCAAATAAAATATAAATGGATTGCCAAACAAAACCTCAAAATCTACAGAAGACCCAGGTTTTCATAAATCTGTTCATAGTAGTTGGATAACTGTCCTGTCACTGGCAAAGACTTTGACAACTGGAGATCTGGCAGAACAGGGTTAATCAAAAATCAAAGAAGATAAAATGGAAGTGGATAATGATCCCCTGGGTACTATTTGAATTCTAAAAATGCTGAGGTTAATTGCTGGGAATTTAAAAAGCAATCTGCTTTATAATCTTACTTTATGTCAAAAATGAAGGGAAAGATGTTAGAGTTCATAGGAACTTTAGAAATCTTCCAGTCCAAACGATTTCACTTTTGAGTTGAGGAAGACCCAGAGAGGATGACAATGATGCCCAAGGTCGTGGGGCTGGTGATGGGCAGGACCAGACCTCAGATGTGTCTTTGCCAATTCTTGTGGTCATTCCAGCCAAAGTCACGCTTGACTCCTCTCTTCTCGCATCCCACATCCTACCAGCAAATCCTGGTGACCCCCTCTTTCACAGCACCCTGGGCATCTGATGCTTCTCACCCCCAGCTTCTCCCCAGCCCATCCTCCTGTGCTCAGCCCTGGACTGTGGCAGTGCTTTCTGACTGGCCTCTCCACTTCCTTCCGTGTCCCTCTATCGTCTATGCTCCATGTGGCAGTCATTGAGGTCCCTTTAAAGCAGATCTGCTCAGAATTTCCAGTGGCTTCTCATATCCCGCAGGGTAGCATCCTAAGTCCTTACTGAGGTTACAAGGTCCAACCAAGCTTGCTCCTGTTAGCTCTTTGGTGTTGTCCAGTCACCCTTTGCCTCCCTCACTGTGCTCCAGGCATTGGCCTCTTCTGTTCCTCAGGCCCTGAGTGTGTTACCTGATTATGGCCTTGGCACTTCTCTTCCCTCTGCCTGGAAGGCTTTTCCCCAGGTTCCTCACATGCATCTGGGCCTTTTCATACATTCCCAAGCACCAGTTAAAAGAGCACCCTATTAGCTATTATCCTATTAGCCTTGCATACTTGATTTTTCTTCATAAGAAAAATGATCAAGACCTGACCTTGTATATATTTAGAGTTTATCTGCTTTCCTATGTCAGATTGTAAATTCTTCCTTCGTTGCACATTTCAGTGTGTTCATCAGGGTCTGTACCTTTTGTTGCAGTTTCTGTTTAAATGCTAAATGTGAATGGAAGCTAAATAAATCATTCTCTCTCTCTCTCTCTCTCTCTCTCTCTCTCTCTCTCTCTCTCTGTACTGGGGTATTGAACTTACAGGTGCTTTTACCATAGAACTACATCCCCAGTTCTTTCTTTTCTTTTTTGTTTTAAATTTTTGTTTGTTTGTTTGTTTGTCTTGAGATAGCATTTTGCTAAATTGTTGAGGGTTTAGCTAAATTGTCCAGGTTGGTCTTGAACTTGGAATTCTCCTGCCTCAGCCTCCAAGCTGCTGGGATTACAAGTATGTACCACTGTTCCTGGCCTAAATAAGTAATTTTTCAATAAACAAAGAAATAAATATCATAAATAAAGAAAGGAATAAATGAAAGAATCTATATTGAAATTTCCTGTGAGAATTTGTTTTAAAAACCAGAGTATTTCACAGGTGGCCCAATGGCTGGGTCTCTGGTGCTTCCCAGTAGCATTTCTCCCAGCTGGGCAGGGGCCTGCCTCCTTCCCCTGCTGCCCTTTGCCAGGGTGAAACCTCACCTGAGAACCAGGGGACCACTCAGGACCCTACTTCTCAGTCCCTTGGTGATGTAAGAGGGACTTGATGATGTAAAGTCACTCATCTAGAACCACAGGATCCCAGGTTTCCAAGAGTGCTGGGTGTTTCACTCTCCTGGAACCATCAATGGGGAAGAAATATCTTTCATGGGTGGAGGATTTTTGTTTGTTTGTTTGTTTAATTCTAAGTTTAGAATTTAAGCAGCACTCTCTTGGTCAGAGTGTATTCATGCAATAGCTGGGCTATTGACCCTTTTTTTTTTTTTTTTTTTTTTTTTTTTTTTTACGACTGTACTGTGGCCAGAAGGGAGAAGGAAAATTCTGCCCAAGTTGTCAGACTTATAGTGGAAAAGAGGTTGAAATTCTTGGTCAGAATGTGTTTTCTTGGATTTTTTGTGTGTGCAAGTATATATGCATGTGTGAGTGGTTGTGCAATGGGAGAGTGTGTATTTGGAGCTACAATGGAGAATTGGGCAGGGGAGAGACAGTTTGATGTTAAGGTGCATGTGTGGTTTGGGGACATTTGTTTTGAAAGTTTGGAAGACATCTAAGGACAGAAGCTTTTTAAAATGCTTATCAGTAAGCTTTGGAGAAGGGAAGTTTGGGGGATGTGTGAGGTAAGGAGATGGGGGAGTCTCCCTGAACAGGAACATGGATTACAGCTTGGGTTAGTCACCTTTCCATCACGGCAACAAAATATCTGAGGAAAACAACTTAAAGGAAAAAAGATTTGTTTTGGCTCATGATTTTAGAGGTTTCAGTCTGTGGGTGGCTGGTTCCATTTTTTTGGGCCTGTGCTGAGGCAGAACTTCATGGCAGAAGTACATGGCAGAGCAGAGCTGCTCACCTCATGGTGGCCAGAAATAGAGAAATAGAGATAGATAGATAGATAGATAGATAGATAGATAGATAATGGCTAGGGATATGATGTAGTCCCCAAGGCTAGGACCCCAAGGATGAGGGCATACCTCCTTCAACAAGGTCCTATCTCCTACATCCTTACCACCTCCCAGTAGTCCATTCAATCATTAGAGGCCTCATAGTTCAATCATTTCCTAAAAGCCCCACCACTAGACGTTGTTGCCTTGGAGACCAAGCCCTCAACGCATGAGCCTCTTGCGGGTATCCCAGATCAAACCATAGCACAGCTGAGAGAATCTTTTACTCAGCTTTTTCACCACTGTAACCAAATGACCTGACAAGAACAATTTTAGAGGAGGAAAAGTTTATTTGGCCCTCATGATTTCAGAGGACTCAGTCCATAGATGGCAGACTCCATTGCTCTGTGCCCAAGGTGCGGCAGGACATCATGGTGGAGGGGCATGGAGGAGAAAAGCAGCTCAGCACGTGGCAGTCAGGAAGAGGGACAGCTCTGCTCACCAGCTCAAAATACAAACTCAAAGGTGTGTCCCCAGTGACCCACCTCCTCTAGTCACACCCCACCTGCTTACAGTTACCACCCAGTCTAATCCCTATCAGTGCATTAAGGCACTGATTAGGTCAAAGTTCTCCTAACTCAATCATTTTGCCTCAGAACTTTTTTGTGTTGTCTTATACATGAGCTTTTGGGAGATAACTCATATCTAAACCATAACAGGGCAGTTAGGTCAAGCCTCAGGAGAGCTGATTTTGTATCCCCAGAGGATGGGAGGTATGGCCCCTTGTAGGGAAGCTACTGCAGCCCAGGTAATGGGCTCAGCTGCTCTCTTCTGTGTGCAGGAGAATGCCTCAAGATGACCTGTTTGCCTTTTTATAACCCTTTGATTCTGGGTTATTTTTTTATTTTATTTTCAGGGTCAGCAAGACTTAACTCATTTGGTGGCAATTGATCTGAGAAATTGGCTCCTGGAAGGAGATGTGCAGGGTTGGGAGATTCTATCCCAGCTCCAGTCCCCTCCCCCACAGCACAATGGACTTGGGAAAGTTGATGGAGTGGTACTGAAACTCTATCTCCTGCCCTTGGCTTTGCCTCGTAAACACTTGCCTGTAATATTCTGCAGAGTGGAATTTCCCTGAGCTGTAGAATGAAAGTGAGTCTGGCCCTTTCCTCAAACCTCAGCCCTGATTGAAAGACGAATGAGCCTACTAGCTGCATCTCGAGCTGCTTCCCCAACCCCGCAATGTGAGGACAGGGTAATGATGTCCAATTTTGCACACTTCAGATCCATTAGTAGCAATTACCTTTCCCGAGGTGTTTTGAGTTAGTTTTAACATAGCATTCTTACAGTTGGTGGATAATGACAGTAATAATGTACACAACATTTTCAAGTCGGTGTTTTTAGCTGCAATAACACCATTAGTAGGTCTATTTAACAGATGCATTTCATGCTAAAAGTTAAGGTGCTCCGGATTCCTTTCCCTTCCCCCACATAAACCCTTAACTGCTATTTTATTCAATGGAGGTTTTTTTTTTTTCACTTCAAAGTTTCAGAGATATTTTTCTTATTCTGAGTCTTCCTATTGAAACAGGAGGATTGCAAAATGGAGTTTATGTAGAATGATTAATTGCTTAGCTGTTCTTATTGAGATGTCCCTTTAATGACATGCAAGCTGACCCAGAAAACCAAAGCTCACAAAAATCAGAAAATACACGTATTCCCCAAAACTCATTCTGGGTGTCTATGAGAGATTGCTGAGTTTTACTGATGCCTTTAAGGCAGATGGATAATCACTGAGCTGCCTGGAAAGGAAAAATCTCAGAAGGGAGTGTCAGTCTATTCTGCTCTGTTGAGTTACATGTGTGTTTTTAACTGCTCCAAATAATCCACAAGAGTTGCATAATTACTGCCCCCCGCCCCCCTCCTCCTCTTTCACTTCCTCTTTGAAGCCATCTCTGACCACCCCAAGGGCCAGAGCTCCTCTCTTAAGCCCTGCAGCCTTTTTTGACACTTCCTTATGTCCCACCTCCTTCCCTCCTCACTTGTTGCTGGTGTTGCCTGGTGCACAACTGTGTCGTGCTGTGTCTATTCCTGAATTAGTCATTCATTTGCGTTGATTTGCAAGTGCTGTCATAAGAAAGCTCTGCAAAGTAGGTGACTCAGAATAGCAGAAATTTATTCTGAACTTCCAGAGGCCAGAAGTTCAAAATCAAGGTGTTGGCAGGGTCATGCTCCCTCTGAGACTCTGGGGAGGGTTCTGGTGGTGGCTGTTGATCCTTGGCTTGCTGTGCTATCACTGTCATCTGTGCCTCTGTTGTCCCATGGCACTTTCTTGGAGTCTTTGTCTTCATGCAGCTCTTCCTCTTCTTATAAGGGACACGAGACATGTTGGATTAAGGGTCTACCCTAATGGCTCATCTTCACTTGATCACATTTGCAAAGACCCTGTTTCCAAATCAGGTTCACATTCATGGGTACCAGAGGTTAAGATTCAACATATCTTTTTGAGGTCACAAATTAACCCCTTTCCCTCAGAACAAATTGAAATTTTCTTGAATCAGCTGAGAATGGGAAAACCTTTAGGCTCCAAGAGAAAGCATTGTTCTGGTTTAGATGTGGTATTCCCATATGAGACAAGGCAAGAGGTTTGGAGAAGAGATAATTGGGTTATAGTTTTAACACAATCAGTAAATTAATCCTTGATTGGATTAACTGGAGGCAGGTAGGGTGTGGCTGGAGGAAATGGTTCACTGGGTGCGCGGCTATGGGGTATATATTTTGCATCCGGAGAGTGGAGTCTCCCTTTGCTTTCTGATCATCCTGTGAGCTGCTTCCCTCTGCTACACTCTCCCACCATGATGTTCAGTCTCACCTTGAGGCCCGAGGAATGGAGCCGGCCTTCTATGGATTGGGCCTTATGAAACAGTGAGCCCTCAAATACACTTTTCCACCTCTACAGTTGTTCTGACTGGGTCACAGCACTGAAAAAGTTGACTGAAACAAATGCCCTGTGGTCAAATGCATTTGAGAAAAAGGGTCAGTGCCCTTGACCTGGGGACTTGAGTTGCCTACTTGCATTTTTTTTTCTCTTCTCTTTGTTTTTTTAAAATTTAAATTTCCGTTTAAGGTACATAAGAACAACAAAAATCATGCACAATAAGGAGTTAGCATATGATGCTTCCATATAGGTATACATGGTGTAAAGTTTAAATCAGGTTAAATGTATCTATTTCCTCAAATGTTCAGCATTTCTTTATGATGGAAACTTTCAAAATAATTTCTTCTAGGTTTTTGAAATGTAAGGTACATTCTCTTTATTACTGTAATTTGAATCTGAAATGTCCCCTAAAGGCCCATAGGTTAAAGGCTTGTCCCCAGCCTGTGGCACTATTGGGAGGTGGTGGAACCTTTAGGAGGTGGGGCTTAGCGAGAGGAAGTTAGGTCATTAGGAGAGTGTCCTTGAAGGGCTATGGGGACTCCAGCCCTTTCTCCTCTTTTTCTGTTTCCTAACTGCTCTGAAATGAACAGCGTTGTTTCATAACACATTTCCTGCAATGATGTTCTACTTTGCCCCCAAACAACAGAGCCAACCAGTCATGGATTGAAATCTCTAAAACTGTGAGCTAAAAATAAATATTTCCTCTTTTAAGGTTGTTTATCTAAGGTATTTTGTTACAATGATTGACAGCTGACTAACAATTATTGATAGTCACCCTACTGTGCAATAGCACACCAGAACTTATTGTTTCTATTCAGCTATAACTTCTTGATCATCTTTTCCCCATCCGTTCCTCCCCACTGTTGGCATATTAAAGGCCCTGAGAAATCTTCCTACAAAGACACTTAGTAAATTGAAACTTCTTGGTTTATAGTTTTTTTTTTAATTGACCATAGGAACTTTTATTTATTTATTTTATGGTAGTTTTCCTTTATTAACAGCAATGAAAATACTTTTGGGGCATAAGTCAATTGAATGCTGTTTCTGCTGTATGAATTACCCCAAATGAGGTAAGTAAAATAATACAGGATTCAGTTGAGTAATTTTTCTTTCTTTCTTTTTTTCTTTTTTGTATAGCATGAAATGGATGCTGAAGAACAGGAGGGATTTTTAAAAGAATCAATTCTGAGTGTTACTCAAATTCAGTCAAGAGTCATATAGAATGGCTTCAAGTCCCCATGCTCAGCCAACTCTCGACCCCTTTATGGTGTATTTCCTCATTTGAAAATAAGAAAAGCATATATCTTAAAAATATATAGTGCATGATTACTCTTTGAGTCCAGTGATTCAACCAGGAGCATCGTGAAGTCAGTAAGCCCTGTACTATTCTGTGCTTTCAATCACAATGATTTTAAATGATGTGATAAAATGGTGAGCTGCCTGGCGAAAATGTGATTTTTCTGCTTATATTTAAAGGAACATAATGATGATGATTTTTTGACAATAATAAAAATCTTCATTTTGACCTTTCCAACATCATGTGAGGTCTTTATGTGTCTTTTTTGCAGAAATGTAATCCTAGGTGGGTTTTTGCACTAACTTGTAATGTCTGCTTCCCTTCCTTCTCTGTGCAGTAATGATTTGGGGGGACAAATCCATTTAGATATTAGCTTGAGCAAGACCTATTTAGGGTCAATTTCCTTTAAAAATGTCCTACATTTTATAATCAAGCTACATAAAAATGTTTTTGAATCATGGTGGTTTAAATAAAGCTAATGTATTGTTTACAAATAGATACATTAGAGGGCTATTTATTGAAACACATTATTATTTGTTTCTTAAGATATACAACCCAGAATTCATTGCAAGTTCCCCTTGAATAGTAAATACTCTTGGTATATTTCAGTTAAAGTTTAATTTACATATATTTAGTTTCCATACCAATTTTGAAATCTGTATCAGCATACATACAGAATGGTTAAGAACATGGGCTTTTAATGGATTTCATTTTGTCTTTTGTGGTGCTGGAGATGTAACCCAGGGCTTTGAGCATGCTAGACACATGCTCTACCACTGAGCTATTCCTATAGCCTGAACATGGGCTTTGAAATCAGGTCAACCTGCGTTCAGATCCTGACTAGCTTCACTTGCTATTCCTTTGGGCTTGTGCAGATGACTTTCTCAAAGAGCCTCTATCTTCTTACCTGTGAAATGGGAGTAATAGATCCTACTTCAAGTGGTTATTGTGAGATAATATATTTAAAGTTGTATTCCTAGTGTGTGAGGGGCTTAGATTAATGCCCAGCATACACATAAATAATGCATGTAAGAAGCTTAGTCCATTACTGAACAAATGTTGCTATTATTGTTACCTTATAATCACTCACATTTTTCATTCACTGAAGAAATACTTATTGAGTGTCTGTTATGTCCCAGGCACTACTGAAATTGTTGGAGATATAAGATAGAACAAAGAAATTCTGGCCCTTGTGAAGCTTAGGTTTTAGGGAGAGGCAGATAAATCAATAAGCAAGTAGTCAGTCTGGTACTGTAAATGGCTATGGAGAAAAATAAAGTAAGGCAGATAGGGTGTGCAGCCTGTGTGGTGTGTGTCCCAGGAGGGGTTTGTGGGTTGCTTATGCTGAATAACTAGGGAAGATTGGACTAGGAATATGACCATTGAGAAGACACAGATAGGAAATGAGGAAAGCACCTTCAGGCATAAGCACCTTCATGACAGAGAGAAGGAGGGCTCTCTCCTGCCTCTTCTTATAAGGACCCCTAGTCCTGTGGATTACAGCCCAAACTTATGGCCTCACTTAGCCTCAGTTATCTTCCTAAAGCCCCTATCTTCAAATACAGCTAGATTTGGGGTTGAGGCTTCAACATTTGGATTTGGGGAGAATACAAACATTCAGTTCATGTCAGGTAGGAAGTAATAGTGAACAAAAGGAAGTTCAGTTTTTTTTTCTTTTTTTCCAGAATAGTCAGTGTATTTATTTACCTAAAATAAAATCTGTCATACTTTTCTTTCTTTTTTTTTTTTAAAGAGAGAGTGAGAGAGGAGAGAGAGACAGAGAGAGAGAGAGAGAGAGAGAGAGAGAGAGAGAGAGAGAGAGAGAGAGAATTTTTAATATTTATTTTTTAGTTCTCGGCGGACACAACATCTTTGTTGGTATGTGGTGCTGAGGATCGAACCCGGGCCGCACGCATGCCAGGCGAGCGCGCTACCGCTTGAGCCACATCCCCAGCCCCTGTCATACTTTTCTTAAGAGAAATCCAGTGTCTCCATCATTTGTCCTACTGAAATAATACCTGGTAGTGGAGTTGGTGGCACTTGGAGTTGGCGACAGTAGATGTGGTGGCATCTACTAGGGGACTGAGATCTGGGAGGCAGGACCACATCCTGTGGGATGAGGATGATTATACTGGATTTCGTTTTCACAGGAGGGGCTTTTGGAGGGAAGAATTGCTTGCATCTCTTCAGCAGGGCCGCCCTGGGCAGCCGTAGGACACACACAGAGCACGTGCCTCAGGAGGCAGGTGAGGACTGAAATCCAGCCCCAGCTTTTCTCCCTAAGCCCTGCACCTGCCTCAGGGAGGCTGCATCAGCTTGGAGAAGGGCACATACCTGTGGGCCAGCAGCCACTTCCTCACTTGCACATGTGCACTTGAACATGGAGCAAGATCTCTTCTGGCCTCAGAAGAAGCTTCTCTCCAATCTGAGGATCAGAAATTATTTGTTTCCCCTCGGACCCCTGTTTGCTTTGTCTTATGGGTATTTACAGCTGCACTTTCCTCTTCTGTGGATTATTAGGAAGCTCGGAATCAGACTGAAGCCTCCCTCTACCAAGTAGATGGGATTTCAAGGCAAACAAGAGCCTTGCCTTGCAGGAGTCCTGACCTCTCTGGGTGCTATGGTGAGGCTGGGTCACCTTGTGAATCTTTTAATTTCAGAACATGTTCTATGTGCTGCTTGGACTGGGTTATTAAATTGAGTTTTGGTCTGCCTACTTTGGGGATTACTATAAAAGCATATTCATCCCACAAGTATTGAGTATGCCACTGTGTGCCAGCCATGTGGTCGGGGGTGAAGGGAACAGGCTAGGGCCCCACCCCAGGAGTTAGCATGCTAATTAGGGAGGAGACACAGGTGTTTCTCAGGCAAACAACTAAGTGAAGCCACCAACAGTTGGGGACAAGGGCCAGAAGAGAAGCAAGCAGGAGATATCATGGAGAGTTGGTATGTATGTGTGCACTAGGAAGGTCAGCAAAGCAAGAATGAATCCACACAATGCAAGTTGAGTCCTTAAGCTTAGTAGTGCCTGACACATGGTAAACTCTGGATTCACAACTATTATTGTTGTTATGACTATTGTCACCTCTCTCTTATTGTATGCTGCTTGACTGTGCAGGTGAGAGGAATTCATTGCCAAGAATCCAAAGAAATTTGTGAATGTCCCAGCACTGGATGGTTAGGGAACTCTGGCTCAGGGTAACTGAATATAACTTCTTCCTCTTTCCATTTGAAAGGCAGACCTTCCTTCTTGGATGGTACTACTAAGGAACTTTGCTATATACCTCATAATGGAGTTGTAATTCGAGTCCCCTCTCCAAATCAGCATCTGTAAGCATTAATGGTTGAAAGTGCCCAAAATTTTAAAATCTGGATTTTCTTGGTTGTTATTGCAGTGCAAGTTTCAATGTCTTTTCCATTCAGAATCAAATGCATGCAAGTCCTGAATTAGTGTGTGAATAAGGGCTAGTGAAAGGTCCTTCCTTGCAGAGATAATATTCAGCATACATAGTCATAAATGGGTTGCAAAAGAGCCTCCCTAACTTAATGTTCTGAGCATTCTCTGAGCTTCTAGAACAGTTGGCCTATACCATGGAAAAGAGGGGAAAGATTAGTGCCTGAGGCTGAGAGTTTGGATGAGCATGACAGGTTCACTTTCCTGTCTTCCCAGGAATGCTGCAAGGCAGAGAAAAGTATGTGAGTTAACCTGTTTGAAGAACTTGGAAAAGCAGAGGGCCTCCATCTTGCCCACAACTCAAAGTCTTCCTTTGGTTACCTAAGGGAATCCACTTACGACTCTATTATCCGGTAAATTAGGAGAGTGATTCAGTCAGGTATATTTATCATGAAGAGAACTAAAGATAATTAATACACTGCATTGGATGCAAATTGCACCCACAGCACTTATCTCATTTTCAATTAGCACAAATGTTACAGCACTGCGGGCTTGTTATGGTTTTACCATGGGCTGGGTAATTAATTTCTGTGAGCCACATATCAGGCACCTGGTAATGCCGTTTATTAATAAATGTCACCCCAGGTATCGGTTTGTTAGAAGAGGTAAATAAATGGAATGTGCAGTTGCCTGCCCTGTGCAAATCTATTTTTACACATCACTGAATCTTTTCACTTGTTTGTTTATTGACTAGAGCAACTACTGAGATTACAATTGCAAACAAAGGAAAATCCCCACCCGTAATTGTGGCCTCAAAGGGGATTCCTTTTCTTCCCCTTCAGGAATGATAAGGCCTGTGAGTGGAGTTGCTGTAGCAGTCATCTTTCCCAGAGGAGACCTGTGGTGGGTGCTGGGAGGCAATATCCCTGGAGAGGCAATCTCATCTGACTTCAGGCTTGCTGGGTACACTTGTCTACCTGTGAGTCTTTGGGGAGCAGAAGATTGTACATACCCCTTATTGGTATACCTGTATCACCTTCTTATCTGTGTGCCCTCCCAAATTCGATTCTTGTTTCCGCTCTTGCTACTTAACCAGTACTGCTTGGGCCTCCGACATGAGAAGGTAGATAGGACTCAGGGGGCGTGGGCTGGGGGCTATTGAGCAGAGGGCCCATAGTTTTGCAAGACTTTCTATATTTCCAAACTTGTATCCTCTCGGTCCATATTAACAAAAGCAACAGTGGATTTATTAATTTATTTATTTTTGGTAAAAACCAACCAACCAAAAAAAAAAAAAAAACCCCAAACCCCCAAATTGTATAAGCAGATTCTGACTATTTTTTATGATGACACTTTTCAGAGCCTTTCAGAGAGTGGTAGCCTTGAACTCCATTTTATCAAGGCTCTTGGGAAGATATCAGTTTTGTCCAATCAACAGTTTCTTCTTTTTGACCTCAGCAAGCTGGGAACCTAATAAGCAATCGGCAATCCCCATCCCATATTTTGAATTTTGTTGCTCCTTGAGGAGTTCCCTGGGGTCCAGATGTGAAGAACTGTTGTGGTTAGTACGTACCCATGACTATGGGCTCCTGTTAGTATGATGTGGTTATCAGCGTTGGCTCCATCAATCCTGTGTGATGAGATAGGAGCAGCATCGACATTAGTCTTATGCAGAAGGGAGGTAGAGGGTACTGAAACCACTTAGTAGATATTCATTGAGGGCTGGGGATATAGCTCAGCTGGTAGGATGTTTGCTTTGCATGCACAAGGTTCAATCCCTAGCACCACATTAAAAAAAGTAGATATTCATTGATTACATTGTTATTAATTAATACTGATTGATATATATGATATTGATATATAATATTGATATTAAACATTTATTTATTACACCTACCACGTGCCAGGCATTGTTTTGTTGCTATCCGTGAAGTAGACAAACCCTGGTGCTGATGAAGTATGTAGTCTATTGAAAATAGGAAATAAATAAGGAGAGAAATGTAACACACAGTACGTCAGAAGGGTTGAGCACCATAGAGACATCAGATTGTGGGAAAGATGGAGTGGAAGAGGATTTCAGTTTTAAATAAGACACTCAAAGAAAGCCACACCGAGAAGGTGTCATTTGAGCAAGACATGAGAAGGTGGGGAAGCTGGCTCCTGAGGTCTGAGGGAAGGAATCTTTCAGACAGAAGACACAGCTGGTTTAAAGGTCCAACACAGGAGGATGCCTAGGACTGCAAGGCCTTTACAACCAGAGTGGAAAGAGTGGAAAGAGACAGGGGAGGATGCCTGAGTAATTATGAGGACCAGGCCAGGTAGGATCTTGTGGATGATGTTCAGAGCTTTGTAGTTTTTTTCCAAGATAGGATGCTATAGGAATATTTTGGGCAAAGGAGGGACATGATCAGATTTAGGTTTTAAAAGGATTAATTCTGCCTTTGTTTTAGAAATAGACTGTAGAAGACAGAGCAGAAGCACAGCGACCAGCAATGAGGGTGTATTAGTTTCTTACTGTTCCTGTAACAAATTACACAAACTTAGTGACTTGAAAACAAACGAACAACAGTTTTAGAGGTCAGATCCTAAAATCAAGACATTATCAGAGCTGTGTTCCTTCTTTTTTCTTTTTCTTTCTTTCTTTCTTTTTTTTTTTTTTTTTTTTTGGCATTGAGGATCGAACCCAGGGGCACTCAAGCACTGAGCCAATCCCCAGCCCTTTTTATATTTTATTTAGAGACAGCATCTTGCTAAGTTGCTGAGGCTGTTGTTGACTTAACAATCCTCCTGCCCCAGCCTCTGGAGCTGAGATTCCAGGCATATGCCACTGCACTCAGATACTGTACTCCTTCTTAAGGTAGAGAATCCATTTCCTTGACTTTTCCAACTTCCAGAGACCACTCAAATTCCTTGGTTTATGGCTCCTTCCTTGATCTTTAAATCTAGCAGCATATCATCTTCAAATCTTTCTCTGTTCCTATTATCACACTGATTTTCTCTGATTTGGAGCCTCCTCTTTCCATATAAGGACCCCTTTGACTGTAAGGGGCTGATCCAGGATCATTTTCCCATCTCAAGATCCTTAATCACATCTACAAAGTCTCTTTTGCCATATGGGGTAAGATGGTCATACATTTGGGGGGTTAGGTTGTGCACATGTTTGGAAGGCCATTGTCTAGACATCGTTTTTAAGGGTCAATGCATTGATGAGGTGAAAGATGAAGTAAGAAGTGGTTGGATTGTACTGATGGACAAAGAAATTTCAACATGGAAGTTTCTGTAATTTTCTGGGCCTCTGACATAACCATCCTCCTCTTCATTCTCATTTCAAGAGATTTAGGGTCTATTTCTCATCCTAATAGTTGGTGCAGAAACTAACCACTGATAGCTGGCATAGGAAGGAACCACAGAAGCTACCAAGTACCCATTATCCCTTGATAAATTTTTAGTTTCCAGGGCCCATTGAATACTTGTTAGTTTTAAATTTTTAAAGACTATTTTTTTCAACAGTAGTTTTAGATTCATAGCAAAATTGAGAGCTAAGTACAAGAATTTCCCATAGATTTTTCTGCCCCACCTAATCTTGACCTCACTCTTATCAGCATTTCCCCATCAGGTGGTCCATTTTTTTCAACTGATGAACCTAACATTGACACTTCATGATCATTCAAAGTCCGTAGCTCACATTAGGGTTCACTCAATTGTTGTATAGTCTGTGGGTTTGGACAATTGCATAATGATGTCTTCCTACCACTGTAATATCATATAGCATATTTTCACTGTTCTGAGAATCCCCCATGGGATAGTATTGTATTTATCAACTTTATCTGTTTTTTCTTATATTTTCTCTTTCAGTACTTACTGGGCCTCTGTTGTGCTACATAAAGTAGAAATGTAAGACTTATGGTCCTGGGACTGGGGATGTAGTGCAGTGGTAGAGTGCTTCTCTAGCATGGGTGGGGCCCTGGGTTCCATACTGAGCACTGGAAAAAAAAGTTATCATCCTTTTCACTGGGAACTTACAGTCTATTTGGAAGGAACCAGAGGTGAAGGTGAGTGAGTGAAATGTCACATGTAGTATTTCTGCATAAGGACCAAAGGAAGAAGAAATGTGCAGGAGCTTCTTAGAGGATGAAACAGGTCATGAGGTTTTATTTTTTAATTGGGGCCAGACAGAGGATTCCTGGTTTTTAAGTTTGTTATGAATGGACATTAGAAAAATTCTTACTGTCCCTTATTGCCATCATTTCTTTAGAGGCAAAACATTGAAACATCCAAGATATGAAAAGGACATGATCTCAGAATGAAGGGAGTCCTTGATCTTAGACTTCCAGCTTCTAGAACTGTGAGAAAATAAATGTCTTGTCCTATAAACCATTCAGGCTTAAACATATTTTGTTATGGCAACTGTAGCAAACTAATACAGGCACCATTGTGCCCAGAATGATGCCTGGTATCCTTTAAAACATAAACAAAAACAAAAAAATCTCAAGCAATGCAGTGTATGAGGGATTCTAAGATGGATTTTAAGGAACCCATGTTGTACCTCTGATCACCATTTGTTCTGTATATATTCCTATTTTTTTATTGATTGTTCAAAACATTACAGAGCTCATGATATATCATCTTTCATACATTAGACTCAATTGGGTTTTGAACTCCCATTTTTACCCCAAACACAGATTGCAGAATCACGACTGTTACATACTCACATTATTACATAATGGCATATTAGTGACTGTTGTATTCTGCTACCTTTCCTATCCCCTACTATCCCCCCTCCCCTCCCCTCCCCTCCCATCTTCCCTCTCTACCTCCTCTGCTGTTGTTCAATTCTCTCCCCTTTTCCCCCCTCCCCCTTGCCCCTCATAACCTCTTATAATTTTGTGTATCATTGAAGGTCTCCTACCATTTCCATATGCTTTCCCTTCTCTCTCCCTTTCTCTCCCCCCATTCATCTTTGTTTACTGTTAGTCTTTTCCTCATGCTCTTCCTTCCTGTTCTGTTCTTAGTTGCTCTCTTTATATCAAAGAAGACATTTGGCATTTGTTTTTTAGGGCTTGGCTAGCTTCACTAAGCATAATCTGCTCTAATGCCATCCATTTCCCTGCAAATTCTATGATTTTGTCATTTCTTAGTGCTGCATAATACTCCATTGTGTATAGATGCCACATTTTTTTTATCCACTCATCTATTGAAGGGCATCTAGGTTGGTTCCACAGTCTAGCTATTGTGAATTGTGTCACTATAATCATTGATGTGGCCTTATCCCTATAGTGCGCTCTTTTAAGGTCCTCAGGGAATAGTCCGAGAAGGGCGATAGCTGGGTCAGATGGTGGATCCATTCCCAGCTTTCCCAGGAATCTCCATACTGCTTTCCAAATTGGCCTCACCATTTTGCAGTCCCACCAGCAGTGTACAATTGTATTCCTATTAATTGTACCACACTTCTGTGGTGTATGGTTGAGATGGAAACTTCCTGTGAGATGGGGTGCCCAGATGCACATTCTGCTGGTGAATCATGGATTCACCATATTGAGAGTTCTCTTATTCTCCGGTTCAGTGGACATGTGTCCACACGGGGGCAGATATGTGAGGGGAGGGCTGGAGCTGGCTGGGGGCTTTGACAGCGGTTTCCCTGCTCCCAGCCTCATTGTCACTCTCCAAGGACCTCATCCAGGCCAGCCCTTCCCCCTTTCTGCACCCAGTAAACATGGCTGGCCTGCTTTCTCATGAATATGGATTTCCATCATCCTTCACTGTAGTGATAGATGTTGGGGGCAGAGTTGTTGATTACATTTCCAGCCAATCATTGCCCATTAGCAGGGAAGAGCGGTGGGCATTATGCCTCTTCAGTGAGGAGCCATTTGCATTCGGTTGGGTCCTGCTTTCTTTCTGAGCTTGTATGGACCCTTAGCACTCAATTACTCCTGCATCCGGCTCTTCCTCCTGGTGCTCTTTCCCTTTCTAAGTGTCTTGATTGGATTCGCCAAATAGCTTTCTGCTAACTACAGCTGTTTAGCATATTCCTGGGTGGAGGGTGGTAAGGACAGCGGGCTGGGTTGGCTGTCACCAAGAGGGAACAAATACCTTTCCTGTTCCCTTTCGACTCCCACCTTCTCTGGGGTCCCCATCCCTGAAAGAAAGACTCCCCAGTAGTTGGGAGGGAGTAGCCCCAACAGACAGTGGGGTATACTCCTGCATCCTCATCTTTTTAGGATGCTCTTCCTTCCAGGGTTCTTTGTCTTGTGCCCTTGACTCTGCCGATTTCCTGACTGCTTTGAGGGGCAGGGTCCTTGGTACTTCCGTTTCTAGAAAGAGAGGCTATGTGGAGCTAAGGAAAGTCTGTTGGGAAAGCAATTCCCAGCAGAGCCATTGGGCCATATGGGAGAATTGGAGGCCTGACCTGGGACACGGGCCTGTTCATACCCTGTTCTCAGACCCTCCTAATCAGTAACTCGTGAAGACAACTGGGAATGACAGAGGGCCTTTTTCTTTCACAGGATCATGTTATTTTTAACCCTGTTCTGCTCCCCGTGTTCCCCTGGAAAGCCCTTCGTCCAGAGCCACAAACATTTGTTAGCTCTTGTTAAGGTTGGAGCCCGCACTGCCCCCACACCACTCCCCCTCTGGGTGTTCCCGGGAAGGCTGGGTCTTGTCTTCTTTTTTCTCTTTTGTTTTTGCCTCTTCAAGGAAATGAAAGTGAGCACCTGAGAAAGGAGAGAGAGGGAGGCCGAGTGGGACAGACTGTGAGTACCAAATGATCTGAACGTGATAAAGGAAGGTTACCTGTGTGTTTGTCAACAAGATGAAATAAATAAGAGCCAAAAAAAAAAAGGAAAAAAAGAAAAAAAAAGAACAGCAGGCAAAGGCAATCAAATATGTATTTAATTAAAGCAAACATAAAAATAAAAGTTACATGTTGAATCAATAAACAGCACTTTTTTCTACATGCATTTTGAACAAGACAGATCAGAATCTTGCATGATGAAGACATAATGTGTCATAATAATTAGGAACACAGACAAAAGAACAGCTAATCAGCATGCAAATGTATGCAGTTCTGGTGATTCAGATGAGGCAGATTTCTACCTCTTTTTTGCTTGATTCATCTTCATTGCTAATCATCTGAAGGCTGCCAAATGTTCACTGACACTAATGTATTATAGGTCAAGAGAGGCAGGTCTTCACCTATTACCCCCCCAAACAATATGCTTCCCTTCCCTGTTTCCTCTTCAGGATTTTCAGCAATCACTGCCAGATGCAATCAGACTCCTTGAATAGGAGCAACTGAGGCTTGTTTGTGGCTCAGATTCATTAGAATCAGGAGGCTGAAGAAAGGAATAAATTACTTAATTGCACAAAAAAGTTGCAGCCAAAGTGGTGGTGAGAGAAACTGATTGTGTAGATGCGCATTAGGCCACTCTTGGAATGGGGCGTCTTAGAATAGCTGGTAGTTTGGCCTCACAGATTCAGACAGATTTGGGTGTCCTCCAAAACAGATGGCTCCACATACCATCTATTCTTCTCTTTGTCAGGTTTTACCATTTATTTGATCTTGGTCCCTTTCTGATGCTGGTTGTATTAGTTGTAACACAAATATGCATTCAGATCATATCCATTTAGTCTGGCCTCTCCCAACTTTTGTTCTTCCTCTTTTTTCTTTCTTTCTTTTTTTTTTTAATTTTCTTTTTGAGAAGATGATCAAGTTGAATTAAAGGCTTGTTGTCCAACTTCTGAATGCTTCTTCACATGAAATGCAGGAAATGGGAAGATCGCACAGGCCTGCAGGGCAGGGCTGCGGGTCCTGAGACTGGATGGAGGAGGGGGCAGGCATTGCTCAAAGGAGAAAAGAAAGAAAGAAAGAAATTGCTCTGTTTTCCAACCATTGGGATACCTAGCTTGCTTCAATCTAACTCTTAATCCATTTAAAAGAAAAAAAAAATACTGTTAACGAGTATTCATGTAGAAGGAAAGAAGACGAAATAAACCCTTGCAGAAGAGTCTTGCAAATGCTTCTCTTCTTTTCTCTGGCAGGGTGGCATGTCCACCCAGCCATGGGGCCTCTGACTCATGCATTCCACTCAGGTTTCTGGTCATGCGCCCACTGTGTGGGTGGTCTTAGGTCTTGAAGAAGGAACTTCATTTTCTCTGGGAAGCCCCTGTGTGGCTCACGGCTGTGTGCCTGTGTGTGTGTCGGGGAGCAGGAGGGAGGTGAAGGAAGGGGTCAGTCTAAGATGGTGGGCTTGGCCAGGAAGGAATAGGGTAGGAAATTATTATAGTTGATTTATACCTGAAAAAAGTTTAAAATGCATTCAGACAGGGGACTTACTCTTGCTGTGCCTGCTGCCTGGCAATCCCTTCCCTAGATCTTTCCACGCCTTGGTGTCCTTGTCAGTAGGCTGGTGGCATCAATCTCAAGTCCTCCAAGGGACCATCCTGCCCTCTGAAGGCTGGACAGTGGTTACCCTTCCACTCCCATTTCTGCCTTGTAACCGTATTTTTATTTCCTTTAGAGCTCTTAGTGTTGTCTGAAATTTATTTGCTCACAGGTACATTGTTCCTGTTAGAAATTTAGGTGTCATGAAGGCAAGGCAAGTATTGTCTGTTTCAATCCAGGATTGCTAGTGTTTAGACCTGCATGTAGCCTTCAGTAGGCATGTCATAAATATTTTTGGTTTAAATAAGTTATTTCTGGAACTAACTGCTGCCTAGCAGTCAAATCACATGCACCGTTAATTCCAGACGAAGCCATAACACCATTTGTTTGTGGCTACCATATAGGACAATCACTAGTTACAGAGACATTTTGCCCAATTTACCCTTTTAAGTTTGATGATCATTGGGTAAGGTAAGCAAGATAGTGACTTCTTAGAAAAGACATTTCCTCCCGAGTTCATCCTCTGTGTTGTGTGGACTTAGTAGGGCAAGGAATCAGCCATTTGTAGTTCTGTGTAGTTCTCTGGGTGCAGGTGGGTGGGAGACCCTGGAAGGTCTCAGCAGTGTGTGAAAAGTCGGGAGAAAAAGTGGGGAGAGTAGAAGGAGACAGGAGAAAGGAAAGATGTCCCAGACAGGGAGGGCTAGATGGTCCCTTAGTGTCTTGCCATGGTGGTCCTATGTCATCTACTGCCCTACTGCAAACATTAGCGACACCATGAATGGACCTCACAGTGACTAAAATATAGACTGAAATGCAGGTTGTTTCCTATTCAACAAATAGAGTTGGGTTGACTATTTCAGGAGCCAAATAAACCAAGAAGGTCACACAGGAAAATGTTTCTTTCTCTGGCTCCATCATGACGCTTCAGAGTTCCTTCTCTCATCCCTGAGCCCTGCTCTGGTCTGGATATGAGGTGTTCCCCCCAAAGCTCCTGTGTTAATGAAGGAGGTGAAATGATTAGATGATGAGAGCTGTAATCTAATCAGTGGATTAATCCATTTGATGGGTTAGTAATTGGACAGGACTATTGTACTGGTTGGTAACTGTAGGCAGGTGGGGGTGTGGCTGGAGGAGGCAGGTCATTGGGAATGTGCCTGTGGAATTTACATTTTGTTCCTGGCTCCTGTGCTCTGATTCCTGGCCACCAGAGGTGAAGAGCTTCTTCCGCCATGTCCTTCTGCCCCATGATGTTCTGCTATCACGTCAGGCAGATGGAGCCGGCTGTCTCTGGACAGAGACCTCTGGAACCCTGAGCCCAAAATAAACTTCTTCTCCTCTAAGTTGTTCTTGTCAGGTATTTTTTGTCACAGCAATGAAAACCTGACTAATAAAGTCCCCAACTGGGGCACTATCAGTTATACCTTGCTTTGGGGGAAGTGAAGAAGTTCTTTCCACTGGTTAGAGTATCACTTGCATCATTGAAAACCAAAATAGAACAAAACAAGTTTCTTCTTTTTCTAGAACTTGCCAGGAATGAACTAACTGGAAATCAAAATCATCTTGGGGCTTGTCTTTTTCTGGGTTTTAGAGTTGTTTTCTCCCAGGAAGCTCAGTGAGGCATCTCTCCCTGCCTTGATCTCATTTCCAATTTCAGGGAACTCTCGGAGTCACAGATTTAGTGGGAGTGAGAAGGGAATGGGGGTAAATCCCAGACGAGTGGCTCGGCTCTGGGCATTTTAATTCCGTGCGGAGCTGGCAGAGAGAAGGCCGGAGCAGGCCCCAGACCACCTAATCCCTTATCGCGAGGGCCCCAGCTCTGTGCCAAAAACTCGACTTTTGGAGAATGGCAATCGTCTTGGGGGAGGCTCTCATCTCTGCAGGAAGCCAGCAGGCAGAACGGACACCACCAGATAGAGCCTTCTGTAGCCAGTCCAGAGGCATCTGATTATTCAGTTGATGTTTTTTTTTTTGTTTTTTTTTTTCTGGTCCAAATAAGCCTCATATCCCTTCATCAGAACAAAGCTGAGCTTTCCCACTGCCCGGCTGGCGGAGATGGCTGTCTTAGGCTCCTTGGAAAAAGCTCCATGGTTACCTTTCTTTCCCTTTTCCTTAGATCTTTTTGTTTGTTTGTTTGTTTTCTTTCTCCTAAAGTAAGAAAGACATGCTTCTGTGCCTTGGCAGACAGCTGTCCGAGGTCCTTCCTCTATTGGGGTCTCACCGTTGGACCCCGGCCCCTCCCAGTTGCACAGGCGACAAAAGCTCCTCCTGCCTCCCTTTCACACAGGAAGGAGCTACTCTCCGAGCCAGCAAGTGAAACCCTGGCACCCTCTCAAAGAAACCTGAAGTGAGAAGGGTTCAAGAGGGAGGTGGCTTTGTGCAGAAAAGCTCCCGCCAGAGACCTCTCCGCCAGCCTGGCTGGGGGCCTCCCGTGGGGGCACCCGAGAGGTGGAAGCCTGTGCATGCTGGGTATTGTGTCCACTCTGGCTCCTTCGACCTTACTGTAACTTTAAACAGCCTCAAGTAAAAGATTCCCATGGGATACAGGAGAAACCTCTTCCCGCCTCCCCTTTCATCCATCCAAGCTTTAGATTGGGGAGTGGTCTCAACTGCCCCACTTCTCCTCACCTCCAAGTTAGCTTGGAAATGTCACAACTGACTGGCTTCACTGTGGCTCAGGTTAACGTTTCTTAAGCACTGATTGAGGGACATTGGGAAAATCAGATAATTCTATCACCATCTGGTTGGGGTCTAGTGGGGAACAAATACATGTAAAGAATGACATTACAGCACACGAGAGTGGTAGCTGCAGGTTTGTGCCTTACTCCTGACCTTCCCGGAGAGAAGCTCTCCAAGTAGAGCACCTAGTCTAAAGCCATGTGCATTTGAGGTTGTCAAAGGGTGAGTGATCCTGGTGCCTTCAACCTTCTTGGGCCTGTAGATAAAGAAGTTGGCAGTAAAACCAAGCTGATGTGACCAATGGAGCCACCCTCAGCCCCTTCGTGTTTCATCTGTAGAGTGTGGTGACCAGCCTAGATGGCTGAGAAAGAAATTTCCATGGAGTCATGGGAGTAGGTGTAACTGCTTTCCTCTCTACTCCTCCTGCTTTTCTTGAGAAAGTAAACAAGACTCCATAGTCTGAGTGTGCAGCACTGGGGTCATGTTTTCATTTTGTCCTAGGAGATCAACTTTTTATGATTTTGGTGAAAATCCAATCTCAACCGAGCAGTTCACAACCCAGGCAAACCATTGGAAAAGCAGAATAAGAAGGTAGCATATTTTATTCTTGCACATGGAAAAATGAAAAAAAGAAGAGGTGGAAGTAGTTGGTATTTTATTATTTGAAGAAAAATAGAGATACAAGAGCCCTGAGCCACTGCATTGTCCATTGCAGGAGGTAAGCAAAGATCCCTTTCTGGCCTGCTAATGTCCTGGCACTGGACACTCATGAGCTAAAGTTTCTCTCTTTGTTAGTGAAGTAGGGATGATTCTACGTATGGAGTTTGGACTTGAACTCTAGGTCCCCATCCAACTCTGAGAACTCTACTTGTCTTTGAGTTAACCAGCAACACCGTCTAGTTAACTCTTTGCAGGAGAGGCCTTGGAATGCTGCCCCTTTCAGCTGTGTTCAGGTACCTTGCCCTCATTGGAGCTGAAAACTTGGGTCAGGAAACAGGATTGGTGTGGTAAGAGTATTGGGTGATAGGGCCATTTTTAGTTTAGATTGATCAATTATTAATTGAGCATCCATGTTTTATAGGCCTGGTTCTGTGCTTGTGCAGGGATGTGTTGACACTGGAGATGAACGAGGTCATCTGGGAGCCTGATGAAGCTGGGTGCAGGTGGAACAAGACCTTGGCACCCCAGTCCCCACAGTACTGCTTGTTGCTCCGTGTCTAGGGGCTGGTAGGCCAAGATAGGCAGGGGGAGCTACCAGCTGGATGAAGTTGGTGGTGTTGCTATTATTTGGTTTTGAGGAGGCCATGGCTTTTTGCATAAAACAGAGGTAAAAAGATTGTGGTCCTTTTGTATGGGCATGGGATGACGTCACTGGGCAATTCTCTGAAGACTCCCGAGGAACTTGTGTAGCAGTTGAACTCATGGCCTCTGGGGCTGGTCTCCTCCCTCACTGCCCGCCCAGGCCACCTTTGTTTTGACATCTTTTTAATCTCCTCTCGATGTTTCCTGTTTTCATGGATCTTCCCCTTCTGCTGTATTTTTCCTGTGTCTGTTTGGGCTCCCAGATGTTGCAGCTACTGGTTATTTTGGTAACTATCTGGGCATCACAAGATTAAAAAAAAAAAAATAGACAAAGAACAATGGAAAAATCCTATATTGGAAAAAAAAATTTCCATACTAGTGTCCCAGGCTGGATAATGGACCATCCCAATGTTCCAGAGACGTAGGTTGAGTGTTGTCTCTAAGAGAAAACCAACTGTAGTGTGGTAAATTCAGTTAAAATGCTCACGATTCCTTCATCTCATGCCACTTTGCCAGAGCACATGGCAGTATGTGTACATCTTTGGCTCTTACTAGACATTTGTTGAAATAAGGGTATGAAGCAGTGGACCCTCCCTGGAGATATATTTTTAGGTCTGAAAGTTTGCAATCCTTTTTCAATGCTTCTTTTCTATTAGATGTCATTTTGGGGAATAAAAAAAAGAAAAGAAAAGAAAATCCCACGAATACAGCAATCCCAGTCAAAGCAGTGGAGGCCAGGCCTGTCTGTATATGCAAAATAAAATAAACACCACAGAAGACATATGCTGCTCCAATGGGACTCTAATAGATCTCTGGCACCAGGACGGCCAGCAGTGCCCAGGAATTTGGCCTGAGGAAAGCCTATAGGAAGAGTCTCATTAGTTCCCTCTGTGTGGGCCAGATCCTGCAGGTAGGTAAACTGTTCCCTTCAACACCGTTTAGTCGGCTTCTCTGTTGGTAGCTATGGCGGCAGCACAGCTGGGCTGGGGGTTCCTCCCCGTGTGGAGGAAGTGTCTTCTCTCTGTTCTGACCACAGGCCACACTCCCATGCAGAAGGCCAACCTCAGATAGTGCTGGCAGGACAACTCACTCCTTATACACCACTTTTTTTATACTCACTGCAGGAAGATCCAGGCATGATTATTGATGCATGACAATTGAAAAAAAAAAAAAAAGAAGAGAAAAGTTCCCAATGGATTTTCCTACCACCCCTGGATTGGAGGAGACATTATTATTATTATTTTAAAAAAAGATCAGTTTTTTGGAGAGAAACTTGGGATTCCAAAGGGGGCCAAGTGGCACAGCTGAATGAGCAATGGGCTGGAAATCAGGGCCTGAGCATTCTGGCCAGAGCTCTTCCGGTTCTTGAACTCTCCTGTTCCACCCAATGAGTGGGAAGGGCCGACTGAATCTACCTTTCCAATTATTTCTTAAATACATTTCTTTCTTTCCATTTGATAACCATAGGTGACTGGGATGCCAATAGTTATATATTTAATGATAAATAGCTGTTCTAATGCATTGCTTGGGAATGGGTGTAGAACACCTGGTCTCTACAACAGGAAGGACGCAGTCAATCAGTCCTGCACATTTCTTGCCATATTTGTGACCACAGTTCCCAGTGTTCCTTTCACTCCTCACACATCTGTATTTTTTTTAAATCAAAAACTAAACTTAGTGAAATATCATGAATGAAGGGAAAACCCTGTGCATAACCTGTATCTTAAGATATAAGACAGGGTTGGGTTTGTGGCTCAGCAGTAGAGCGCTTGCCTAGCATGTGCAAGGCCCTGGGTTCGATCCTCAGCACCACATAAAAATAAATAAAATAAAAGTATTCAACTACAACTAAAAAATAAATATTAAAAAAAGATATAAGACTTACCCAGGAGGGATTATTTGGTGTTTAGTGGAAACATCCATGTCCATTCCTGTCCACATATTAAATATATATGATATGTACAATATACATATATACCATTTATATTACAAACAAGAGACAAGGTAATCTGCAGGATAATCCACCCCAGAAATTTATCCGGCTCTGTTGAATTGTCTTGTGAGGTGCTCAGGGTAGGTTTTTGAGGTGGGCCATGTGAGTGTTGATTTGGTTGCTTGGTTTTCTGCTGGTTCAGCTATGATGTGACTCAGGAATGTCACTGAGCTCTTTTCCTATGTCCCTGAGATGCTGCATGTTGCAGGTCAGGAACAATTTGGTAGCAAGAATGATTGGCTTTTTAATAGTTACCAGGTGGCACCCAATGGAGAACTTCAAGAGCAGGATTGGTTCTTCCTTGGCTCCAAAGGTGAAGCTGCTAGAAACTTGTCCCGTTTCAGGATGATAATAACAATAGCAGTAGCATTTACCTGCTCATAATGCTTCACATGGATTAGCTTTTAGTTTTCACGATAACCTCATGAAGTAGACTCTATAATCTTTATTTATGGATGAAGACACTGAGGGATAGAGAGGTTGAATAGCTTGCCTAAGGACATACAGATGGTTTAAAATTTTGTCAAAATTATCAACACCTTTATTAAAAATTTCTCATACACTATTCTTAAATATTCTATGAGTTGATGTTGTTAGGAGTACTGTTGGCTGCCATTTCTATACTAGGACCACCAGCATAAGTATACACAGGATTGTGGACCACACAAAGAATGCTCCACAAAACCAAAACTAAATGTATCACCAGCTCAGCTTTCCTTTAGCTGAATCCCAAAGATATCCGCAGCTATTCCTATACCATCAGAGAGGAAGTAGGAATGGAAGTCAGAATAGAAAGAGAAGTCTTAACCAACTCAGGCTAAAATAGCTTAGTTTTACAAATTTTATAAAAACATGCCATCTGAACACATTGCAAGGGCTTCCTCCAGGGCCTTGGAAGTGTTCTTCATGAGGCAGTAGCCTTGAAGCTTATACTAATTAGCTGTACAATACATTTGCTCCTGGTTGTAAGATATTTACATATATACCTAAAAATATGGGTATATATACACTTGTATATAGACATGTATATGTATGGATATACAAGTGATATATATATATATATATATATATATATATATATATGTGTGTGTGTGTGTGTGTATACAATATACATATATATACATTAAATATATATGATATGTACAATATACATATATACCATTTATATTGGAAACAGATTGCATATCTGAAGGGTTTTGATGGGTATCTGCCTATCCTGTTGAATATTGCAATGACAGAGATAATACTTCACTTGGAAATAATATGAAATCTTTTGTGATGCTTATTTCCTCATTCCATTTCTCCCTATAATAATCCTATTAGACAAGAATTATTAATCCTACTTTCCACACCTGGGAACTGAGTCTCAGAGAAGTGTGCAGGAGGAAGAACCAGCTCTGACAGTCATTTTTCACTTATATGAACTCATGGTGGACTCTATAAAAAGCACAAATAAGGGCCTCATCTTATGACCTCAAGAGGATATGATGGTGGAAAGCTTTTAATTCCTTAGGGAAATGAAGGGCATAATGATATGTTATTGTGTTCGCTTGGATATTAGTTAGGATTAATTTTGGCTTTGATTGAGGGAAGTTCCTGAATAAAAGTGGTTGAAATAAGATGGATATTTATTTCTCACTCATGTGAAAGTCCACGTAGGTTGTCCACCATCATCAGGGTCAAGTTGCTTCTATTTTTTTGCTCTCCCATCCTGTAACTTCTGACTCATTGTCAAAAGTGGCTGCTATAGCTCCAATCACAAGGTCTACATTCTAGCCAGTAGGATGGTGAATACAGAAGGAGAAAAACAGACTTTTTGTAAGTATATTCATTGAGAACTTTGTGTGTGTGTGTCTCTGTGTATGTGCGTGTACACATACACAACTTCCACCCTCATGTACAATCTCATTTGGCTGCATCAAGATGCAAGGGAGACTGGGAAATGTAGGCTTTAATTCTAGACAAGCACAAGTGCAGATAACACTTTGAAGAAAGGGAAGAACTGAAATAAAGGGGAAGCTAGTTGTCTGGTGTTATTCATTGTATTTTGCTCTTTATCTCAAAAAGATTGCAATCTCCTTGAAGGCAGGGATGCTGTTGTATATTCATCGACAGAATTAAAGATATTTTGGAGTGTGAAAGGCCATAAAAACCATCCAATTTGATGATTGTTAAACTTCTTTTTATCACTGTTTTTCATTTTTCAAAAGAACTATTTTATGGGATCCTGATTTGTCAGACATAAAAAGCAATATCCTATTAAATTAATTTCCTAAGTTAAAAGTTAGAGCATTCTTATTTTAAAATCCATAAGAGATCAAAGCATTAAATATATCTAATGTGCTCATATTTAATACACAATATATTTAAGTGTGTGTGTTTCCAATGGTTCATAAAGAGCATGAAGTTTACTTTCAATAATGATATTTGATATACACTATTTTCAGAACCCCTTCAAACATAAGTTTGAAATGATTGATTGAGACTAGATGTCTCATTGTACAAAAAAGCACTGAGTCTTAAAGTGGTACATTTTACCTCCCAGAAGTAGGCAGAGGTAAAATGAGACTAAAATCAAGTTTATGAGTTAACAGATATGGGCTAAGTCTCCAACATTGTGCCTGATGCTAAGAATTTATTAAGTCCCTCTATATTTATTGCCTGGGAGACCATTGGGCACAGAGATGTTATTGAGCACATATTTGTTGATAAGAGAAATACCTTTTCTTAATGATGGGGGGTGTTCATTTAAGGAGAATGGAGATCTTAAGGGTCATAGAGGTCATTGTTTGGTATGGAGGGAATGACAATCTCTAACATTTGCTTGGATCTTTACATATTTACAAGGTGCTTTCACATACCTGATCTAATTTAATCCTTTCAACAATCAGAGCCAGTGTTATTTCTATTCCCAGTTTATAGATGAGGAAACTGAGGTTCAGGGAGTTGAAGGACTTGCCCAAGAACACAGAGCAAGTGAGTGATCGAGCCACAAGTTAAATTCATGTTTTCTCTCTTCAAATCCAGATTCCTGTTCTTTGTCATATCCTACTGGCTATGTTTTCCACACACCTCTTTAGTCTTTTTCTGTGTTGGACCTCTCTGGAGGGTCCACTCCCACTGCAGCCTGTGGAGTTCTGTTCCAGTTCTTTTACATAAATGACCACATGGATGATGTTCTTGCCATTGAGTAAAAGGGAGATAGCATCTCCACGCATCAGGAGTTCTTTGAGAGAAGTTATTATGATTTATTTATCTCTGTGTCTCAGACACTTGGACAGGGATGTCAAATGCTGGTGTTGAGTGAATTGCCTGCCCGACAACACAGAAGAGCAGGTTTTCTAATAGTTTCACTTATATTTCTGTTCTCTCCAACTAGAGCACACAGGCTTGGAAAGGACTGGAGGGAAACCTTAATTCAAGGTATTGAGGCTGAAGGGCTCTCACTCAGCCAGGCTGTGTAATTGCAGCCCCAAGTGTAATTGTGGGCTAATGTGTGTTCTGAGGTCAGAAGACCTGTTTTTGAGCCTCACTTTAATCATTACCGAGCTGTGTGGTCTTGGATATGACCCTTTGCATGTCTGGGCCTTAGTGTTCTCCTCTGTAAAAGAGCTGCTCAGTCACCACTTATGATGACATAAGTAGACGGGCAGAGTGTCCAGCTCTGAGTCTCTAGGCACATTGATTACATGCATATGGCAGCTTCTGTAGGACACGAGTGGTGTAGGGATGGTTGCATGGAAAGATTGGCTGATTGGATCACTTCCATGCTAATGTACTTGGGGAGTGATCATTGAGTATTAAGGCATTTCTTCCAGTATTTCATGACCACTCTTGTTATTGATTTTGATGCTATTCTTGCTATTGACTGGACCCATCTGATTGGTTCCTGTTGTAGGGTGTACATCCATTTACCAATTCCTCCATTCAGAGAAATTTGTTGAGGGTCTGCTATGTGCAAGTTCCATTCAAGAGATTGGGGCTGATTCAACTGCACACAAAATGGAATGAGTCCTTGCCTCCAGGCTTACAATTCTGTGGGAAAGGCAGACAGAAAGGCAAGAAGCAAAGAAACAAAAAATCATTTAATATAATATAAGGTAGGGACCACCTCTCTGAAGGCAATGAATGAGGGGTGAGGTAGGTGTGTGTGTATATGCATGTATATACATGTATGCGTGAGCATGTGTGTGACGTGTGTAAGCATGTATGAGAAGGTGTCCTGAATCAACAGGAGTGAACTGTATGGTTACCTGGGCAAGGGCTGAGTTCCTATGTTCTTGGAAAATCTTTGCTTAATGTTGAATAAATAATTAATAGTGGCTCTCAGGCCTAGTCTTTTCAAACTCCTGTTTGCCTTACCAGTGACCCCTATATCAAGTCCAAATGCCTCCAAGGGTCTTTCCAGTGGAACCCTCACTCTCTTCTCTGTGTGATGCTCTGTCTCCTACACATCATGTCCTTTCTCATCACCCTGCAGTGGTCTAGCCTGATTGCTTCCTCCTCTTGACCTCTCCAGTCCTGCCTGCTTCCTGAAGCCTTCTCTCATTACTCCACCAATGTCTTCTTTGGGGGTATTTATTTTAAATTGTAGCTTGGGTCTCATAGTTTGCACATACTTTGTTTATTTTCCACTCATGTTTGTTGACTTTGTCCCTTTAACTGAGGCTTAGTAGTTTTGAAATGAGTTATGTCTTAACTTCTATTTGATTCCCCTTGGAATCAACAATATTAAGTACACAGCAGATGCTCATAAACCCTTGATTATTGACAAATTGAAGAATTATTTTCTTCTCCAAAAGAATAGATTGGAGACAAGCCTCGTGTAGTAAATTTTAAACAATGGCACAAACACCTCCTATCAGTTAGTGGGGTCTGTTTCCCCAGCCCTTGAACTGGGTTGGTCTTGTGAGGTGTTCTGACCAACAGGAAGTAGTGAAAGTGATGTGAACATTCTGGTCTAGAAGTCTTATAGTTTTTGACCTTGGTCTGGAAATGCTCCCAACACTGAAGGCATCGAGGTTAGTTCTATAGAAGTTAGGCCACCTGGAGAGATCTCAGCCATATAAATTGTGGCCCCAGACATGAGAGCAAGCCTAGCAAAAACAGTTGACCCTGGGTCAGACCAGCAAGATCACTCTGACGAACCCGGCCCAGATTGCTCATCCATACAACTACGAGCTACAAAGCATGGTGGTTGTTTTAGCTGCTGAATTTGGGGTAGTTTACCTGGGAGAACTGAATAACTGATACATTCTGTGATATAAAACTCTGGTAGCAAGGCAAAGGGGTTCTAGAAATAATCACGATGTACTCCAAATCTTTTATATTCATCACCTCATTTAATCCCCACTGATTTTTTTTGAGGAGACAGATCATTATTAGAGTGCCTATTTTATATGTTCGAAAAGCAAGGCTCAGAGGGTTGCCTCAGATGTGCCAGTTGGAAGAGGATGCAGGATTCAAACTACAGTCATGTGACCATCCCACGACATATGGTGGCCTTCCTGGTGAAGGCCGGATAACCCTGATGGCAGTAGCCAGAGTCAGATGAAGAAAGCTGAGACCTGAAGGCCTCACTCCGAGGCTGCCTGTTCTAATGAGCCCTGCGGCTCTGGGCTTCTCTCACCTGCAGGTAGGAAGGTTGTATAAGGAGAAACTCATAATGAGGCTTAGCAAGTTTTTTTTTTTTTTCCTGAGTAGCTCTGAGCCTCTGCTTTGCTGCAGGATCGGGCTGCTTGTGAAGGTTTCTAATTCGAGGTCTTAATTTTTGTAAAGCGTGAATTACAAGAAGTCAGAAGAATGATGCAAAGAGCATTTAATAATGCACATTCACAAAAGAAGTGGTGTAACTACATTAATTAGGCAAGTCTTGCGTAAAGATGCAATGTAATTATATATTTGAGACAGTTAATTAGGGAGCTACTTGGAAATTTCAGTGAATATTAAGGTAATTATACATAAATACTATAACCATTAAGACTGCACCCATAATGAAAGCAATAACTAATTACATAAATAACAGCATACTTATGTTTTTACATTACCAACACCTAACAATGCTTCCTCTCTCCCGCCTCCCTTCACCATGCAAATGACAAATCTTCCATTTTTAACTCAGATAGTCTTGCAAATGGTTGGAAACAATGACCTTTCCTCTTCTTTCCTCTATTTTGACAAATCTGGGCCAGCTGTAGGAGCTTCCGGTGAATGGACATATGAGAGCCGGGTGACCCTGTCTGACTCCCTCTGTGGTTGTAGGCCGGACTGGGCAATGTGGCTGGAGAGGGGCGAAGCAGGCAATTGGCAGAGTGGACGTGTGGGAGGCCTGGACTCCCATTCTGGCCCTGCCCTTGATCAGCTGGTTAAACCATCTCAGGGAAGTCACTGAGTATCTCTAAACATCAGTTTCCTCCTTATATAAAATGGAAATAATAATAATCCCTGCCTCTTGGGGGTTCTTATGGAGTGGAAATATAAAATGTCAAATTCCATTCTGGGCAACTGGACACTCTGTCCTTGAAGTGCTGCATCTCAGACCCCTGTGTCTTGTTCCTTTCGGCAAGAACTCTTTATCTTTGCTTCTCTCAGTTATCCGTTAAGCTGCTTATACCACCTTCCCAGTCAAGGAGGGTTTTACAAAAGGATCTGTAGCACATGCATGTTCAAGTGTGACTGACTGATGACTTCCAGTGTTGGGAGAGGGTAGATGAGGGAGTCAATTTTTATCTTAGTAGGAAGTAAAGTATTTACCTACTTTCCTCTCTGTAGAATGTGCAGTCAACTGGTAGTTAATGAGATGTTTGAGCTACAGGAGCATTTCTGGGTACTCTGATTACCTCACCGTGTAAGCATTTACTGTCCCTCATGAGAGGGGGCCACATGGAGCAGACGGCAAGGGCAGGCAGTAGAAGTCAGAGACATCTGGGGTTAACCTCTTGGTTCTACCCCCAGCAAGCTACTCTGCCTCTGCAACAATTAGTGTGACAGCATTTATTGTCCGGTTACTATGTTGTGGGCACGATTTTAAGGATTTCACTTGTATTCATTTAATCTTCATAATGATCCCACAAGGTACCGGCTATTATTGTCTTATGATTGAGAAAATTGGGGCTCAGGGGTGTTATGCAACTTGTTGCGGGTCACACAACTAGTGAGTGGAGAAGCTTGGATTTGAATCTCCGCCCTTGGCTCTTTGGCCTGAATTCTTTGTGACTGTGATCAACTTTTTCCCTTCAAAGGCAAGATGGTGGTAGTCATTGTACCTACTGCTGCATTGGGTGTGAAAGTGTGGGCAAATGCTTAGCTCTGTGCCAGAGCATGGCAAGTACTCTATTCTATCAACATTTGCCTCTTGCCCCAGATGTCAGGAAACGTTCATTTCTCTGATTCTTCTCTCCACCACGCAGAGCCTCTGCCAAACTTATTTCCCACCACCTTTCATTGTTTGCAACTTGATCAATTTCTCACTGCGTGGTCTTTCCTGCTCATGTGGGGTGTATGCATATAAGGGATTAGTCTGATTCCACCTGATACACTGGATGAATGGTGCCCCTGCAAAGAAGTTCAAAAGGAAGGCCACACGCTGGACCTGGCAGTGCTGCTGATGCCCCAAATCTGACTGGTGCCATATCTCCAGTCACATTCTGTTGATTACTTGGTAGTCACACATCAGTTCTTATTGAAGACCCCATCTCATCTCATATATGAATTGCTTTAAATTAATTGAAGAAAATTAAATATACTTCTTCCAGAGTGGTAAGCAGCAATAGTATCTAACACAGAGGCCCATTCTCTTAAGAGATGTGAATGATCTGTCTGGAATAAGAAAATGTTCTTATCATAGCTCTCAGTGCTTCGGAGCAAAGCCTTTCTTAATTTGGCATCACTAGTGGCCAGCCTGTTTCTATATTTCCACTAATATGTCCTGAAGCACAGTCAGCTCATTGCTAGCCTTTCCATATATTCACAGCTTGTAGTCAGTATTTTCATAGAGGAGGATGCATCTTGGGGAAAAAACATACCCAAATATCAGAAGAAAGTTGTATCATTCACCTATGTGCCTCAACCCCACTCAAATGTATGAATAAGTCCTTCTATGTTAATCTGTGTTAATCAGTTTTCCATTAGTATACCAGAATGTCTGAGATAAATCAACTTAAAAGAGGAAAGGTTTATTTTGGCTCATAGTTCTGGAGATTTCAGGCTGCAGTTGGTTGGCCTCATTGCTTGGGCCTGTGGTGAGCCTGCTCATCACAACAGGAGCACTTGGGGGAGGAAGCCTGTTCACTTTGTAGCCAGGATGCAAAAGAGAAAAACAAAGAGAAAGAAACAATGATCCCATCATTGCTTTGGGGAGTACACCTCCAACAACCTAAAATGTCCCACTAGCACCCATCCACTAGAGGCACCTTCCAATAGTGCCATAGGTTGGGGACCAGATGGTAATACCTGGGCCTTTGGTGGACTTCTCAGATCCAAGCTTTAGCAGATCCCAAACCTAATATTCAGCACTATAAAGATAAACATTAGAATAATTCTAAAAATATCTATATAGAATAATTAGTATATATATAATCAATAAAACTCCAGGAAAAGATGTGCGATAAGAAGTAGTGTCAGAAAGTTAAATTTTTTTTCTCTCTCTTTTATCAAGTAGAGTCAATTGGTATTGTCAAGTTCACAGATCAAGATACAGAAGTATAAGAAGTTTGAGTGCAGAATTCATTTTCTGGTGAAACTGACTAGAAAACAAACTAGAAAGAATTAAAGGCAGTTGTCTCTTGATGAATAGGATAGACAGTGGTGAAGGTACCATAATTTTACTTCTCTTTTATTCTAGCTGATTTGCTCTTTTGTTTTAACCATATGAAACAGAATCTATGTGTATTGACGTAATATAATGCCTGTACTACAATGTGATGAAAGATGGGGTGACACCGTATATGGTATAGTACCATTTGCATGGAAACAGTGTGCATATATGTAAACATGCAGTGTGACTTCACAGACATATCTGAACTCTTGGGTTTCTTTCATTCTCAGGAAAAGAACATGCTCTGGTTGTTCAAGGTTAGCTTGCTTGTCTCAGAAAGAGGTTGAGAAACACATGGAGCAGAGCTGAACTGAAAACTTCATTGAGAGTATTTGTTTTGAACCCAAATGACCTAGTAGTCCTAGATTACCAAAAGGGAAAATCAGGGGTGAAAAAAATTCAGGGGTGATGTATAAAAACTACCAGAAAAATATCTTCATGAATTCCAATTTCATAGCCTAAAGCCTTTAATATTTGACATTTAACATATAGATATTTTGCATCTGCAGAAACCAAAAGAATTAGCCCTCTAAGACCTTTCTAGAATAAATCAGTAAATACACTTCAAAAGAAGAAAAGTGATGCTAGAGAGGAGTTGGATGCAAAACAGATGGTGGAAAATTAAATTAATATTGACTGGTAAGATTAATTATTGCAAGAACTTATTTTTTCTTTATTCCACAAAAGATGTGACAAGTAAAATTGTTATTGGTTTTCAAGAGATAAAGAGTTCAAGCTGTATTTTGGAGGAGATTAGAGACTTTGAATAACTTTTAGAATGAGGAAAATATATAGTTATTCATGTATGTTAAAATGTATGGGTAATTAGAATAATAATTACAGATAAAAATTCCAGTTTTCAAATTAACAGAAGAAAAATAGCGTTAAAAAAATCATTATCAGTTTTGTAGGTGGGAAATAGAAATAAAGAAAACAAACAAAGAAAAGGTAGATGTGACTTGATCCCACTTGCAAAGTCCCTTTTGCCGTGGAATGTAACATATTATTGTTTATGGAAACAGGTGGGGCCACCTTGGGGGACGACTGATGGGACTATCTGGGAGCATCATGCAGGTGGGAATGCTATTGTCGTGTTCTGGAGGGTCGGGGTGTCTACAGTGAGGGAGGGAGAGAGGAGGAAGGTTGGAGAGACTCATCAATGACCCAGGAGACCTCATTAAGAACCTAAGGCATCTCTTTGTGGGTCTCAAAGTTGTTGAATGTCGGGGCTGGGACTGTGGCTCAGTGGTAACGCACTTGCCTGGTATGTGTGAGGCACTGAGTTTGATTCTCAGCATCATGTATAAATAAATAAAAATAAAGATCTACAACTAAAAAATATTTTTAAAAAAAGTTGTTGAACGCGAGCTTGTTGAAATGTATGTATCTTGGCCCAGGAGAATCTGATTCAACATTTCTGGGAAGTCCCAGAGACTGACGTTTTACAGTATATCCCAGATGATGTCACTATGGTTCCAGGGGTCAACCTACAGGCCATGACTACTGGCTCCAGATGAAAATGACAGAGGTGTGTGATCATAAACACAAGAAGAGTGTCCAACTTTTCCTCATCTTCATTGTTCTTCACATACCTCTTGCCTGGCCTGTAGGTTGATCCCTTGAGGCTGCTTCCCTAGAAGTTGTACTAAAAAAACCTATCTGGATATGGGAACTGTCACACTGTCATCTTGAGGATGATGCCAACACCCAAGGGGGCACAGAAAAGAAAGAAGACCTTGGGCTTGGGGTCATACGCTACTGAATCAACCCATCTTGAGGTCACTTTATCTCTGGATGATCTGTTGGTGGAGGTAATAAATCCCCACATTGCTTAAAGTAATTGGGGTTTGTTTTTCCTCAACTTGGAGCTGAAATATTTCTAATTGACATCCATGGCAAGAACAGTCTCTTGCCTTTCACAAGCTGGTTCATATTCTTCTTCTGGGTTAAGATGAGAAAGCTCTGACTCCTTGTTCTTTCCCTTCTCCATAGACAAGAAGCCCTAAGGGACAGGCTTTTGAGAAGATTAAGCCAGACAGTGTCTGGACAGAGTGAATGCTCCTTGAATTGGATGATTGAGTGAATGGGGAACTGGATTTGTTGAAGGAGTGTAAGAAAACATGGAGATAATACAACATACGGATTCTCATTCCTAGGATTCTCTTCCTCAAATTAGGATTGAAAATCACTTTGGCTTTCTTTGGCTATTATTCTGCTATTGCTTATGACTCTTTTCCAACAATTTTCTATTATCTTAGGAAAGATGTATTTATACACTTATTTATACATTTTTATTAACCAGATGTAGGTCTTGTGGATATTTTCAGTCCTCTAATTAAGGGGAAAAATCCATTATTTTACCTTTGTGACAACAACAACAACAAAAACCTTACACAAACACACTTTGTGTAACTAAAGCATAACCTCAAAAGTATTCTATTTTTAGCTGGGCATGGTGGTGCACACCTGTAATCCCAGTGGCTCAGGAGTCTGAGGCAGGAGGATCATGGGGTTCAAAGGCAGCCTCAGCAAAAGCAAGGCACTAAGCAACTCAGTGAGACCCTGTCTCTAAATAAAATACAGAATACTGCTGGGGATGTGGCTCAGTGGTTTGGTGCCTCTGAGTTCAATCCCTGGTAACCCATTCCCCCCCCCCCTCCCCCAGCAAAAAAATTCCATTAAAAAAAAAAGTTTGTTACTGGGGATTGAACCCCCAGGGAGCTTAACCACTTAACCCTGGCCCTTTTCAAAATATTTTATTTGGAGACAGGGTCTTGCTAAGTTGCTGAGGCCTGCTTTAAACTCACAATCCTCCTGCCTCAGCCTCCTGAGCTGCTGGGACTACAGGTGTTTACCATCATACCTGGCTCAAATATATTCTTGACATGAGTTTTTAAATTGGTTTCCTTTTCCCCCGTCTGCTTACAAAAGCCCTGTTTTACTGGGTCATTGGGATGACCTGGGGCAGAGGAGAGAATTAAGATGGATTTAGGTTGTATGGTGCTTCGAGCATTGTCTAGATGCTTAGGTGACACCTTTCCTTCCCTGCCATGGCTTTGCCCACGGATCTGGACACTTTGCTGCTAACCACAGTCGCAGCAGTCAGATCTCAGTCTGAAGTCAAAGGACTCCAGATCCTTAGAAGGATCAGAGATAAGCAAATAGGTCCTGGAGAGCTGGTGAGAAATCTCCCAGGTAGGGCATTGTTAATCTTGTTTAAATCCAAACTTGTAAAATCTGAATACTTCTCAGACACCGAAGTGCAGATCACATGGGTCACGAAGCAATGTTGTACTTCAATATTTAAACAAAAAAAAATTTAGAAACAGGCCTCTTGTCCTTTGTAGCAAAGTTGCTTATGGATCAACATGTTAGGGGACCAGGAAGTGATGGCCAGGAGCATGTGACAACGGGTGTATCACTAACACTTCGGTTCCCAGAGACAGAGAACCTCAATATGATAAATATAAACATTTGTGCTGTTTGTAAAAACTGTTTTCACTCCGAAGCTTGTGACTCTGCATCCTGCCTTTCCCCATATCCTGTCTTTCCCAGCTCTTGCCTGACCTTTGGGTGGTTTGAACCCCCTTGTGAAGTCCCCCCAGGGATTTGGAAAATCAACAGCTTGGGAGGTGTGGATTTAGACTCCACGGGCAAAGTTGCAGCATGCCATTCTACTCCACTGTGTCTGGTGGAGACCCTCTGCTGAATTCTGTTCCCTTGTGAGAGTGAGGGACTGGCATTATGACTAAGTAAGTTCTTCCCTCTCTCTGTCTCTCATTTCTCCCACTAAAGCCCTACATCTCTCAGGTCACATGTGGATGGAAAGCAAATCAGAGATCAATCTTGCAGCTTTGTGATTGGAACTGACCTGGTTCTTTCTTTTTATCATGTGTATGTGCAGCTGGGTGGCATTGTGATATTTTGATCTGGGTGCACATACAGAATTCTCTTTTATTAGTGAAAGGGCAGGCAAGGGTTCTGGTAAATAGGATGGACACTTCTGGGGCAGATGTGGCTGTGTGTGTGTGTGTGTGTGTGTGTGTGTGTGTGTGTATAAGAGAGAGAGAGAGTCACAGAGGGAGGAATGGAGAGGGAGAGAGCACTGAGAGTATTAGAAATCTGATTTCCCCAAAGTGGACACCTGGAAAATCCTGTGCCATATTGGCTATTGCTTCTTAAAGATGATATAATGGAGCTGGAGAAGATCCAGGATGGGGCAGCTGAATTCATTAAAGAGTTGGAATGATTTTTTTAAAAAACACTTTTATTTTCAGATTATAAAAGAAAGACATATTCACTAGAGAACATTTGAAGAATGTTCAAGGTGAAAAGAAAAAAATACATACATTGTCCTACTACCCAGAAGTCCTAGTGTTGAACATTTTTGTTATATTTCCATTCAGTCTTTTTTCTATGTACACAAACATAAATTGTTGTCATAGATATGTGCATATACTGTGGGCATGTGTGTGTCACACACACACACACACACACACACACACATACACAATTTTGTATCTTATTTGGTACATATTTTATATTCTATTGGATATATGTTTTCCCGTCATTAAATGTCTTTGTAACATTGTAATGACTGCATAAGTTAGCAGTTGGTGGGTCGACAAAAATGTATTTGACTACTTCTATATTATTTAGATTTAGTTTATATTTAGGTTATATTTAATTATGTAGATATTTACCTTTATAATTAATACTATAATGAAATGTTTTCTACTCAAATCCTCTTGAACATTTTTGATTGTTTCCTTAGAATCTAAACTAAGCAGAATTACAGGGTCAATGTTTTGAACATTTTTTATATTCTTGCCAGACTGTACGGAGACATTTGAAGTGAATCTAGGGGTCTAGGTCTTGTCAGTATAAAATCTAATGCTGAATGAAGACTGGGTAGAGCCTATTAAACAAACCAATTAAACAAACGTTTAATTGGTCAAATGGAACTATACTAACCACATCCTGAAATAGTAAAAATGCACAGCAATTTCTGGAACTCAATGAGGAGTTTTGGAGCTACCTTCCAAGGCAATATTTTGTCCAGCAGAGAGGGGATCTGTGTACTTCAGTGTGATGAGCAATGTGTTCATCCATGAGCAAAACAGAATGTACCCAAAAATATTGCAGAGTCAACTGAGTCAACATTCTCTGCAACATTCTCTTATGTTGAAATAAGAAAACAGTATTTAAAGGTAAAATATTATAAAAGCTGCATATCAAGCAATGAGTATAAGTTAGTAGTTGAAATATTGCATATGATGAAAAATTAAATGTGTTCACCTTAAAATTTATCCTTGCTGGGCATGGTGGTGCACACCTGCAACCCCAGTGGCTAGGGAAGCTGAGGCAGGAGGATCTCAAGTTCAGAGCCAGCCTCAGCAACTTAGTGAGACCCTAAGCAGCTTAAATCTCTGTGTCAAAATAAGAAATAAAAAGGGCTGGGGATGTGGACCAGTGGTTAGGTTCCCCTGGGTTCAATCATTGGTACCAAAAAAGAAAAGAAAAGACTAGTACCCTCTAACTTTTGTGTGTGTGGAGGCCAGCGGTAAAACTGGGGTTCTGGACTAGTCAATCTTTCAGGGGGCCAAAACGTATAGGAGGCCAGGCAAGGGAAGACCTTCTTTTCCCATGAAATCAGATAAAATAATCACAGGAGCTAAAGGAAACTCATGCTGTCAAGTCAGGCTCTTTGAAGAGCCTCCTCCGTTGCAAGGAGGCTTCTACAATTTTTGCCTGAAAATAGACAAGAAAACAGATCGAAATGGTGACTGTTGACCTGTGTTTAGTCCAACTAAGTTTGACGGACAGGTCTCTCTGTGATGAATATTGACTTTCTCTTGCTTGAAACCTTGAAAGGCTTAATATCACCCTCACCTCCCTTGTTGGTGCCTCTATTAGAGATGAAAAGCCCACCTGGGTGGTTGAAGAGATGACATCATCATTAAAGATGACAACCACAAAAAGCTAATCCTGGGCCGGCCCCAGTACCCACATGGGCACAGGCAAACGCAAGTGTGGAACCTCAGCTTCCATCTAAGATCAATAGCCTGGCATGGATCAAGTGTGCAAGGAGTGTGTTGTTAGAACTCACACTATCTGCTTAAAACCCAGCCAACCAACTAGTGTTTGCTGAGCATCCTTAAGACCCTGGATGAGTGAGTGGGAACAGGGTGGGGGGATGAGCAGTTGGGAAAACCGAGGGCTGTTCTCAGGCACTTAAGAGAGGACTCTGTTGAAACTTGTGTCATATTGCAGAACTCACTACTTCATTATGCTTCTTGTCTGTTTGCGCCTGATAGAATGTCGGCTCAGCAGTGAGGTCTTTCTTCCTAGTCCCTGTGTCTTGAGCCATGTGTGGCACAGAGTTATGAATAATATCTGTTCAGTATCTACTGAGCTAATGAAAGCAATAGTATGCTCCCCAGTAGAGCTCATCCATTCACACTTGTAAGAACATATTTGTATCTCACTTAAAATGCGCCTCTTTCCAGCTCTGGATATAGGTTAGCTCTTTCAATGAATCTTCTCATATAGATAGTATTATTAGCATTCTAATTTTATAGATGAGGAAACTGAGGCAAAGAGGAGTAGGTAACTTACCTAAGGTCACCCAGCCTGGAAGTGTTGGAGCATTGATTCTTTTTTTAAAAAAGTTTTATTTGTTCTTTTTAGGTATATATGATAATAGAATACAATTAGAATATTAATGATAATGATTCTAATTAGGATCCTATTCTTTTGGTTGTACACCATGTGGAGTTATGCTTGTTGTATATTCAAATACAAGGCTAGAAAGTTACGTCCAATTAATTCTGCTGTCCATCCTATTCTCCTCCCCTTCCCTTCACTTCACTTCTATTTGTCTAATTCAATGGACTTCTGTTCTTCCCCTCTCTACCCTCCCTTGTTGTGGGTCAGCATCCATGTATTAGAGAAAACATTTAACCTCTATTTTTGGGGGGATTGGCTTATTTCACTTGGCATGATAGTCTTCAGTTCCATCCATTTACTGGTAAATACCATAATTTCATTCTTATTTATGGCTGAATAATATTCCATTGTGTATATATACCACATTTCCTTTACCATTCATCTGTTGAAGGGCATCTAGACTGGTTTCATAGCATAGCTATTGTGAGTTGAGCTGGTATAAACATTGATGTGGCTGCATCACTATAGTATGCTGATTTTAAGTTCTTTGGGTATAAACCCAGGAGTGGGATAGTGGGGTCAAATAATGGTTCCATTCCAGGTCTTCTCTGGAATCTCCATACTGCTTTCCATAGTGGTTGCACCAATTTGCAGTCCCACCAGTAATGTATGAGTGAACTTTCTCCCCACATCCTCACCAACACTTACTGTTACTTGTAGAAGCATTGATTCTAATACAGACAGTCTGGCTCCTGCATCTGTCCACACTTGCTGTGGCCCCATTTTCCTTCCAAGGTCCAACATGACGGATCACTATTAAAGGTTCAGGCTGCAGCTGTGGAGTGACATGGAGTGACATGGAGTGAGCTGGCCAAGTCCTTCTGACTCCTCTACCCAGGACGCTGCTTTGAATGTTTCTTGCAGCCCTGTTGCATTAATAGCATTTCTCAGTGTTGAACTCTCATTATGAGTCAGGGGTGTGTAACTTTCCATCTTGTAGGGAGGATGAGACACAAACACAAGTGGTTTGGGGGTGGCATGTAGACAGTAGTTCACTTGGCATGATAGTCTTCAGTTCCATCCATAAAGAAATGTTATGGGAATTCAGGGGAAAGCGTTGCTTCCATATGTTGGGTTTAGAGATGTGAGCAGAGGGGCAGGGGCAATCACCCAGAGGGCCAACTAAGAAGATCCTTCCTTAGTTGCTCTTCAGGGTCCCTCTCAGCCACAAAACATTCTTCCTCCCATGGACCAAAAGACATGCCCTTGAGTCCTGCTCTGTCTTCCCTTTCAGCAACCTAAAAATGCCATGTAGCCCTTTGGTTAAGAGACCCTTCCCTGCTGTTTCCATCCCTGTTGTGAGCCCACTGCTGAGCTACTCTGAACCTCTGTTTCCTCATCTGTAAAACAGATGCTGATAGGATCTAGCTCAGCTTGTGGGAAGGATCACAGGGTCATGTATCTGAAGCTTCACCTGGGGCTATGACTGCTCACTAACCACGCCACTCTGACCTACCCTAGTTAACTGGGTGCTGGTAGTGGTGACAGTCACCATCCCCTGAACTTTTACAGGGCTCCATGGTCCCTTCCATGTGCATGAACTCATTGGAAGTGGCCGCCTGCCCCTGCTGAGGAAAACCACACTGTCTCTTCTTTTCCCAGTCAACATTGTAATCTGATGAGTCATTTTGGGTTAAAATGGCCGGAAGGGCAACTTTGGAGAGAGAAGGAAATCAGAAAGAAGAGTCTGAGGGGCTGGGGGAAGAAGGCAGGGCAGGGCAGGTGGCCATCACTTCCAGGACCACCTGGCAGGGCCCCCCCCTGCAGTATGGGGAGTTGGAGGAACTGCTCAGAACCACTGGGCCAAGATGAGGGTCTGAGGACTAATGTGAGCAGGGACGTCTGATGGGCGGGTTCCCAGGGAGTCTCTTCTCGGGGAGACTCAGAAGTCATTTTTTTTTTTTTTATGAGAAGCAAGTTACATAGCATTTTGCAAAAATCATGGCCTGGAGTGTATTTGCACACACGAATGTATTGTATTAAAAAAAAAAAAAAACATGAAAGCTTTAATCACCTAAACACTAATTAAGTTGTCTGTGGCAGAAAACACCAGATATTAGCTTATTCTGTACCTGGCGACTGTTTTTGTTTTCACATATTAGGCTATCGTCTATGTAACTCTCATTTCAATTCACTGGTAATATCTCAGAGATATTTTCTATGCATAAATATTTTATGGAGTACCTACTGCATACCAAGAGCAGAGGCCTTGAGATCCAGGTTCTACTTCTGGCTTTACCACTTAGTAACTGTGTGACCCCAGATAGTCTTCTTCTGCCTCAGTTTGCTCATCTGCGAGATGGGTATTATGATGGTATCTACCTTATAGGGTCGTTATGAGAATTAAATAGGGTACTATGAGTAATGTGTTCAGAACGGTGTCTGCACATGGCACATGCTCCATACAGGCCTGTCATTATTATATGCTGGACACTGGCCAGGAGCTGGAGATAGAGCTGCAAGGCCCTGAGTTTCTAGAGCCTTCGGTGCAGCAGAGACGCCAGTCATCCAGCCAGTCGTCAATACAGTGAGAAAGGGCAGCCATGGTGCGGTGCGTGGGAGTTACTGCAGGCTTCTGTAGACAGCTCCATATTTTCTCTTCCTTCTTTTTTTTGATATTTATTTATTTATTTTTTTTAGTTTTAGGTGGACACAATATCTTTATTTTACACTTATGTGGTGCTGAGGATCGAACCCAGGGCCTCATGAATGCTAGGCAAGTGCTCTACCACTGAGCCACAACTCCAGCCCCTCTCTTCCTTCTTAATGGGCTGATTTGTTTAACCTTATAGATCCCAGAATTGAAAGAGGCTTTCAAAGGTCACTTGTCCATTTCAGTGACCCAGCTAAAACCCACCCCTAAAAGCCATTGTGGTCACTTCCTTCTCTCACTACGTTACTACAGCAGAAGCTTCGGTCCCCCACAGTCTGGGGTGGCCGGCTCTCAGAGCCCGCAGAAGGAAGATGTTCTCCAAACTCATCTTTAGGAATGGAGCTGTTTCGTGTCCCCCTGAGACCCGACATCTTGATTATTGGATCTAGGCATGGCCCCTTGCCTATTTACTGTGCCTGTGGCTATTGGTAACTCTGTCAGTGGTCACCAGGGCTGCTGTGGGCAATGGGAAAAGGAGGGGCAGAAAGCAAGGGCCAGGAGCAGCAGCTAAGACCAGCAGGACCCGCTCAGTCTTCTCAGCCTGTCCTCTGCCGTCTACCTGCATGGCGATTACCTGGGATAATTATTTGAAATGCAGATCTGTGGAGAGTGGTGATGGAGAATGGGAGAACAGTACCTAAGATTGGGGTCTCTGATGACCTCATGGCTGTGGCAAGCTTGGAGCCTGGGGATGTTTCTGTGCAAAGGTGCAGGAGGCCTAGTTGCTGTGGTAATGCCCTCCATGAGGAGGCTCTGTGCTAGAGTCTTATCAGCCTCGACCTTGATCTCAGGCCCTTAGCTCCTGGGAAGAGGAACTTTCTTTCAAGACAACCACAACATGTCACCAGCTCTGCTGCTCCTGAACCTGCCCACCTAACAGTAAACAATGGACTTTCTTGAGAGCTACACAAAGCTCCCAACATTGCTCCCAACCATCTCTATGATAAAAACTTGGGACGGCGTTTTTTCTCTGGAGCAAGCTGTCCATGGGGTGTCTTTGTGGCTGCAAGGTGCAGGTGTGTCTGACTCAGGGCAGGTTTTGGCTGGGCATGGCGATGGTGTGTCTGTGTGCACGAGGCCTCTGTGTGTGTTGAAACAACTGAGAGATGATAAATTATTTTTAAACATTTAAAACTTTTTTGCACCTGTCCTTCCCCTCCAACTGGCTGTGTGTGAAGGTTCGAGGCCTGGATCCGAGAGACAGTGAATTTGAGAACTAGAACCTGTTTAAGGAGAGCCTTTTGTGCAGAGGGGCCTGGGGAGGAAGGAAGTGGGCCTCCAGATGTTTATTGGAGGTTTCCAACACTCACTGGCAGACAGCGGTGTGCTTGGAAGAAGATCACGGAGCGCTAAAAGACATTGTGCACATCTTTATTCTGTGACTCCAGAGTTGCCTAGTATCTTCACTTCTCCAGTTGTACCATGGGCCCACACTCACTGCCATGTGCTGGCTCTGTTCTGAGTTTTTTTAAAAACTCATTTATACATCATAGCCCTTCTATTAGCTGGATGCTGTTACTATGTCCCTTTCACAGATGAGGAAACGGAAGCACAGAGAGGTGAAGTAAGTCAGTAAGGCCACACAGCTAGATGATCGTTCCTGGTCATTCTGGCCTCAGTTTGCACTCTCTCCTGTTATATGCACTGTCACACTGTCCTGTACACATGGTTAGGTAGACCTAGACATACATGTGGTGAAGTTCTGGTGGGCACAACTGGCTTGTGATGTTTTTTTTTTTTTTTTTTTTAATGTGTCAACGTGGCTGAGCCATTTGTCCAGTTATGTGGGCAAACACTATTCTGGATGTTTCTGTGACAGTGTTTGGGATGAGAATAACATTGAAATCTGTGGATTTTGAGTAAACCAGGCTCCCTTCCATCAAGTGGGTGGGCCCTGCCTAATCAATTGGAGGCTTGAAAAGAACAAAAACACTGACCCTCCCCAAGCAAGGGAAATTCTGTTACAGATGAACTTCAGACTTGAACTGCAACGTGGTCTCTTCCTGGGTCTACCACCGGCTGGCCAGTCCTGCAGATTCTGAACTTGCCAACTTCTATAAACGTGTGAGCTAATTCTTTAAACTAAATCTCCCTCACCCCCCCTCTCCCCTTCCCCTATGGGTTCTATTTTTCAGGGAAATCTCAGCTAAGGCATTGGGCTCCATGTTATTTTCAGAAGGACCACATGTGGGATTACCAGTGGCCCCGCCTCTGGGACTAACAGTGTGTTTCTTTGCCTCCTAGTCCATCAGGGCCCAGGTCTGCTTTCTCATCTCGTCAATTCACCTCTCTCTCTCTCACTCTTACTTCATTTTTTAAAATTAATTTTTTAAAAATAATTTATTGTTTTCTTAAGTTATACATCACAGTAGAATGCATTTTTATACCATTAATTAATTAACTAATTAATTAATATGGTGCTGAGGACCCAACCCAGTGCCTCGAGGACACATGCCAGGCAAGTGCTCTACCACTGAGCCACAACCCCAGCCTAGTAGAATGCATTTTGACATATCACACATGCATGGAGTTTAGCTTCCCATGCTTGTGGCTGTATATGATGTGGAGTTACACTGGTCACGTGTTCATATATGAGCATAGGAAAGTGACATCTGATTCATTCTACTGCCTTTCCCATTCCCACCCCTCTCCCTTCCCTTCATTCCTCTCTGTCTAATCCAAACTACTTCTACCCCACCCTCCTTATTGTGTGTTAGCGTCTGTATACACAGAGAACATTCGGCCTTTGGTTTTTTGGGACTGGCTTATTTCACTTAGCACGGTAGTCTCTAGTTCCATCCATTTGCCAGCAAATGCCATAATTTCATTCTCCCTTTATGGCTGAGTAATATTCCATTGTGTATATATACACAGTTTCTTTGCCCATTCATTTAGGTTGGTTCTATAGCTTAGCAATTGTGAATTGAGCTGCCATAAACACTGATATGGCTATGTCACTGTAGTATGCTGATTTTAGGTCATTTCGGTATATGATGAGGAGTGGGATAACTGGGCCCAATGGTGGTTCCATTCCAGGTTTTCTGAGGCATCTCCGTACTGCTTTCCAGAGTGGTTCTCTCACTCTTACTCTTGTCCCCATTCTACCTTCGTATCATCATCCAACTTGTTAGATTCTGACTTCACTTTTTTTTTAACCTTGATCAGTGAGGACTCAATTCTGCTCGGAGTAGCTAAAATCCCTGCCAGAATGGCTCAGTGGGGAAGGAGCGGTTTCCCATGTCACAAGAAATTGGGAGCTACGTAGAGCACCGTCCAGTGCTGGGCACCCGCTCAAGAACGTCAACCAGAACCAGCTCCTTCTGGCAGCTTCGTCTCCAGGTGTTGGGTCTGTGTTCCGGGAAGAAGGGGTCTGGAAGGAAAGGAAGAAGTGAGAAAGGTAAAGAGCAACATGGTTACATTTTTGAGTCTTTTCCCTTTTTTGGAGAGGGTGTTGAGGGAGGAAAAATCTTTTCAGGGACTTCTGCCTGCTTTTCACTGGCCAAAATGTTTCCACTTTGCTTCCTTGAGGCACAAAGAATCTGGAGCTGAGTGCTTTGCTTTCTGGCCTCTACAGCAGAAGAAATCAAATCATAGGTGGTTTAAGAATATGGGTGTTTAGTGCAGGCCTTGGCAAACGTTTTGGTAAAGGGCTGGTTAGTATAAACACTTCAAGCTGTATGAGCCTTACACGTCTCTTTTGCACCTGCTTAGTTCTGCCATTGAATCAGGAGAGTAACCACAGTCTTCAGATGAGTGGGTGTGACTGTGTTTCAATAAAGCTTTATTAACAACAACAGGCAATGGGCTGCATTTGGCATGGGTCATAGTTTGCTAACCTTGGCTTTTGTGATTCAACTTACAGTATCTGGTGTTATCCCAGCATTTTTCTCGCCGGGCTTAGTGGCACATGCCTGGCAATCCCAGTGGCTTGGGAGGCTGAGGCAGGAGGATCACGGGTTCAAAGCCAGCCTCAGCAAAAGCAAGGCACTAAACAACTCAGTGAGATCCTGTCTCTAAATAAAATACAAAATAGAGCTGGGGATGTGGCTCAGTGGTCGAGTGCCCCTGAGTTCAATTCCCAGTACCCACAAACAAACAAACAAAAAGCATTTTTTTTCCTCACAAATTTGGGTACAGACATCCCTGATAAAGGAGAGGGGAATGTATGTGACAAGACAATTTGGTGACCCCAGCATTGACTCTGATGGCTGACAGCCTTCTAGGGGTCCCCTTCCTTCTGCATAGCTTCCCACCTGACCCTTCCCAAGTCACAGATCTGGTGGAAGAGTTGACAAAGGGGCATCTACCTGGGAAACAGTGTATTAAATGCTATAACTAACTCTAAGGGCTGAATGGGTAGGTAGTATTCGTTGAGCACCACAAATATCTGTTTCTATATTCTTGAGCTCTTTGGTGCTCAGAGAATAAAGTAATAACAGATGTTTGAGGTGGGGGTTAGCAAAAGCTTCTCTAATTTTCCTGGCCTGACAAAATTTCAAATTTGTATCTAGCTTCACCTTTGCTAGAGTAGAACCAGCATCAAGACAGTACATATTATATAATCGCACATCAAACCTTTGTGTTTATCATTAAAAATATGGCAACATCATTGTGGTTATAAACAGAGTTACCTAGGAAACCAGCTTATCATAATTAGCTACTTATTCCCTCTTCTCTCTCCCTCCCTCCCTCTCTCTCCTTTCCACCTGAGCTTTCTTTGGGCTGAAAGGTATGATAAGCTGTTATTGGCCTGGGCTCTATGGCTAATTAGGTCCTAATATTGATTCATAGAATCACATTGCTCTTTTCCTTAGCTATGCTGAGTGCATTGTCTGTGCTTATTAAAAACAGACACAGTGATGGGACAATTGGTTTATTATATGTTTTTTAAATTGTTTCAATAACTGTCCCCTAGGGCAGTAGTATATAAAACCCAAGACACCGAAGATAAAAACTTTTGGTCTATGAAAGATTTGGGGCTCTTTCTCTTGCATTAAGAAATGCTACAAAAGGAATTTTGCTTCCTGAATGAGGTTCCCCATCTTTTAGAATTTTTCCCATATTTTCAATAGACAACATGAGCTAGTATCCAGACTCTACACTGATATCCTGGAGCGGAAGTCTGCAAACTTTTTCTGAAAAAGGCCAGAAAGTAAATATTTTAGGTTTGGCCAGACATATGCCCTCTGTTATAGCTATTAGATTCTGCCTTTATAGCAGGAAAACAGACATAGACAATACGTAATGAATGGGTGAGGCTGTGTTCCAATAAAACTTTATTTATGCAAACAGGTGGCAGGCCAGATTGGGTCCATTGATTGCAGTTTGTTGATATCTGTCAAAAGCCTAGGTTCTTAACTTAGGGAATGAAGCCACAGGTGCGCCTTTTAGAGTGGGAGAAATAATTGGGAAGACAGACAAACCATGTGCTTCTACTCAGCTGTCTTCCATGGGGGGGTCTCTGCTGGCTTGTCAATATCTCATTAAGAAGGGAGGCTTCTCCATAAAGAAGAATGAAATGATGGCATTTGCTGGTAAATGGATGGAACTGGAGACTATTGTGCTAAGTGTAATAAGCCAATCCCCCCAAACCAAAGCCTGAATGTTCTTTCTGACATGGTGATGCTCACACACAATAAAGTGAGGGAGAGAAGAATAGACGTTCATTGGATTAGACAAAGGGAATGAAGGGGAGGGAGGGGGATGGGAATAGAAAAGACAGTAGAATGAATCAGATGTAACTCTCCCATGTTCATATGTGAATACACGACTGGTGTAACTCCACATCATGAACCATCACAAGAATGTCCATGTATTTATAATATGTCAAAATACACTCTAACATCATGTATAACTAAAAAGAACAAAAAAAAAAAAACAAAGAAAAAGAAGTGAGGCTTCTCCTGGCGATCCCCCACAGAGAGGTGGACTTGGGATCAGGTGACCTAGGATAGATCTCCACTTAACCCAGTGACGTTTTCTCATTTGTAATCCACTCTGTTTATCCCCAATAGCCTTGAGACTCAAGGGAGACAATTGGGAAAGGGCTCTGTGGGCTGCAAACCTCCAAGCTACGGGATCAGGGAAGGTGTGGCTTGGACCCTTTAGTTACGTTCCAGCTTGAACTCACCCTACCTTACCCCTCTGGGAATCTGTCCAGCCTCTCCAGTGGCTGAGTTCATGGTCCTCCGGGTAGCTTGCCCCTGAGGGCAGTTCTGGTTGTTGGAATTTCTCACTTTCTTAAGCCCAAATCTACCTTTCTGTATCTTCCATCTATTGGTTTTGGCTCCATGCCTTAGATTTTCCAGAACAAGATTAAGCTCTTCATCACAAAAGAGTCCTCTGAATATTTGAAGATAGAGGTCGTGGTCTCCAAACTTTCTCACCAGGATAAATGTTAACAATTCCCCGAACTATTTCTACATGACATGGTTTTGAATCTTTTCACCATTCAGGTTGCTCTCGTGGGCACACGTTCCAGTTCTTCAACATCCCTCCTAAATAATATTCCCATAATTGAACACAACATTCCATGCATGTTTTGCCTAGTACAGAGTAAAGTTGGAGCCTCACCTCCTTTGTTCTAAATTCAGTGCTTTTGCTAATGCAGCCTAAGTTCACATGGGCTCTTTGGGTGATCACTTCACAGCTGGGATTTAAGGAGCTGATATTGACTAAGACCTTTAAGTCTTCTTCTTACCTACTGCTGAGTCACAGCTACCCCATTCTGACCAGTGCAGAGTAGGGATTACCTGGATTTCCAATAAAGATGCAGTGGTTGGATTTGGTTCCCTTTTAAACAAGGTCAAGGTCTTTTTGAATTGTGATTACATATCTTTTGCAGTCTTTTTGTTTTAATGAGAATGCTGACTGCGGTGTGAAATCAACCACCTAGCTTCCCACAGCCTCCCGTGAGTCCTGCTGTCATTGAAAATGGCCAGCACACCAGTGCCACTTGACTTGAACTGGTCCATGGAAAGACCGGGGCATATTCCAGAATGCAAATGAGAGCAGCCTTGCTTCTTCTTTGAGAAAGTCTAGCTACGGACAAAATGTCAGCCAAACTAAGCACGATACTTATTGACATAGTTTCTTTGCAGTTTGCAGAAAAGCTGTACTTCTTAGACCACATTTGGCTAGTATGGTTCTAAATGACCCTGTGAGATCCTGAATGAAACCTAAACTGGTTTAAAGAGAGTAGAAGAAAAGAAGAGACATCTTCGAAAATACAGATGGGCCTTGGTTTATGAGGGTTTGACGTCCAATATCTCCTTCTTTCCTTTTCCTTCCTTCCTTTCTTCCTTTTGGGAAGATTCTAGGGATTGGACCCAGGGATATTTAACAACTGATCTATATCCCCAGCCCTTTTTAAAAAATATTTTATTTAGAAACAGAATCTCGCTGAGTTGCTTATAACTTTGCTAAATTGCTGAGGCTGGTTTGAACTTGCGATCCTCCTGCCTCAGCTGCTGGGATTACAGGCATGTGCCGCTGTGCCTGGCTCAATATTTTCAATTTAGAATGGGTTTTTTAGGACATAACCTTATTGCAAGTCAAGGAGCAGGTGTAGTAGGAAGGATTATGGGACATTCTAAGTTGAGATCCTTATGGAAAATCTCTCCAGACAAAGGATGGATGTTAGTGATTATTCAAGTGTACTAAATATTATTGGTTGATCTCTTATGAGAGGCATTGCTCTAGCCACCAAGGGGTTACAAATTTAAATGACATGCATTGAGCCCTAGTTGGGGAGCCTTAAATGCAAACAAATACAAATTGTGGCTTAGGCTGCTCCTCCAACATCTTCCTTCCCTTTGACCCTAGCATCAGAATCCTGATTATATTCACAGCAGCAATGTGCTCAGGTAAAAGAAATCTCATCCTGGAATTCCTGGCAGTTAGACTTGGCCATGTGATTGATTTCCAGTGATCCTCCTGTGCCATGAAGAGCACCTTATCCTGGGAGTTTTCTGCTGGAGAGGTGCTGGAGTAGAAAGGTAGAAGCTAGATCTCTTGATGTCTTTGTAGAATTTCCAGTTCTTCTCAACAGTGGATTTCGGTTACACGAGAGACTAATTCCTAGATGTGTTAGCAACTGAGCCTCATCCTAAGTGAAGGAGCATTTGATACTTGGAAGGAATTGCTGCACAGACCATAATTTAAAATGTGATATTGACTTAGTGGAGGAGGTGGGAAGGCAGATATTTAGAACTCAGGTTTTTCAAATTGAAAACTGGCGACAGTTGGAACATTCTTAGAGTACTTGAATGGTTGCCTGTTGTAACTTGGAAGCAAAGCACAAGTGGACTGAAGCTGTGGCTTTGGGACGAATGGCAGGAAAAGTTCAGGACAGTCAGTGGCTTGCTGTCTCTTTCTTGCTACTTCTGATGAAGTCCTACCAAAGAGAACGAGCCAGGCCGGGAACAGATAAGGGAGAAACACTGCTTTGCTTAGGGGCTGCTCTCTGCCTAGTATATGGAACTTCCTAGAATTTGAAGTTTTGTCTGCTTCTCTGCTATAAGTTGAAATAGAGGAGTTCCAGCAGCTCCAAAACAAACACCTTCACAGGAAATAGCCTTGTGCCTCTCCTGGTAAAAGATTAAGGGTGTTGTCTTCCAGAGTTGTAGACTGCTGCTAATTTTTTAAATTTTATTTATTTATTTACTTATTTTAGAGACTAAGCCCTTGTTTTTAAGCTTCTGAGATTTTATATTTTCTGTTTGTTTAGTGAAACTCCATCATAATTGATCCATGTGGTCTGGGATTGGATTGTAAAATTTTCTTCCGTCATGCAGAGGAGTTGGTCATCATCCTCTGGGCAGAGGGATGGCCTGATAAGACCCGATAACAGTGCATTTAGGAAATTAAGGAGAGGGCAACCTCCAAGATAGTATAGTTCAGGTTATAAGCTATGAATAAGACCTATTTCGCCATACTGTATTAGTTAGCTTTACGTTACTATCACAAAATACCTGAAATAATCAACTGAATAAGGGAGTGGGTTTTTGTTCTGGCTCATGGTTTCAGGTTTTTCAGGTTTCAGTCCATGGTCCCATGGTCAGATTATGGTCCTATTGCTTTGGGCCTGAGGTGGCTCAGTGTGTCATGGTGGGAGAGGATAGTGGAGGAAGGCTGTCCACCCATGGCAGCTGGAAAGCTGAGAGAGAAATAAAAAGGGAGTGGGAGAGGGAAAAGGGGTTGGGAACCCAGTACCCCCTTCAAGTCTATGTCCTTACTGACTTAACTTCCTTCCAGGAGGCCCTGCCTCCTAGAGTTTCCACCACCTCCCCACAGCTTCAAGATCAAAACTTTTTGGGCTCCTGATATTCTACCATTATACTGTGTCCCTTCAACTATTTGAATGTATTTCAAATGTTGAAAATCTTAATAGATTTCAAATAGTCAGAGTAGGGCATGGACACGGGAATGCTACAGTCCCTAATAGCTGCCAAAGACCCACCCCAATTCCAGGGGACCAATTCCTTGGGGTGGGGCAGAGATGTCGGGGGCTGAGAAGGACACAGAGAGGGAATGGAGGGGTGTGAAATTGAGCCAAGCTGAAGGTCAATGGCGTTACTAGGACACTGGGGTGTGCTTCTCAGTGAAACCCCTACCTTAGGGATGAACCTGCATTCGTGGTGTCAGTGAAGTGGAATTTGATCCCTGTAGACACCTGAACTTGAAAGAACCAACAAGGCTCGTCATCAGAGCAAATGCCCGTTTATTGAGGAACAGCTCTGCATATTTATAGAGCCGGGGGTGGTTTGACAGTTGGCATGGGGTACTTTTTTATTGGTGGGTAAGGATCGGGTGAGTCAGCAGGGCTAGTCTGATTGGTGGGTAAGGATCATGTGAGCCAGCAGGGCTAGTCTGATTGGTGGGTAAGGATCATGTGAGCCAGCAGGGCTAGTCTGATTGGTGGGTAAGGATCATGTGAGCCAGCAGGGCTCACCATTGGACAGCTCTTCTTGGGGGATGGGGAAGTTAGTCTTTGGAGCCAGGGCGACTCCCAACAGAACTGAACATTTTTGGCCTAGATTATTTGTTTGGCTGTCTCCATTGATCAAATTAACTGGATCATTGCCAAATCTCTTCTCAGTTGTGCTCCCCTAGGCAGCTGGTAAGGTCAGCGGGACAGGGAGGGGAACCTCCAAGGACAAGTCAGATTAGAGAATGAGCACATACCCATGATGCAGTTGACCCAGGGGACTGTCCATTTAATTGGGGATAGACGGGGTTGGGCTAAGTGATATCCATGTCTCAGCCCTCTTGGCTTCTTAAGAAGGAAATGCACTAGTGATGTGGCCTGCCTTGCCCCAAGGATTCCCACCCCCACCTCGCTGTCCTGAGACCAGTGTCCAAAGCTTTCTAGGGGAACTGTTCTGATTCTGTTCCTACTTATCATGGTGCCTGATAAGTATGGAAAATATCCTTATGTGGGAAACAGTCTTATTTCTAAGCAAATTTGTGAGCAGATGAATTTCTTATCTCTAGTGCTTAGTCTTTTTCTGCTGCTATGATAAAACACCTGGGACTAAGAAATTTATAAAGAGTAAAGTTTCATCTGGCTCATGATTCTGGAGGCTGGGAAGTCAAAGAGCATGGTGCTGATATCTGTTCAGCACCCAGTGAGGGCCTTCTTGCTCCATCATAACATGGCGGAGAGCATCACATGGTGAGACAGACCAAGCATATGTCCAGTTCCATCATGGTGGTCTCACCTGATAACCTTGTCTAATTCCAATCACCTCTCAAACACCATCACTCACCCCAAATACCACCAACATATGACTTTGGGGATGAGGGGACTTTCAAACCATGGTAAGGTCCAAGAAAATTATAATGAAGCTGTGTAAAAGAAGGGGAGCTAGTTCTTCTTCATGATACCCCCTTCTTGAGGTGGTTGGGACCCAGAGTCTGACTTATAGTAAGACACTTTGGACCTTACCTGTGTCTCCTCTCCTCAAACACGATGCACCTTCTTTAAGAACATGGATCTTCTGTTGGTCTCCTCAGTACTTTGTAGTGTCTGGCACATAATAAGTGCTCGGTGAACAGTTGGTCAGTTGCTTGATTTGATGATATTTATGGAGCATTGATTGTATGCTTGGCCTCTTTTTCTGGGGAGTACAAAAATGGCCAAGCCTAATCTACGAGGACCCCTGTATTTTATGGGGACAACAAAGGATTGCAGTGCACTATGGGAAGAAAGAGAATATTTTGAATAGAAGAGCTATAGGGGTATACAAAGGTATTGGAAACCAACACAGCCTCACTAGCTGGAGGTCTGGGAGGGCTGAGGAAAGGAGGGAGCCATTTTTGGTACCATTTAATAGACAAGAAAACCAATGGTCAGAGAGATTAAATGACCTATTACATGACTTGTTCAAAGTCATCCTGCTAGCAAGAATTAGAGGTGGGATTTGAACTCAGGTTTGCTGAATTCCTTTGTACTTCTAGTTTGGTCCTCCCCCCACCTTTTTTTTTTTCAGGTATTGGGATTGAACCCAGGGCCTTGCACGTGCTAAATAAGTGTTCTACCTCTAAATGACATCCTCAGCCACCTTTTATTTTTTTTTTAAATTCTTTTTCCCTGGGCTGGGGATGTGGCTCAAGTGGTAGCACGCTTGTCTGGCATGTGCGGGGCGCTGGGTTCGATCCTCAGCACCACATAAAAATAAAAAAAAGATGTTGTGTCCACCGAAAACTAAAAACTAAATATTAAAAAATTCTCTCTCTCTCTTTTTCTCTCTCTCTTAAAAAAATTCTTTTTTTCCTTATTTGCTTCTTTTTTTTCTTTTAACAGACTGCTTTTGTTTTATTTGTTTATTTTGTGCAATGCTAAGGCTCGAACCCAGTGTCTCACTTGTGCTAGGCAAGTGTTCTGACACTGAGCGACAGCTCAAGTTCAACTTTATTTTATTTTGAGGCAGAGTCTATCTGAGTTGCCCATGTTGGCCTCAAACTTGCAGTCCTCCTGCCTCAGCCTCCCAAGCAGCTGGGATTAAAGGCATGTGCCTTTGTGCCCAGTTTCACTTTGGCCCCCTTTTAGTAGATACATCTTGGTCTTTGGTGGTGGTACACAGGTATCATGTATCTGAATGGGAGAGAAATTTCTAGCATGTGCCCTGAAGCAGTCTGCAAATAAATTTGTTAGAGTCATAGTATTAATGTTGTTTTAAAATTTTAATCGTGGTAAAACAAACCAACAAAATAAGAAATGTATCACTTTGACCTCTTAGAAGTATATAGTTCAATAGCATTAAATATGTTTACATCACCATGTTGCCAAACCCCACAAATTTTTCTTCTTGAAAAACTGAAATTACACCCATGAAAGGACAACCCCCAGACCCCCACTACCCTCAGCCCCTGGTGACCACCATCTTACTTTCTGTCTCTATGGACTCAACTACTGTAGGTACTGCACAGAAGTAGGATCATGTAGTATTTGTTTTTTTTTTTTTTGGTGGCTGTCTTATTTCACTTTGCCTCATGCCCTCCAGGTTCATCCATGTTGTAGAAGTGTCAGAATTTTCTTCCTTTTTCAGACTGAATAATATTCCATTGTGTGTACAGATCACATATTTTTTCTCAAATTTTTAACTTGTCCTTTATAGATATACATGACAGTAGAGTGTATTTTGACGTGTCATACATACATGGAGTATAACTCCCCATTCTTGTGGTTGTACATAATGTGGAGTTACACTGGTTGTGTATTCATATCTGAACATAGGAAAATTATGTCTGATTCATCCTACTGACTTTCCTATTCCCATCCTCCCTCCCTTCCCTTTGTTCCCCTTTGTCTAATCCAATGAAGTTCTATTCTCCTCCACTTCTTATTGTGTGTTAGCATCCACATATCAGAGAGAACATTTGGCTTTTGGTTTTTTGGGGATTGGCTTATTTCACTTAGCTTGATAGTCTCCAGTTCCATCCATTTATCAGCAAATGCTATCACTTCATTCTTCTTTATGGCTGAGTAATTCCATTCATCTGTTGAAGGACACCAGGTTGGTTCCATAGCTTAGCTATTGGGAACTGAGCTGCTATAAACATTGATGTGGCTGCATCACTGTAGTATACTGATTTTAAGTCCTTTGGGTATATGGTGAGGAGTGGGATAGCTGGGTCAAATGGTGGTTCCATTCCAAGTTTTCTGAAGAATCTCCACACTGCTTTCCATAGTGGTTGCACCAATTTGCAGTCCCACCAGCAATGTATGAGTGTATCTTTCCCCCACATCCTCGCCAACATTTATTGTTACTTCATACCACATTTGTTCATCCAATCATCCTCTGATGGACAGGTGTCACTTCCATCTTTTGGCCATTGTGATTAATGCTGCTATGAACATGGGCTTGCAAACATCTGCTTAAATCCCTGCTTTTCTTTTGGGTATGTTCCCAGAAGTAAAAGTGCTGAATCTTGGTTATTCTTTGTTAATATTTTGAGGAACCACCATATCATCCATGTACAAGGGGTCTAATGCCTCTACATGGTCTTGTTATTTATGGAAGTCTTTTTTTTTTTTTTTTTTTTTGGTCAGTAGTTATCCTATTGGTTGGCAACAAAATCGATATTTAAATATCCAGGACATTTCACATAAAGATTCAGCTCTCTGCCTTCACTTGGCTGTTTTGCGTAATAGCAATGCGCTGATGATGCCCGGAGGCAGCTGCCTGTCCTGACACGGGACTCGGGCTTTCTGGTGCGCTGTATGGCAGGCTCACCTCCTCCACCCCTCTTCTGACCTCTTTAGGCATTTGAACTTGGGAGCCTGGAATGGGGGACCAGAATGGGACCCCTCCCCACCTTTCATCCCCAGATGATCTTAATGAGCTTATTCTAGTAGACACAGGGCTAGACAAGGAGCCAGACATTTCGGGCTGTCATCTCAGCTCTGTGATCTTGGGTAAATCACTTTGCCTCTTACTGTGAAATAGAGCTGTGCTCTCCTCTCTGTGCTGCTTTCAACACTCAAGGAGGAGGGAACCCAAATGCGACCAAGATCGAAGGGCGGGTGAGGTTGTCATGAACGAACGGCGAGGGCCTGTAGGGGGCGCTGCTGAGGGAGCGTGTCCCCCTCCACCAGGGCCGGGCTCCCGCCAGTCTTCCAACAGGACATCTGGACGTGGTTACTGGCAAGCATAAGGCTAGTTGCTGGTCAAATGCCCCAAACAGTTGCCTTTGGGTCCATGGACAAGCCACCAGGCAGGTGGGAGATGGGTGCAGGAGGCTCCCAGAAGCTTGTCGACAGATTCCTTGCCCTGCACACATGGTCTGGTCCTGAGGGTCTGCGAACATCAAGTGGCCCAGGTGGCAAGGGGGAGCAGGCTCCGCCTCTGCCTGTCTATCCAAGCTCTATTCTGTGTGAGTTCAGCAGCAATTGCCCTCAAACCATTTCTGTTGGACTCTGTCTCTTGGGAACTTCTGCTTTGTCATTTAAAATAGTTTGGGAACTTCAGATTTAGCCGAGTGTCAGAGCAGTTTATTTGGTCTGTAGGCGTTTTTGTTTTTAAAATTCATGACAAGTTCCTCGCAACATGTTTTATTATATTTTCACCACCTGTTCTACCTTGGGGGTGGTATTAAAATCTGGGACTATCTATCTGTCTTTTTTTTTCATTTTTTTTAAAGTTTGCCATTTATATATGTCTTGCAAATACACACATGCACACACAGTGTAAACTTTAAAAAATATATATTTTTAAAATTATATTTTCTTTTCCCTCCCCCTGTGGCTTAATTGACTTTAAACTGTGGTTGTAATGTTGAAGGTATAGGTTTTGGCAGGCTAATTATGGAGTTTTAAATGATAAATTTGTAAAACAAATAGATACACGGGAAACCCTTTGCTTGTATAAAGTGCTATTTCTGCGAACATTAATAGGAATATATATATATATATATATATATATATATATATATATATGTATATGCATATATATGTATATGTATATGCATATATATCCCAAAACTTAATCCTCTGAGGAAAAAGCATTTGATAGCTTTACAACTTCTAGCTTCCACTGAAGTGGAAAACCAGGAGTCAGGTGCCCATTTTTACAGATAGAAAAATCAAATCTCTACAGAGATGTTTAATAAGGGTAGCTGAAAGGCAAAGTTGAAGGAGAAGGGTCCATCCCCAAACTCTTAACATTCATGTAATTATTTGCCGTATCAATATCAGCCAGGATAAGGGACTAAGAAATTTTATAGCATTATATTCTATTTCCTTTTTCTTTCTTTTTTTTTTTTAATATTTTTTAGTTGTTGATGGACCTTTCTTTTTTATTTATTTTATGTGGTGCTGAGGATCCAACCCAATGCCTCACCTGTGCTAGGCAAGTGTTCTACCACTGAGCCACAACCCCAGCCCCCACTGAGCCACAACCCCAGCCCTCTATTTCCTTTTTCTATAAATGTAAGTACCTTGCATTTAGATTTAATGATGGTCTCATTTCGTCCTCTGGATCCAGCTGTGCCTGAAGTCTAAAGTTTCAGTTATGTCAGTCAAATGATCTTTGGCATCTGTTATTTAAAACTTATCCCCTCAAAAGCCCACCCTGCTAGTTAAGCTTTTAAATGATTTATGTACTTAAATTTGACATTAAAAAAATGTGAGGTATTATCCTTTTCATTTTTTTTAACAGATGAAAAAACATATGCCTGCAAAATATCCTATTGGTAATAAAACCAGGTCAACAGGTAATAAGGCTCAAAAACAATATCAAGCTTCTCTTTGCAAAAAAATAAATTATAAAGTAGCCTACTGCATTTTTCATAATATCATCCGAAAGTGTGCATCTCTTGGGCTCCCCACATGATGTCCTATCATGTCCCCTTTGCTGATGATTGCAAGGGGAATTTGTGGCACGGAGACATTGACTCTTCCTTTCTCACCGCGGAAACCAGAAGCTTCCAAAGGCAGTGAGGGAGCCCTCTCTCCCCTTTGTGGTCCTCCACTGTCCTTGGTAATATAGGGACCAAGAAGAGCAACATGTAGAAGTGGAATTTGCAGAACAGTGCCTTGGAATAGATGTAAAACCAGGATATCCTCATGGCCAAGAACTCAGACTTCAGTGTCATGTCAACCTAATGGAAGCAAGATATTTGACCCTGGTGAGCATCGGTTTCACCATCTGTAAGTGGGCATATTATGATTGATAGTACATGCTCAATAAAGAGCCATGCAATTATTCCCTAAAAGTTTGATAGAATAAATCTGGAATACCATGCACGACACAGACAACCTCAGGCCCTTATAATAAAGTCTCCATCTTATCTAGCCCATTGAATTGTATTTACTTATAACCAAAAGAATCCAATGGGGTTCCTAAGGCTAATTAGCATATTCAAGACTTTGAGGAGACCACTAAGAAAGCACATCAATTACTTTTATTTGTCCCAATGTTTCTAAATTTGACTTTCTTTTCTTACTTTTCTCTTCTGCTATTTTTTTTTTTTTTTTTCTGTAGAACTAGGGTCCAGTGGAACACACTTTGAGAAACCCTGGGGGTTGTACCCTGTAGTAATTAAGGGGGATTCATTAGGCCACCACTAGGGGGTGTGCCAACCAAGTATTCTGATTCTCAGAGAGAAAAGAGGGTTTGCTCTGGGCTTCCAAAGAATAGAGCTTTTGACAGCTTCACTCGGAGAAAAGACAGGTCCCAGGAGAGGTCAAAATGGCAGTAGTTTTGAGGAGCAAAGGAAGAAAAGAAATGGTCACACCATGTAAAAAGATGGGGGAGATTTTCCTGCTCTTCCTTTCTGGTAAGACATGCAAATGGCTGGCCTCGGGATAATGAGTCAGTAGAGACTTTAGAGTGACTGGAATGGAAGGTGTGGTCTGAAGACCAGGCTGGCACTGGGCTGTGGCCAGCAAGGGCAGGACCCATGGCAGCACTTCAGAGGCCTTGAGGTCCTGAGCCCACCAGAAACACCATGACGTGGAGGGAGCATGGAAACATTTACCAAGACTGTCTCCAGGAATTTTGGGTTCTGTCTGATATGAAGATTTACTACTACTACTACTACTGCTGCACACACACACACACACACACACACACTCCACACAACACACACACAAATTCAGTAAATGTATATTTTCTGATAACTAAAGGTTTTCTTTTAATTATGGGCAAAGTATGTATATTGTGTGTAAGTGAATTAAGGTGGTAGATTTGGAGATAGACATTGAAACCCAAATAATAAAAATGTTCATCATGGGAAACTTGGGAAAATAAAAAAGGAAAAAGAAGTCACTTAGAATCACACACCCTGCCCCCCCCCAATATTTTACTATAATAAGAGAGTCATGGGGTGTTTGAGGGAGCACATAGTTAGTGTTCTTTCGGTTACTAGTAAATACAATTTAAAGGGCTAGAAAAGATGGAGACTTTATTATAAGGGCCTGGGGTTGTCTGTCTCGTGGACCCCAAGAGCAGAATTGTGGCCAGGTCTCAGACTCAGCAAGACAGGGGACTGGGGTGCGGTCAGGATACTCCTTCTTGGCCTCCTGCTTCTTCTTGCCTGCATTTGCCTCCTCTCCTCTGTCCTTAATCTGATCTGCTGCCAGGGTCTCTGGCCCACCGGGCAGGTCACACGGGCTCACCTCTGCAGCCTCTAGGCACTCTTCTTCTACTGTGTCTGCTGCTGGAAAGAAAGATTCCCTCAGTCCCAATTTCAGAATTATTGGAGAAGAAGAGAATTGTCCTGGCCTAGGTCAGATGTCCACCCTGGACCCATCCACTGTGGCCGCAGCCATATTGTGCACATCAACTCCTCTTGAAGGAGTTGCAGGTCTTGGTCTGTAAGTGTGTGTATGTGTGTGTATGTGAGAGAGAGAAAGAGGGAGATGGGGGGGGATGTGCAAAAGTTCCTGGAAAAACTGGAAATGGAAAGGGGGGAGGGGATACTGGCAGTCAAAAGAATATCTGGTACTGTATATATTTTCCATATTTATATAGCTGAGATTAAGCTGTATGTAAGCACATCCTGTTTTAAACCAAACATTGTGTCATGGGCAGTTCCCTAGTCCTTAAGATCCTTGTAAATAGCATCTTGAATTATTGCATTCTATTCTATTATTTGGATTAACTTAACAAATTCCCAATCATTAGATATATAGGTGGTTCCCATTTTTAATACCTTTTATTTTATTTATTTATTTTTATGTGGTGCTGAGGATCGAACCCAGGGCCGCACTTGCTAGGTGAGCTCTCTACCACTGAGCTATGACCCCAGTCTGGCTGTTCCCATGTTTAGAAAAATTTTTGGTATTAGGAATACTATGATGAAAGAATTTTTTTTCTGATTGCGTGCAAAGATTAAATACATTATTGTAAATAAAAAAAGGATCTGACTCTGCAATCCTCCACCCTGTTACAAAGCTGGTACCAACTGTTCTGAATCTCACTTCCTCCTCTTCTTCACTTTGCCCTTCTGCCATTTCCCATTTCAAAAATGGCAGTGGGGGGCTGCGGAGTGGCTCAGTGGTAGAGCGCTTGCCTAGCATGTGTGAGGCACTGGGTTCGATCCTCAGGACCACATAAAAACAAATAAATAAAATAAAGGTATTGTTTCCATGTACAACTAATAATAATAATGATAATAATAATAATAATAATAATAATAATAATAATAATAATAATAATAAAAATGGCAGTGGGAGTTGATGGTTGAGGGGTGTAGAGGGAGATGGGAAGACAAGACAGTGGTCCCCTGGACCTCAGGTCTGCTTGTCCCTGCCTATTTTCTTTCTGGACATAGGTCTGGCAGCAATGGGGAGTGAACTCTGCCATCTGGTAGAGGAAGAGGTCAACATCCCCAGAGTTAGGCATCTCAGGAATGAGGCTGTCTTCAGACGGTGGAGGAGCCAATGCAGGAGATTCTAGAAATGGAGACCATCAGTCAGAGGAGGCAAGGGAAGGGCTCGTGTGCGGGGGAGCTGAGTGAACATGGGTTCCCGGGTCTGTGAAATCCATGACCATCTTTCTCTGCAGATCAAACAGGAGTCAACCAAGCACGAACCGGCTACATTCTCCCATTGGAAGGTCAGTCTTGGAATGTGAGTGGATTTCAGCATCCCGTGATGTTTCCCAAGTTTGAGTTAAACATTTGCTCAGGCTGAAATGTGGGTGTAAAGGCCCTTTGTCAAATCGTGAGACTTCCTGGATGTGGGGGGTTGCTGGATATTTTCTAGTGGAGAGCAAAGAATGCCTGAATGTAACAACCTTTTCTCCTTAGCTACAGAGAGTTCAGGTTGAAGGAAGTTCACCAAATGTGATGAAAGAGGAAAGGAAACTAAAAATGATGTCCTACTCAGTGCTGGATGATTTACACAGGTTTTCTTTCTCTGAGGCTTGAATTAAGGTGCTCTGAACAGTACTCTTTGTGTCCAGTGGATTGGACATTGAGAACTGCTCTGTTATTTCAGGTGATCTGTTTTTTGGGGGGAAGGTGCAGAATGTCCTCTGACATTGTTTTTCTGCATTTTCTAATAGTTTCTATTTGTGGAATACTATGGTTTTTATTAGATATTCCAGTTTCTTGTATCCTGGAGTGACTCCAACTAATGTTTTATCATTCTTATTTGTTTTGAATGATAATAAGTGAATAATAATCCCAAATGCCGTGAGTCCAGGAGGTGGAACATTTCTCAAGCTGGGGCTGTATCTAATTTTGTTTTGGAAACTGCTGGAATGATTCAGCACCAACAGGGCTAGGAGAAGCTGCATTTTTGATTGGAAGTAGGAAATAGGAAATGAAACCCCTCTTACTTAGTTTGGGAAGGGAATCTGGGCGTTGAATAAAAAACTTACTAGAAGTGAGGCTGTACCATGAAGCCTGAGGCCTCTTGACACATCTTAAATATATAGGGAAAGCCCATTCATATGGACTTTAGTATTTAAACTCAGCATTTGGAGACACTGATGTATACTTTACACTATCAGGGAAAAAAGTGTTCGGGAAGTAAAGAGCAATGCAAATATTATAGTAGGAGCAAGGCTTATGCCCCTTGAAAGAACTATATTCCCTGCTCCTGGTAGGGCAGCTCTGAGGTCCTGTCTGGCCTGCCTTGCTTGGTTAACTGGGGCATTGCCATCTGGGGTGGACTGAGGGGTGCAGTTTCATGGGGATAAAAGTACAATTCCTACTAGACAACCACACGGTGACTTTCTCCTAATTCAGATCTCCCTCTGAGTAAGTAAAACCGTAGTTAGTAAAATAAGAGCAGAGTGATAGAGCAATTGACTTTCAAAGATTTACAACATGTATAACCTTTTTGTTCTTGGGTTCCTCATCTGTAAAGTGAGAATATTAATGAGTCCTCCTTAGTGTAATATGGTTAGAATAGTGCCTGGCCTGAGCTAAGTGATCAACAAAGGCCACTTATTTATCTATTTGGGTGATGGCAAATACACAGCTGTTGCTTGCTGAACTGCATTGGTGTTTGCTCATCTTGATGGAGGGTGACCTTGTATTCTCTAAGGAGATAGCATTGCTAGTGGGGAGGGAAAGATGGGAGACATGTTGAGAAAGGAAAGAGGAAGCTGATGTTTTTCAATCCCCAATATATAACAAGTACTGCCTCACCATTATTTTATCATTTAATCAATAATAAGTGGATGAGGCTGGGGCTGGGGCTCAATAGTAGTGCCCTTACCTGGCATGTGTGAGGCACTGGGTTCGAATCTCAGCACCGTGTATAAATTTAAAAAATAAAGGTCTATTAACAACTAAAAAAATTTTAAAAATAATAATTGGATATTGGATACTAAATGAATGCATAGGAGTAAGCATACAATATTTTTGTCTCCTTTAGAGCTCGGGAGAAGTGAAGACTCTTGCCAAGCAAGGGCAGCATGTGCAGAAGAGCCAGGCTCCAACCCAACACACCCTGCCTCCCACAGCCACCCAAGGCTCCACACCCGCAGACCACCTGCCATGTTCATGCTGGAGAAAACAACTCAGAGAGCAACTTATGTTGGAATCTGGTGGAATCCAGTGATCCTAGGCCTAAGGTGCTCATAAAGAGAAGGCTGAGGGGAGACAGATCCCATCTGGGGTGCTAGGGGAAGAATGTAGCAGGGGCCAGCCCCTATGTTCTCAGCAAAGGTATTACGACCAGGTGGCACTAGTGTCATCTAACTTCAGGCAGGACCTTGGACCTTTCTGAGCCTTATTTTCCTTCTCTGTAAAATGAGGATGATACTACTCATGTTGCAGGACTGGGAGAGGTTTGGAAACAATACCAGTAAGTGTACAACATGGTGTCTGGTGCATAGTAGCTACCCGACCGTATAGGTTGAGTTGTGCTCCCCCAAATTCCTGTGTTGGAGTCCTAACCCCTAGTGCCTCAGAGGGTTACCTTATTTGGAAACACAGTCTTGGCAGATGTAATCAGTTAAGATGAGATCACATTGGAGGGTCTTTATGAAAAAGAAGAAATTTGGAAATAGACACAGGGAGAATTCCATGTGAAGATGGAGGTGGAGATTGGAGTGGTGTATCTACGAGCCAAGGTAGGCCAGAGACCACCAGGAAACCACCAGAGGCCAAGAGAAAGGCCTGGGACAAGAGCTTCTCTCGGAGCTCTTAGGAAGAATCCAATCTGCTGACACCAAATCTCTGACTTCCAGCCTCCAGAACTAAGAGACAATGATGGGTGTCCTTTAAGCTTCTGCTCATGGTGCTTTGTTATGGCAGCCCTAGCAGATAACAACCAGAACAATCAGGAGCTGTTAGAGTGTGGATCTTTACTGGCCTCCAGAGTTCTCTGTGTTGGAGGCTTGATCTCCAGGGAGGCACAGTTGGAAGGTGGTGGAAGCCTTAACAGGTGGGGCTTAGCAGAAGTTCTTGAAGTCATTGAGTGCATGCCTCAAATCAGAGTCCAGGGACCTGCCCCTTCCTCTGTCTCTCTTTTTCTCCCTGTAGGCTTTTGTCTAACATGCATTCCTACCATGATGTGCTGCCCTATGTCAGGACCAAAGCAATGGGCCAATTGATCATGGGCTGGATTCTCCAGGGCTATGAGCCTAAACAAACCTTTCCTCTTCATAAGGTGATTATCCCAGGGATTTGTTATAGTGATGGAAGCTAACACAGGAGCCCATGATCATCTTTGATAATCCCCAGGGCTCCTTCTTTCTGCTTTTTCCTGGTAGCCTTCTCCAAGAGGATCCTGCAGGCAGCCAGAACCACTGCCTAGAAGGATGCACAAAGGAAATGTACGGTGGGACAGAATGACTGGGTACTGGCACCAGGGAAGTGACGATTCCCCTCTGTGCCTAAAGAGCTCAGAGTGGGCAGTGTCTGTCCCGCCCCTTCCCTGCCTCGGGTCCCACACTCATCTTCTGCTCCTCCTCTGCCTGCATGCTCTCTTCAGGCCCATCTGTGCCATAGGGTCTTAGAGAAGACCATTTCCAGCCCCAGCAAGGCTCCTAGATCCGCCAAACAAGGATGCCTGGCTGGGTGGAGGGATCAACGAAAATTGTCATGACAACTCCCTGAGCCGGGGAGGTGCTTCTGCAAACTGCTTTCTTAGCTATTGGCCCTCGAAAGAGTCACAACAGGGCAGGAAGATACTCTGAGCAAGCTGGGTGCCTGTGCAACTGGGGAGGAGGTGTTCAGCCAAGCAATGAATAACTGTGAAGAGCGAAGAGCCGGAAGCAAGATGGTGGCATTCTGCTTTATGTAAAATCCTCTAGGGGTGGCGGGGGAAAGAGGCTCTGAGTCTCTTGATGTGGCTCGGGAAGAGTTCTGCAGCTCACTCTTTTCCTTTGCTCCTTTCCCCTTCCTTCCTGTGTCCCCATCTTCCATGCATTGCTTTCCTGTCCTCCTTACCTTGGTGCTTATGGGGCCAACCTTATGCTGTGCACCCCCGGAGTCCTCCCATTAATCTGGTCTGGTTTCCAATGTGTGATTTAGGGGTGTTGCATGGCCTGAACGTGAACAGGGGGTGGCAGGAAGGGAGAGAGAGTTGGGGGGAAAACCCCTCCCGTTGGATGTGCTAAAACGCACCTTAAGAGCAAACCCATCCACATTACTGAAGGTATCAGCTGGGTCCTGCCTACAGTTATGTCAAACAAAGTGTGCTGCGAAGTGCCAACTCTCCCTTTGTGCTGTGACACCGAGAGCTGCCAAAAGATATTAAAAAGCTTGCATGAACTAGGTGATGGCAGCTGTAACTATCTAAGTTATTGCCTGGCAGCTGCAGCGCTGCCTCACTGCTGCTGGCTGCCTTTATAGTTGGTTCTCCATTTGTTTGCCCTTTCTCTAGCAACTGAGAGCACCAAGCCTGCGATGGGCGAGTCGCTGCCCCAGCCTCCTCGCGCCTGCCGGCGGGGAGACTTGCAGTGAGCCGGTGAATGGAGAGGCACCCTCATGCAGACTCTGGGAGAAGTTCTATCTCTCTTGGCCGGGCCCCAAGCCTGGTTTTGCATGGGTCAGCTCGACTCCAAGGAGCCTTGAACAAGGGGCTGGCGCAGAGGAGAGTACGCACACCCAGGCGCACACACACCAAATGCAGCTTCTTTTATTTTTTGTTTGTGTGTGTGGCTTTTTTTCCCTTCCGTGTTGGCTCTGAGTGAACTAGAACAATATTGCCAGCTCCAAGCCCTGCCAGTCCTACATCTGCTCCCTAAAACCTCCAGCAAATAAGAATACGGTGGGGTTGTTTAACCAACACTTACAATATACACACTTTTCAGTGTTTCTCCCCCCGGGCTGCCCAGGCTCAGAGATCTGGATGCTGGTGGCAAAGGGTTGAGAGATAAGGGGCTAATGATCCCTGTGGGCATCTGTCTCCGAAGCCTCCTTCTCTGGCATGTTGATCTGGGGCATAAAACACATTTCATTGTCATGGGCTTCGGGGAAGGTGTCTGTACTGCGGGTTGGTTTTTTTGTATTCTTCTGTTGAGTTTGGTCTTTTCAGCTGTCTGTTAAATAATTCATACAGCTCATGAAAGCAATATTTCTGGGATGTAGGGGGTTCCATTTTTCCAATTCTCTTTCACTTCATCTTTTTTTTTTTTTTTTTGAAGCGGTTTGGGGAGAACTTGGCAGGCGTGGCCTGGGTGGTATAATAAAACCCTCTGTCTTTCCCTCTCACCTCTCCAGCTCAGGATGAGTGGGCAGGAGGGGTTACTGACCTTCAGCTGGACCAGTGAAGGTCAAGCCTAAGGTTTGAGTTTGATTTTTTCATCTCAGAGTTCAGCCATTTAAGGGATCCAAAGGCGCAGGACTTTCCTCATGACTGGACTAGTGATGATCAGAGAGTCATTCTCCTGCTGGGACAGCATTCTTTGCAATGTCTCCCAAAGCTTGCCCAGTGCCTAGCATGGGGCTTTGCCCTGGTAGATAGTTAATGAGAATCTGGCAAAAGGAGTTGAATGGAAGCCATTCTGGAGGAAGGCAGGGTTCTGCATTTTTAACTTCTGCTCTAACAGTCAAACCAATCAAATAACTAGATTGGCTATTTTATTTATCTGTGCATGCTGTATTGGTATGTAGGCACTGACAACGTGGTGAAAGCAAGCGCTCTCGTGGTGGAATGAGCAAAGTATGCTCATTCTATCCCTGCAGAGCCTCAAAGCTAGGTATTATAGCGTGAATGTGGCTTTGAAACTCCTGTTGGAATTTGATTGCATTATGGTGGTGTTGGAACGTGGGGCGCTTAAGAGGTGATTAGGTCATTAAGCAGGATTAGTGCCTCAACCTGGTTAATTCTCTCAGAACAGGATTAGATAGCTCCCCTTGCGCTTTGTCTCTTTCACCTGTACCTGCTTTCTTTTCCACCATGAGTCAAAGCAACATGAGGCCCTCACCAGAAGCAGAGCTGATGCCAGAGCCATGCTCCTGGACTTCTCATCCTCTAGAACGTGGAGCCAAAATAACCTTCTATTCTGTATAAGTCACCCACTCTCAGGTGTTCTCTTACAGTAACAGAAAGTAAACTAACACACTGGATAAAAGGTCCCACTGAGCTAGCCTCTTTGTCTGTAACCCTCGACTGCACCGAAAGTTCCCTAAGAGTAAGGATCAGGTTTATTTTGTCTACTACTGATGGACAGGTATCAATCAAAAACAATGTTGGACAGATAGCAGGTGTTCTCTGGTTGTAGAAGGAACATAGGAAAAGGTATCTTGAGAATTAAAAGGTATTTTTTGTGGTGTTATGTGCATCTTTACTGAAAATCTGAAGGGGGAGTTTTCTTGGAAACCTCCCAGCCCATTAGAACTCCCTTTATCATGGATGTTCTCAGCCCTTGAGGGGCTCTTGGGAATTCAGTGTCCAGGCACTGTGACTTGAACGAGGCCCTTCCCCTGAAAGTAAACCTTTGGGATGACCACACACTTGTTGGCTATGTGACCCTGGGCAAGATTTCCAGGGCCTTATCAGTAAACCATACTGATCAGTAAAACTTTCCTCCAACAGTGATTGGGAGTGTTTTATCTTCAATGTCATCCAGCACACAATTCAAAAATGAAAGCCCAGATCCCCAGATTGACTATCTGTGGAGAAGGAGCCTCTAGGGAAATAATCAAGTTCAAATGATGTCATAAGGGTGGGGTCCTAATCGGACAAGACTAGTGTCCTTAGAAGAAGAAATGGCAGAGAGCTTGCTCCCATTCCCATTCCATCCCCCTCCCCGGTGTTCACACTGAGGAAAGGCCATATGAAGACATGGCAAAGAGGTGACCATCTGCAAGCTGGTCCTCATGGGAGACCGAGTCTGCCAGCACCTTGACCCTGGACCCCCAGCCTCCAGACCTGTGAGCAATAAGTGTCTATGGTTGACGACGTCCAGTCTGTGGTGTTCTATTAGAGCACTGTGATCTGTCTAAGACAGAGCATTAAATGACAGAGAAATATCAACCTCAGCACAGTGTTTGGCATGTAGTAAAGGAGATCACAATTACAAGTTTTTGCCCAGTATTTGTGGTCCAGGAGGTTGAAGGCACATGGCTAGGGGACGAGGTGAGGGAGCTTTTGGCCCAGCAGGACAATTAAAGCATGAAGAGGCTCTCCTAGTGGTTAATTGGGAGATCTTGGGAGAAGCTCTACTGAGACTTTCCTGGCTGCAGGGCCATTGGAGGGAGTTGTGCTCAATATTAGACTGACTGATGATATTTGAGGGAATTTGGGGGCCTTTTCTGTTGGTCCACTTGGGAAGGGGCTGGAGATGTTTTCAGATACAATTCAGAAAGCTTGCAGGGGAGGTAGGAATTTGACAGTTAAGAGATTTTTGGAGGGCTTAAAGAAGTGAAGGCTTTATGCCTTGTGTGCAGCCACAGGGAGATGTGGGAAGGGAGGCACTGTCCCTGAGGGAGTGTGGACTGTGCATCTGACCTGTGTCTCCTTCCCAACTCTCTACTCTTTCTCCTCTGCTTTAGAATGAAGAGCACAGACATTTATGTCCCACTTGTAGGTGTCCAGGGACACCTTCTCTCTATCCTCGTAGGAATCCCCGGAGGTACTTTTTAAGTATTATCCCTGTTTCATGGATGAAGACCCTGAAGCTGAGTGTAAATAGCTGTTCAGAGTCACACAGTTAGTGGTGTGTGTGCCGGGATGTAAGCCCAGGTGGGCAGCTTGTAAGTCCTACATGTTTTACTGCCTGGGGCTAAATATTGGGTCCAGATCCCATGTTGCAGGACTGAGGTTTGAACTTGGGTTCAATCTGGATTCCCAACCTTTCCACTCTATTAATATTCTGCTCGGGAGGCAGGGAGGAGACTCTTAATAGAGTGAATTTGCCACCACAGCAGCAATAATGTTAAAAATAGAATAGGAGCGATCATGACAAGTGACATGATCATGACAAGTGACAGCACAGGGATGGTATCTGGGCAGGCCCCTGAGGAGTGGGGCTGTGTGGCAGGGAGTGGGGTGCAGGGAAAACAACTGTGGTGTTTGTCAGACAAGGTAGTGGGTGAATCCTCCCAACAACCCCAGGAGTTAGGAGCTATTTTTTATTCCCATTTTTGAATATGAAGAGACTGAGGCAACAGAGAAGTTAAGAAAAATGTGCAGGGTCCTACAGCTACTAAAGTGGCAGAGCTAAGATTGGAATCCAGGGGGTCTGGCTCCTGTAGCCCTCCTCCCAGCCATTATGCCATGTTCCCTTCCCTGGAGATTGATAATGTTATAGATTACATTGACCCGGTGGAGGGTTATACAGGCAAAATAAGGAACACAGCATCGTACTTCTCACTAGGTAAGGAGTTGACATAATGGGGATTTGGAGAATGGATGTTCCCCCTGCATTATAGGCCTGGGTTCTATCTTGGACACTAGGAACCTTAGCTCAATGCTGAACAAATTGACTATTATTCATAACAACGGACCTTACCAGAACAGATGCACGGAGGTGACGATATGGGATACTCTTGCAAGGCCCATATTTTCCTTCCTTAGGCACTGCAAGGCCTGGTGTGGTATGAACAAGCCCTTCATTGCTGCTGCTACTGCTCATAGGGGCTGAGCTAGGCTGGTAGGTTTGAATGTGCTCAGCTACTTACTGGCTGTTGAACAGTGGACGAATTCTGAGTCTCGCTGCATCTGGGTTTCCCCATCTGGATAACGTGGACCGTCATTGTCCTCCCTCTCAGGTTGTGGTGAGGGTGAAATGAAGGATGTGCGTAGAGCACACAGTGGCTGCAGCTACTGGTGTTGCTCCTATTTGTATCCCGGTGGTGCTGTCTTTGTGCACATGATGGAGTCATTGTCACAGTTTGAAGGCCTTTCACATCCTCTCTCAGGGCCAACTCATCTGCCCTCGTTCCTGCAGCTTCTTCATCACTGAAGGCAGATATTGGGGCTCTATCAGTGATGACAGATGTTGGGGGCTCAGTAGGGATTTAAAATGCAGTGAGGTCTCCTCTCTGTTCCAAGGAGAATTTGCTCCAAGAGCAGATCAGTTAGGAGCCAGGGGTTGATGGCCATGTGTGAGGGTTGAGGTCAGACACTCAGCCTAACTTGGCTTTTCAGTTCAGTTCCAGGTCTTAAGGACTATGGAATTGCTTGTTTTCCCTGTGTCAGAAAGTGTCCCTGTCATAGACCAGTTAGTTCATCAAGGCCTTTGGACATGAGGAGCAGAAAGAGTCTGGGGAAAGAGAATCAGCTTTTGCATCTTTTCCTCCAAACCACCTTAGTATCAACCAAATATTACTAGAGCACCTTTTGTGCAAGGCTCTGAGCATACAATATGGACAAGCTGGACACAGACCCAGCCTGCAGGGGCTTTCAGCCTAGCAGAAGGACAATGAGAGGGTTAACCAAGAAATCTCAGGAGAAGCTCTACTGAGACTTCCCTGGCTGCCGAGCCATGGGAGGGAGTTGTACCCGATATAACAGAGTGACTAATATTTGGTGGAATTTTCTGTTTTAGTAATAATACATACATTGCAGGATTTAATAGAATGCATAGGTTTAAAATTCTCATTTTATAATTTCCTGGCTTCCAATTAGCTGCCTGTGGATAATCCACTTTGTAAATGGCCCGTGCCCAATTTTTAGTCTCAGACTGACCTATCTCCACCACTGTAGTCTTCTTACGGTACCTGCTGTGCTTTCCTGTGGACCTCACTTTGCACATCAAATTTGTCCCATCTATCACATGTTATCCATAAGGTGCCTACTGTGTGTCAGGCATTATGTCAGGCCTGGGAATTGAAAGCTTCCCTTCAAGAACTTTATGATCTTTCCCTGAAAAGATGAACATGAGTTGAGTTTAGGAAATCTGATAGCAAATATAACAATTGGGAGACTTTACCTTTTAAAGGAAACTTCAAATTCAGTGTCTGGATTTCTGTACGGTGGGTGGGTGTCTTAGAGTGGTGCATACCTGAACTCCTATTAGCCAAAGCTAAAGAACATTAGGGTAGGGATGGCTTAGCAAGCTAGAACTAACAGGATGTAGGCAGCTGCCCAACTCAACTTCTGGATTTTTACAGATGAGATGGCTTAGACATGAGACATGACATGAAGGCTTCTGGTGGCTGAGCTGGCCAGTGGTGGGGCTGGGGCTCATTGTCCACTGCCCCTTCCTGTGTGTTCTGCTCCTGGGCCAGCTGTCTAGGATTTCTGGGTTATCTGTGGTTTGCCTTATCTGTTCCAGGTTCCTGTCCTCTCGGTAAGGAACTGACTATCACATTTCCATAAAACCAGAATGCAACTTTTTAATCTCGGGCCAAGTTGTACTCCCTCCCGCAAGTGCTAGTCCTCCTGGGCCCAATTTTGGGCTCTTTCCTTTCTCTTGGAGCTTATGTGCGGGATTTCAACCCTGCCTCGACATTTGGCTACTTGAATTCACTCATCTCCAAGAGCGTGTGTGACGCAGACAGATCTCTCTCTTGTGCCCAGAAACCCCACTAAAGGAGCAAGGACAGATGCAGCCACCACTGCCCTTGGTGGGGGAGGCCATCGAACAGAAGGGCACGAGTGTGGGGATATGGCACACGAAGCCTATTGTCCCCACTGCGGCAGCGCCGGGCTTGTTATTGCCTGTTCTCCAGGGCTGCTCTGTTCGAGGCATGTGGAGCTTGGACCACGGATGGGCATGTGGCCCTGGAGGCCACCCCTGCCAACAGTGGATGGGGGAAGGGGAACAGGTGGGGACAGAGGAGCATCAGCAAAGAGCCTCACATGTTCTTCACGAAATTTCCCATCTATTTTAAGTGGCTAGGTGTTGACTTGCGAATCTGACTCTTCTTGCAAATGTCAAGTTGAGGGTTTTGCTGAGGTAAGAGGCGGACCCAGAACTAAGAACCTTCTTTAGAGTGGCCTCATCCGATGACTTGGACTGTGGCCATCTCCTCCTCGTCCCCAGATTATCTCCCATCTGGGATCCTACACTAGCCGTGGGCAAGGTGAATACACACCATGCTGGGTGTGTTCAGAGAGCAGGAAAGAGCGAGGGTGTCTCTAGGAAAACCTCAGGGTCACCTGGGACAGGCTGATCTTTTGCTGAGGGCTGTGAAACGAGGACCAGCCTGGTCAGGGGAGGGGGACGAAACATATGAAAGACCAGATCGAAACAAAGAGAGTTCACTGGGCTTCTCTGTCTTCTTTCTGATGAAGACCGACTACATGGTGGGTGTGAACCAGTGTTAGGACGGAGGGGACTGGAACTTTTCTGCTGATTTTCTTTCTTCTTTTCACATGGAGGGGGTGTGTGGAGGAATAGTGGGGTGATGAGAAACTTGTTGAAGAGAACTGTGCAAACAATGGCTGCTGAATGCCAAAGCTGGCAGTCAGTGGTTCTTAATGTTTGAATGGAAGTGGCTGGAGCTAGCTTTCTTTCTTTCTGTCTTTTTTTTTTTTTTCCACAGTCAGCGCTGCCAAGAAAACAAGGAGTAGCTGTTTTAAGCATTTACAAATGGTAATGCACCAACAGCTGGTCTCAGTCCAACCGAGCTATTGTAGGGGTATTAAAAAGACAGGCCAGAGTTGGAGATGTACTGCCAACCTCCCTTGCAGAGTTGGGGAACATTTTACTAGGAAAAAAAAGGTCTTATATTCCTGCAGAGATCGACAGGACGGTTCTCCTGTGGAGTCAGTGCCTTGCTTGGCAGAGCAGGCAAAGCGGGCAGTCGAGCCAAATGCTCCGGCGACAGGGAAGCGTAGAGTCTGTGGGCTTGCGTTGGATTTATCAGCTCAGCCATGCCGCCTCCCTGCCCGGGACAAGAGGCTCGCGTGCACATGCGCGTGGACGCGGCTTCCTCGCGCGCGTCGGAACCCGCGAGTACACGGTGCACACCGACGGCGGCGCGTGGTAGCAGCTGCTGCTAGGACCAGTCTCATCCCCGAGGCCAGCTCTGGTTCCTCCTGCTCTGCATCTCTGCTCCCTCCTCTACATCCATCACTCCTCTCCTTTTCTTTTTACTCAGGCCAAGAAGAGAAAAAGGGAATCTCCTGAAAATCCCGTGCTCGCTTTCCTCTTTCCCCATCCTCTGCCCCTGGATAATGTGCAGAGGCACCCCAGGAATGAGCAAGCAGGTCTCTCTCCTGCTCTTCATCTGAGCCCCTAATCTGGGGTGTTCTTCAGGTTTTTTTTTTTTTTTTTCATCTCAGGAAATTGTAATACACAGAGCATGCTTCTTTGCTAAATGCAATTACCAGCGGCCCTGTGTTTATGGATGAGGCATGGTGGAAAGTAATAGAAAATGATTATTTTTCGTTCTGAAGGCCTTCTTTATTAGTGGTGCGGCAGGGACGTCAGCTGCCTTCTCTGAATGGCAATGCAATGTTTTGCTTTCCCCAGCAAGATAAACGATCTTATTTGTTGATGTTTGGTGCTTGAGATGACATTTATGTGAAATAAAAGGGACCAAATTAATAATAAAAAAAATGATTAGCCAGACACAAATGAAAAATGTACATCTCTTCCCCACCCCAGTTAAGTTGTTTGTATTTACATGCTATTCACAAATAATGGCAAAATGCCCAATAGTTGGATGGCGACGGTTTTTTTTCTTTTACAATCATATGGCTTGATTCCGTTTTCCAGATCTTGTCTGAGAGCTGCTATTTGAAATAAAAATGTTTGCATCCATTTCCTCATTAATCCTTCCGTTGTAATACAACCTGCTGCAGAGAAATGGCAAAACAGATGCAACAATGAAAATTAAAAGGGATGGACACTTATCTTGGGCTATAAAAGCTGCTAACCATGTAGGAACTAGAGAGGCTTTTGGACAGAAAATATGGCAAATGATAGAAACAATCATCGGACTAAGAGTTTGCTATTTGGAAAACTCTGGTGGGACATTTCTCTGCTCGTAATGGCTGGAGGCTCACTCCTGAGTTTAGTGTACACCAGAGAGAGTGTTTGTCTGCTTTGCCTTGAGGCCTGTCTTCAATATTTGGTGCATCTACCCATCTGGTTTCTCATTGGGCTGGAATTTTCTCGACACAAACAAGCACTTTGCAAAGAATCTATGGACCTCATATTTTGAGGGCTCTGTAGTTTGCTGGAAATATTGCCTCCTGCCCTCCTGGGGATCACAGGCTTAGCACAAAGACGTATTGACCTTGGTTTTTATTTTTGCAACCAAATACATTGTGTACTGGGAGTGAAAGGGTCATAGCATATGTGGAAGTGAAGGACTCTGATTCTATGTTGCTCAAACAACATGATAAGAAGGAAAAATAAGGTTCAAATGCACTTTTAGGGGGATAGCAATGTATGTGCTATTCTAGGTGTTGTTTTTTTCTTCCTCTAATTGTCTGACATTCCCTCATGCCTGTATTCAACTCCTGAATTCACTGGGATTTGAGGTCACATGCTGATTCCATCTTTTTGTGTGTATTTATGGAACATCACCTGTTTGCAGTCTGGGAGTAATAAGGAGAGATGGAGAGAGGCAGAAACACAGTCTTTGCCCTCGGGCAGCTTAAATACCTTTTGATGGAGACTGGATTGGCACCATTAGATACAGATAAAGACAAACAGCAAACCAGAACTGTGCACACGCTATCTGATGAGTGAGATGTGAGATGAGAACATGGCTCTGGGCAGGGGGTTATTGCAACTGAGATCTCTCTTGCAGCGCTGAGAGCATGAGCCTACTACTACTCCTTGGTGGACTAATCACACCTAAAAAATAAACTCAGCAAGCAGAGGAGAGGGGAGTCCACATATGGGGAACATTTGTCTAAATGTTTCAGACCTCTAGGGACTAGCTTCTGGCTTGAGTGACACAGTGGAATCATTTTTGTTGTTGTTGTTGTTGTTCTGAGTGGAGTTTGGTCCTATATAGTAGGGCTAGTAGAAGAATACTATAAGGAAAGACACTCTGGACCTAGATCAAGGGTTGGCTCCTCTAGTTACTAGCCAAGCATCTTTGACCTTACCCTCCTAGTACCTCAGTTCTAAAATCTGTGAAATGGGCAGAATTCTAGCACTTATTTGATATTTCATTATGAGGATTCTCCATTAGCACAAACATTGGAGTGTTTTTATTCTGTTTTTTTTTTTTTTTTTTTTTTTTTTTTTTTTGCTTTGTTTTCCTAGTTATTCTTGTCTAAGATGCCAGACCAAGTGTGTGTGAATTGTTCTTATTAGGATCATCCTTGACAAGGAAGATTCTTATTTTTCCACTAAAAAGGAGACCCCTTTGATTGATGTAGCCGAAGGCAGGAAGCTGGGTTGTATGAGCTGTCAGAGTCACTTCTAATAATTTGGATCTTGAATCTTTTGAATTCTTCTGACTCAAAAGCCTTTGCAGGGCTTGGCCATAAGGGGTGTGTGCCTTTCGGTGAGTTGGTCGCCAGGCAGAGGTTAATTATGCACAGTCTTCAGTCTAGAGAAAGTCCCACTCGTGATATACTTGGGGGTCTGGTTCTGTTAAGTCATCACATCTAGGTTTTTAAGCAGTTTTATCATTAGAACCGATGGTCTGTTAGGGTTGCTGCTGTATCTTACCACGGCTAGGCGAGGAGCACAGTGCATGCACAGCTGCAAAAAGGAGAGAGAAAACAAGGCAGGGGAAATGGTAATAGTGTGTGCAGCCCAGTGTTTCCTGTGGAGGCCGGCAAACTGGCAGCAGGAGGACCAATCTGGCATAGTGCAAGCAGCGATGGATTGGGGGGCACAGGGAAGAGGAGGTTCAGGGTTGGAGATACTCCTTTTGTCAAGTAAAACATTAGGACAATTTGTTGGGAAAGGAACTGTGTAATAATGTCCTCATTCCTAACTTAGATGTCAACATTAGCTTGTCACACATGGAATTACAGTTGTCCATCAGTATCTGCAGGGGATTGGTTCCAGGACCCCTCATGGATACCAAACCCACAGATGCTCAAGTCCCATATATAAAATTATGTAGTATTTGCATTAACTATACACATCCGCCTGTATACTTTAAGTTATCTCTAGATGACTCATAACACCTAACACATTGAAAATGCTATGTAAATGGTACACGGTCTTGTTTAGGGAAAGATGACAAGAAAAAATAAGTCTGTACTATTCAGACATGACTTTTTTTTCCCCTAGATTTTCTAGCCATGGTTGGTGGAATTGATAGGTGCTGAACCCTTGGATATGGAGGGCCCAGTGTCAAGACCCCCAAATGTGGATGGGTGCTAACTAAGGAGCTTCAAGGGTAAAGTCCACAGCTTACTCATCTTTCCATGTTTCTCAATGCCACTTGCATTCCCTGGCCCAGAGCTGGCTCTTGATAGATGTGATTAAATGATCGGCTATGTGAGTATTGCCCATGTGTAGTGTGCCAAGGAAAACGGCTTCCACAAACCGCCATTATCTTGCCGAGTCTGGATGCAATACCAATGTGCACATCTTCCATAGCTTGGAGAAAAATTCAGAAATTCTGATTTGGCTTACATTTATTTGGTTAGGTCAGAAATTTCCAGAGTGAGTTTTTGTACCTTAGATATTGGTGTAGTAAAGGGGCTAACTGGATCTTTCTTTTCATTTCTGGGAAGGGAAAGATTTGTGAAATTTAACGACATCTGCTGAAATTCAAACATATTTTTATTTATTCATGGCCATGATCAGGGCAGAACCTCTAATTTCAACCAATAATTAGGCTTGACAATAGATGTGGAAATAAAACATTTTTGCTGAATTCACTTGTCATTCCTCCCTGCTGTAGCTGGTGTAACCCAGATGTCAGCTGTCCCCTTATTTTTCTCTTTGAGCTTACCCTCCCTCAACCCACTCATACTAATGCATTAGTGAGCCTGGTGGCATTTGCTGAGGGTTTCATGGGGAGACCTAGAGAGGGCTGACATTGCATACTTCACAGTCACCCACTTAAACTTCTTCTGAGTTTTTATTGCTACTCCACCAAGAATCCTTTTTTCTTTATTTCCCTACATACCTGGACCAGTAGAATTTAACCCTGTGCCCTTTCTCTCTCTCTACTCCCAACCTCAAGTTCCTCGCTGTGCTATTATGAGTTTCATCTCATCCTCCACTTATTGCCACCCTGCATCTGCTGCTCCTAGGTGGTTTAAAAACCTTTTGAGCAAAAAGGCCAATTATCCTTAGCGTCTTGACCAGCATTCCCTCTGGAAGGACTTGGATAATTGCCGTTTTCTGCATGGATCGCCCAACCTTTTATTTATGCTTTTTGCAATTTGATACTTGGAATCAAAGATGATGACATGGTCGGGTCTTCAGAAAGTCTTTGATAACATTTTCTGCAAGCTTTAAGGGGGTTAGCAGGAGCCAACAGGTTGGGACCTGTGGAGCGAATTGGAGATGAGGAAGGGCAAACAGAGCAGACCATGATTTCAGGAAGTTTGCTTATGAATGGCAGGCAAGGGATGGGACTTTGGGAGTGGGATAAAGGGTAGGAATAAATAAGTGGTAAAATTATTTAATTTAAAAAAGAAAGAAAAGATACCAATGCATGTTCAAAGGCTATTGAGATAGGGTGAGTAGAGTAAAGATTGAGGATTAAAATCTGAGAAGGTGGGGAAGGGTCAGGGTCCAGAGAGCAGACGAGGGGTGTGATGGGATGGAGGGCAGAGGTATGGGGCTGTGGACAGGTTACAGGTTAGCGGAAAGGCTGAGGGCAGTAAGGGGGCCCAGTGGAGGCTGGGTGGATGGTGATCTCTGGAAGGCTGAGCTCAGAGTCTGAAGCTCTGTCCAGGTAGGGGCTATCTGCTAGCCCTTGTTGCTTATTTGCCACATGTGTTCTGGAGCCCACCTGCAGACTTGATCCGCAAGCTCACCATGGACTAATTAATGTCTTTTTCAGGGCTCTTCTGGATCCAGTTCATGCTGATGCCAATTATTAATTCTTCAAAAATTTGGAAGCTGATATTGAAATTGTTGGTAGCTTGAAACCAGTCATGGGGTATTTACACTACAGAAATTGGCAACAGCTATCTATGGGGGTCTTTTACCCCCATGGAATGCTGGTGGCTAAACACCGCTGCTTTAAGACCCTTGTTTTCACCTCACTCTGCTCAGGGCATTGTTGATCTTTGTCTGCCTTCCTCCTTGGGAGCCTGTGATGGCTCTGCCCTCCTGCCCCTCAGCCTTCTCCTTGGTCTCCAGGCTTTTGCAGCCTGGGGTGGAAATGGGACATGTGTGGAGTAGAGCATGGTTTCTGAGAGGTGTGGGTGAACGTCACTGGAGGAATGGCTATTCTGGGGTGTGTGAAGGTGCACTTCTGTAAAACATTCTCTGTGGATGTGCTGTCGCTCTCTCTACCCACTGGCAGGTCTGGCAAACTATAGGTTTAATTATTTAGTTCTGTGCCTGCATGCTGGCAGAGGAGGGATTTCCCCATCCCTTGCAGCTCCATAACGCACATGCGTGCACATGTACGCGTGTACACACTTGTACAAACACGCAGAAGCAAGCAATACAGTGGTCCCTCCTGCTGGGGATCAGGATCCAATCAGTGCCGTGGCACTCGTGGACAGAACCACTGGTGTGCGCTTCCAGAAATGGCTGTCTTCTTCCAAGTTCCCTAGCACAGCACCTGTGCCTGTCTTCCCACCCTCCTCCCTCTTCTGCTGCCTCTCATAGTTCGTCTATCCCTGACTGCCATTGACCAATAGCAAAGGTTGAGTCTGTTAGTTCAGGGTGTACGATGCAGCAGAGAGGATCCCAGGTTTGGAGCCCCACAGTTCTGGAGTTGACTTTGGACTCTGTCTGGTAACGCCTATGTCCTTGGGAAGGTGTTCAATTCCCCAGCCTCCGGATTCCCTGTGAAGAATTTAAAGGGGTCATATTTTTAAAGGGTCTGACATGTGATAGGATCTCAAAAAAGTGTTGGCTGAAGGGACAATAGGGACTGAGGGAGATTAATCATGAATTCAATGTTCCCTTTCTCCAAAAAATCTTCTGGACCCCTGCTCGCCCTCTCTATTCGTGAGGGACTGACACTTCTGATAATGCCTGTGGCTGATGCTTCCATTGCAACCTCACACCCAAGGATGAACACGTTGTATGGCACAAGAAATTGGGCAGGGAGTGAGCAGGGAGCAAGAGTTCAAAGCAGGAGTGTGCTACTGAGTGTTTAACCACCCGTGATCCAGAGGGTCAAATGGTCCTGATTTCTGGCCATTGCCAGTTTTCATAGGATAAAAATATTCATGGTAGATTTTAAGCTGCCGAACGAAGGTTTACCATTTGGCCTGCAAACTTCCTAAAGATTTAATGATTGAGACCAGAATGAACTGGATCCAGCAGATCCCTGGAAAAGAGTTGTCCATGAGAATTTGCAGATCAGGTTTGTAGGCAGGTGCCAGGAACACACATGGTAAATAGCAACGAAAACTAGCAACAGCAGAACTTTTCAGAGTAGTTCCAAAGCAGCTCAAGGCTGTGCAAAGAAATCATTTATATTCAAGAATATCCCACAAGAGGAAGGATCAGAGTCATGTCAGGACCAATCCTCCAAAAGAGAAAGGATTTGAAGGAGGAAAGGCTAATTTTCAGAGTAGGTGAGTGGAGTGGAAAAGGCTCTAAGGAGGAATTGTGAGTCATGTTCAGGGTCAGGGCAGGGGAGTAGCATGGAGAAAGACCCACATGGTCGGCTGGGTCTTAGACTTTGGACTTGGCCATCTGAGAGAGGCACTTTGAATCTTGGTTCCATCACTCATATCTTAATACATACATGGGAGATGTCATCACCTTTTAGTAAGGTTGAGAGGATTAAATGAGACAATGTAAGTAGAATGTAGACACAGTGTCTGGGGTCCGTGAGGCCTCAGCGAAAGGAAGACATCAATCCTCCCATTGATGTCTTTATGCTTCAGTGTCCCAGAGTACAGGGACTCCATTTTCCATTTCTTTTTTTTACCACAGCCAGCACCAGATATGACGCATTCTGGGTTCTCTCCTTGCTTACTCTGTTGGACTGAGGACACGTCTCTGGGTGAAGGCTGGTCATTAGGGCCTTTGTTGATTGTCTTTCCTCTCTGACGCTCTGGCTCTGGTTATGAGACAGCTTGGAGAAGCTTGGGGGCCACTACTTCTTTAGTTGGGTGGAACCTGTTACCTCCAGGGTTCCAGAGGGGCTGCTGTTTCCCAAGTCCCTCTCTGGTTTCTCATTCCCTCCTCTGTGCAGTGGTCTCAGGGAAGGTGCCGCTGGGTGGGATCCTCTGCTTCTTCCCTACATGCTCATCAAGTACCTGTTCCTGGCACTGTGCCTGTCACTGGGAATCAATATGCACAAGATGTAGTCCTGTTGTCAAGGTCTCACCTATAAATCAACGTTTATGTGAGGTGACAGAGAAGTGTCACCTGACAGGCTGACAGGGCGAAGGCCCCACCTCAGCCTGGGCTTCAGGCCCTTTCATGTAACTTGCCACACCCTCCTTTCTCTTCTTTACAGAGACTTCCACAAAGCCCTTTCTATTCTCAAAATTCTCAAAATGTGAGTCTTTTACAGGAAATCAATGTGTAAAATCTATCTTCATCTTTCGGGAGCACTAAAGTGTCCAACACATGAGATAAGATGTTGGTGCCATTAAAATGGTTGGGGATTGCCTCAGTACAACAGGCCCCTCCATTCCTTTCGAGCCCACCCCCAGCTCTATGGGTTATTCTGCTGCTGTGTGCACCTGGGCAGCTGTTGCTCAGGTGATCCCACTGGACATTATTAGCTTTTGGCAGAAGATGATACTTTTATTCTTTATTTTCCTTTCTCTCCTACTCTTCTTCTTTCCCCACTTCTCTTCCTCCACCCCTCTCTCTTCTTTTCCTTTTTATTCTTTCTTCCCAAATCTCAAAGCACTCTTGTAAGTACCACTCAATCTCTCGTGGTGGTCATCAGCACCTAAGAAATCATTTGCTCCCAGTTCAACTTTTTTTTTTTTTTTTTTGCTCTGTATCTTAGTCTGTAGAACCAAGTGTTGGTTCCAACTTTTCAGCAGACTGGATTCCACCAAGAAGGATGGTCTTCAGCAGAAAGATAGCCCTGGAAAGACAAGGAATTTGGGGGTTGAGTGGTCCTGAGGCTAGCTTAGAAGCAGAAACAAACACACACACACACACACACACACACACACACACACACACCCTCTGAGTTTAGGCGATCAGAACCCAGAAAGGTCAGGAGAGATGATCTGAAATTCTGCAGGTCAAGGCAGAGTGGTAGAGAAGAAACCAGAAAGGTGTTTAAGAACTAGATGGACCCAAGCCTCACAGAGCTAGGCAAGGGAGCTACTAATGGATGAGTAGGTAGGTTCAGGCTAGGGACAAGAGAAGAGATAGTTTGGAACACATGCTCTGGGGAGACTCTCATACAAGGTCAGCTCCCTTTCCAAACAGACCTTTCTTCCTATTTTCTGCTGGAGTGAAATCTGCTGAAGGCCATGGGGAGCAAAGGGTCTGCACTGTGCTAGGCCAGATGGGGCATGTGGATGGATCACAATGACAAAAATTGATGGGGTGCAGAGGAATTTTTATTAGCTTTTGACTTTTATTTCTGCCTCTCCTTTTTAGATTGTAGTAACCTGTCATGCTTCAAACAGAAGCATGGCACCCTCCATCTCATGTTGGCAAGAATGTGCACTTTGGCCTATGATTTCATTGGTGGGAGTGGGGTTCCTCCTCAGTGGGGTTGTGCCCAAGATGCATGTGACCGACACTGGATTCAAAGCTCTTTCTTTTCTTTATTTAACTTTTGGATATTGCAATTTGTGTAATTGTTCACATTTAATTTTTTCCTTGGAAGCTCAGAATCAAATTGCATTCCATTTTGAAAAGTATACATATTAGGGCATCATGTTACTTATAATTCACCCTAGGTTTCACCCTATTTTCCATTCTTAGGTTTTCATTAATTTCCTCTCTTGTTTTTCTTAATCTCTCTGTGTATATAATCTACTTCAATTCCTTTAGAAATCAGATTCATAATTAAATGAGTGATCCCCATAATATTCTAATACTACATTGACCTTGAGAGTCCATAAGTTGTTTGTGAATCTGCACATGAAATCTCAAAAGACAACGTGGGGCCCAAAGGGTTACCCACAGCTGGCTATATACTAAAGAAAAGACAAATGCCTTTCCTCAAGGAGATTCTAGTCTCAAGTCAGAGACAAAGCAGATTCACATTAAGAGAACCGTTAAGCTACAAAATTATAGAGTTCCCGTCAATGTAAAGGTTGCACTTACTTCTTCAACCATTTAAAAACCAATACTGAGTACCCACCATGCATGAAATAATGGGTCATTTCCTGTGAAGGGTCAAGCAAGGTATAGTTCCTGCCTTCAAGGAGATCTGCCTAATGGGGAAAACGGTCAAGAAGGAAATTTCAATACAGCACGGTGAGGCTGTTGGTCCACACATGCAGGACGTGACTCAGGCATGGTTAGCAGCTCTCTGGAGGAGGTGACTGTGAGACGGTGCTTGTAGGAAAAGAGTATAGCTAAGAAGATCCTTGGTCTTTTCATAGAAGAAATGAATCTCAGTTGTTGTTCTCTGAGTAAACCCTGCATTTCTTCCTTGCCTACCATAGCTTTAGTGAAGGGGGTGAATGTTTACTATCAAACCTGCTGGAACTCTCAGACACCTCTGCTTATGGGCAGCATAGCTTTCCCTTGCTGCTCATTTAGACTTCCCCTGCCTCTGTCACATTTTCTGGAAAGATATTGAGACCTTGAGCCAGACAGTGAGTGGGCCACTGAGTGCAGGAGGCAGCCAACCCTCCCCGCCCCCTCCCCACTCAGTCCTGCTCCTCCAACCCAAGACACTGAGCTGACCAACGCTCACTGCTCTAGAGGCCTCTCCACACATGGCACTAAGACGTCCATCACTGCTGCGATGAGGGGAGCCAGGGCGGGCCAAGATGGCAGATGGCTTAGAGTGGCATGCTGTTTTTAGGCCCTTCTACCTTTGCTGCCTGTGCCATTTGAAGCTGCCGGTTACTGTTTTTAGCTCGGCTGTCCATGGGTTTGAGGAGAGAGCTTTTGTTGTCACTCAGGAATGCAGGGTATTTTTAGCAAAGAGATTCTGCATCAGGCATGTGCATTATGTGCTTCCAATTACAGGCATGGTCCAAGAGGGTTGGGCACTGAGTGACTTGGGGGATCAGCAGGCTTAGTGGAGAAATTCATAGAAAAATGAGGTGGGCCAGAACATGTAATAACTACAACCCTTGGGTCCCGTGGATTCTGGTTTTTGAATCTTGTTTCATTCCTCCTGAGAAGGTGATTGCTCAGGTGAAATGGAGGTAGACCCCAGGACGGAAGGAAAGATGGGAGAGAAACTGTCTTGAGGTTGAAGACCTATCAAAGAGTCACCTACTGAATTATGGAAACCACATTTATTGGGTCTGGTTGTAAGAGAACAGGTAGAGAGCAGGTAGTAGTGAAATGAGCAATTGAAACCTTTGTTTTGAGCTTGATATTAATTTGTAGTTACTTATTTTGATTAATTCAAATGTTTGCCAACCCATATATTCATTAACCTATTAAGTGTTATAGCCACATAGTTTTTGGTCTGGAGGATTTATGGATCATCTTGCCATGTCCTTTCCCTTCTCTTCCCTTACAGACACTACTCTTCACATCCCTTTCAGAGATGAGGGAACTGAAATCTAGAAAATTCAACTGATTTGCCTAAGTTCATACTAATTAGCACCAGTTTGGGGACTGCAAGGAATCCAGATGTTCTGACATCAAATGTGTAATTTTTCTTCATTTATATTGTTGGAAACATCTTTGTTGTCTATTTTTTGTTCTCATTTTAACTTGGTTATGAGCAATTTTAAAATAAGAGCTTAAAAGACTTCCTGAAATGGGGGTCAGGGGACAGGTAGTCTGAGAGTCAATGTCAGTGACCAAGCTTAGAATCTTAGAAGTATGAGAATTTTTCAGACTTCTTACTTGGTTACTGTTTTTTGTATTTTGGAAGTTTCATTTCCCACTGCTTGAAGTGTTTCTCACTTATCGAGCATGGGCTACACAGAAGGCACTGAACTGGTTCGTTCACATGGGTTAGCTTGAAAACCACTCACAAGGCCCTGCTAGGAAAGCAGTAGATCCATTTCTTCAGATCCTAAGATTGAGATACAGAGGGGTTAAGTGGTTTGCTCAAGACTAAATTCCAGCCACATGGTGGTTCCAGAATTAATAGTACCACCTATCACTAAGGTCTATCTATCACAAAGACCTTTCTCCACTGACCTCTAGGTGTTTTCACCATACTGTGGGAACTGTGTGATTCTGAGTTCTGGACACCATAGTGGGCCCTCTGGTCAGTGGAATGTGCTGTCTTCTCTCCCTTGCAACTTAGATTTCCATGGATCCATCTTCTATAGAAGAGTGGGAAGAGGTACATTCTGCTCCTTCATACTCTAATCCCTAATAAATGAAATCTTTCTTTCCACCTCCAGAAGTCTCTTCTGAGTAGGCCAGGTCCATTCAGACCACTTTGTTCCTGGGACCCTTAGCTTTTCTTTATAGCTGCCATGGCAATCCTGGGCTTTTTCTTTTGTTGCAAAACTCTTTTGTTGTGGTGTGTGTGTGTGTGTGTGTGTGTGTGTGTGTGTGTGTGTGTGTTTGAGTGGGTGTTTTGAAAATTCAGTTTAGTATAATTGAATGAGTGTTTATGGAGTGACTCTAAGGAGCTAGGAGCTGGGTTGCAGACCCTGTACCTCAGATCCTATGACAGGACTGCGCTGTGGGCCACTCTTGAATTCTTTCTACAAACACTGTGCCAGGTGGCCTCAGGCATTGACAGACAAGTAGAGGAGGTAGGTAAGTTCATGAGGTACCTGGGCATCTCAGTCATCACCAGCCTGTGGAGTCAGGAGCTGACACTGACATTGATCACTTGGCAGGATCCAGCCCCACTGCAACCTGGTGGTGCCTCTAAGTCCCAGGATGTAATCCACAGACCTCCTCTTTGAGTCCTCAGATGAGGACTGGCAGTCCACTGGCACCTTTACCTTACCCGTCACACATAGATTTCGACATCTCATTTAGAACATGGAAGATACTGGAGGTCTTAAAATTAAACTGGGAATAATGAGGGGAAGAGAGGACCTGATTTTTCTCAGATAGTGAGTTTCCCACTTGGACAGGAGGAGGAGAACCCTATGTGCCCTCAGGTTAAGGGATGTTTCTGTCTTGTTCATTTTGATCTCTTTGGGTCTTGGCATGATACATGGCAAATAAATATGGTGTTGAATGAACAAGTGACTGTCTGGTGATGGGTTTATTAGATACTTTCTTTCCAATAAACTCATAAAGAGACCTGTGGTTGTCTAAAGAGTTGGAAATTGACATGTTAGGAAAGAATAGAATGAACTTGAGATCAGATCATAGGGTAATTTAAAAATAAAAAAAAAATATTTTTAAAAAAGTGTTGGCTATCTTCTGTTGCTTCTCCAGATCCACAGGCTACTGTTTTTAATTCTTCTCTGTGCCCCAGGAAACCGACCTGTTGGGTCCTTTGGCTTCTTACTGGGGAGTCCAGTAAGGGAATAAAGGGAGTAGAATATGGGCAAAGGGTAAGATCTGGGTGGTTTTTCTCTGGCTCTCTCTCCATTAGAGAGAAGAGAGGCTGCCAGAATCTATGAATCTTCTTTTTTCTTTCAGTCACTCTCTCCCCTTGTCCCTTTTGGGCCATAAAGAAGTAAATGTCTCTGTGTTACCAGTCCTAGTTATTATACAGATACCCTGTGATTTTCCTCTATTTTGCCCAAACTTTTTAACTAGTTCCTAAGATAGACTTCATCAAATTTTCCTGACTTGAGAGCGGCACCATCTGTTTCTTTCTTGTAACCTTGAAAAAATAGGTACAGCTCCTCAGGCCTTGAAAACCCTCATTGAGGTTTCTCCTGGATCACCCTTGGTCATGTGCCCTCCCTTTTCTTAATATTCTTCACTGTGTATGAACGAATTGGTTCCACCAAATGAGTCCATCAAGATGGAGATGCCAGTTTTTTTTTTTTTAAATAGATTTTATAAACATGAATCTGGGTAAATGGGGACTGTTATGCCATTCTGCCATGCACCATCCCACCCAAACTTGATAAATTTAGAAAGGATCTAAGTAGGTGGGACCCTGTTCTTTCTCTCTTTTGAGGTCTTTCTGTTCTTTTCTAATGGGCCCTGGTTGTCTTTGTTTGGATTCCCTTGAAGTAGAGCTTGCAGCAGGGATTTGGTGCATAAGGCTGATGGAGGGGGTTCCTTAGGAGGCAGAGGAAAAATTGACAATGTGCCAAGTAAGGGTGTGGTCTCAGCTGAGTCCACCTCCTCCTGGGCCCAGGGAGAGCGCTGGAGCATAAATTGCATAATGGAGCAGGTCCCACATTGAGGCAGGAGGGCTGTCTTTTATAGCCTTGTCTGAGCTACTGGCTGGGGGCTGCTTGTAGGGAGGGGAGGTACTGGCTTTGGGGAGGTGATGGCTGCTATTCTGTTGAAGGCAGTGTTTGAACAAGGTGGCAATGTGAGTCACTACTAGTCACAGCAGCTGGGGGATGGGAGCACCAGCCTAGTAAGTAAAGAGGGTCTGGTGAGGCTCCAGTGGCATGGACTGCACCTCTCCCCCTAACTTGGTTTAGTGAGTGGATGATTACCATTGTTCTCATCTTACTAATCAACATGTTCTTTACCTTTTTCATTCTTTCTTATCTCCTTTTTCTTCTTCTTTTCTTCCATAAATATTGAGTGAGTCCCTGTTATGCAAGGATCATTGGGATATCCAAGAGGAATCTCAGACACAATCTTCCTGTCTTTTTAGGATGCCATCACCTGCCATACTAGGCAATACACGGAGCATTCATTGATTAGTGGCTTGTATGATGGAATGTAGGTGTTTAGAGAAAGCAGAGATCAGTGAGGACTGGGGCTATCTTGTAGGATTCAAAGTGAAGCCACATACCGAAAGCCACTTGTGAAGTGACTGGAGTCCAAACTATCACCCAGGGTCCACCATTTCCCCTTCTCTGGGTTCATCTTTTCTTCTCAAGTGATACTGGTGGAAAACAAAGGCTACTTTGGGTTCAGTTCCTACTTAATTCAGTTCCCTTCAGGGCATGCAAAGTTTCTCTTTCAACAAAAGCCTCCATAGGAGCCACTCTGCAGATTCTCACTTGTTCTGCCTTAAAACAATGGGGTGGGGACAGATAGTGGCTGAGTGGTGTGGAGGCACAAATGTTGCCTTTCAAGTCATGGCTGTAACCCAATCCCTCTTTCAGCTCTATTTGTGGGATGAAACCAGGTGGAAAAGCATCAGGGAGGAGTTGGTGGCAGTTTCAACCCATTCAAGGTGTGTGGAAAGGGATTCTTTATTTCACCTAGGAAATAAATTAGCACCCTTGACGCAACCCATGTTTGTCTCTGTCCATCTAGCCTTTTAGTGCCCTATGGGCAAGACTCCTTTTAGTGCCCTACCCATTTGGGCACCAGAACCTAAGGCCAGATTGTTAGGTGTTGTGATATGAAGGACAAAAATCTTTCTTCAAGGCAACAGGATTTTCTCCAGGTTCTCTGGCTCAATTCCTCTGAGCCTGTAATCAGCATCTCCAAGTCACAAAATGTCGGATCGGAGCTGCTGCCATTGGAGAGAAGGGAAATTGGCACTTGGTTATTGTCCATGGCAGGGATCCTGAAAGGCTTCCTGTTTAACATTTTAGTTGCATTAGGGAAAAAAATAAATAAATATCTCCAGCATCTCGGAACCAGAGAGGATTCAGTGCATGCAGTGCACTGTGCTGCATGGAGGGTGGTGTGGGCGCTTCCATCGCTCTCCGAAATCGACTCTTCAACAGCAGCCATTTTCAACAAGATCCTGTGTTTGCTTGGCAAAATCCAGCATTGGAAAAACAAAAGGTTTTCCTGCCAGATTCCATTAATTTCAGCAGCAGCAGTAGCAGCAATCTGGTCCTCTCCGATGAATGTTTGACAGGAATGGCCGGGAGTGAGGTTTCAGAGTCTTGGGGGGTCCTTTATAGTGAAAGTCCAGGCTCTCTTCACCCATCTTTTCTCTTCCATAAGAACAACATGTGACCAGAGAGAACGAGGAGCGAAGGAGCCGGCAGCAGGCCATGAGGAGGCAGGAGGACAACAGGACTCAGCACAAGGATGTGGGAGAAATGGACAATATGGGGTCCAGATCAGGCCGCCTCCTCTGGCCCAGCCACTGGAGGGGTCAATGGTCACTCCTCACCTGCCGGGGCTGGAGATTGTCCAAGGGGTCTGGTGTTGGAATGTGACACCACAGGGTGGGTCCCGAGGTGTCTGCTCCCCGGGGTCGCAGGACATTGCCTGGAAAACAGGAGCTGCCCTCTAATGAAGGATGACGCAGATGGAGGGGCCAGTGACCCAGCCTGAGCAGGAACGGGGCTGGGGAATTTCCATGGCTGCCTGCGGGGGTCAGCTTGTGTGTGACCCACCTGGAATTTTTTTTTTTTTAGGAATCCTGGGAGCAGGTTGGAGGAAAGGTGGGACACTGAGATGAGTCTGGTCTTAAAAATGAACAAGGTGGATAAAGAGCTATTGGTTATGTTTTAGGCACTTCTCCCACCCCCTTATCTTGAATTTGCACTGAAGATCATCTGGGTAGAAACTTTCTGGAACTGAGAGGATCAGTGAGCATGGGACCAGTAGTGTGAATTCACTAAATGGTCCCCAGGAGATCAAGGAAAGGGTGGGATGGGGGAGCCTGGGGAGCTAGAGCTGCTCATATGTAAAGAACTCCTGATTATCACCCCTAGGAGAGAGGGCACCAATAGGTTACTTACCAGACTTGCCTGGCCAAGCATGACTTCGGTATGGACTGCAAGCGTCTAAGGAATCACTTAAGAACAAACAGCCAGCAACGTCAATGCCCACCCCCACATGCCCAAATAGCTGATGACCCTTTTGCAAAGCACTAAGTATTCTGATGGTGACAAGAATGACTTAGGGCTGACTTAGGGCTGGTGATATAGCAGCCTTGCTTTCTGGAGTTCTTGCTATGACACCTCGAATGGGGCTAAGTGTCCCCGACATTGTCACATTAAGTCCGACTGAGAAGGTGTGATTATCTTCATTTTACAAATGACAAAACATGACCTTAACTTCCCTAAAGTCACATAAAGCTGGGACTTCAATCCAGGTTTGTTTATCAACAAGGTCTGGCTAGAGCATCCCAGAGGGTGAGGCAGAACTGACCCAGCTGAGAGAAAAGTCAGGAGCCTGGTACCCTGCTGGTGGCCTCCTCCTTCCAAGAGTCAGTGCTTGAAGGCAGAGACTGCCTCTGAGCTCCTCCCTCTGTGTGTGTGTGTGTGTGTGTGTGTGTGTGTGTGTCTATCGGGGGGCATGTATACACATATGCATGACACAGATACAGGCTGAGGCAGAGAGAGAGAGAGAGAGAGAGACAGACAGAGAGAGAGAGAGAGAGAGACAGAGACAGAGCGAGTGAGCAAACACAGGCAAAATTCCTTGGAGCAGAGGACCTGGAAAGACCCAGGATTAGAGGGGTCATGGATTTTTCCTTCATGCCCTTCTGCATCAGTGTCAAGGTGAAGGACTAAAGAAGGAAGAAAGAGGGATGAGATGGAGTAGAAACCAGCCTTGACCTCTACAGTTGTGATCTGGAAGTATCCAGAATGGCATGACATAGCTTGTCTGTTGTCTGGATGTTTTGGGGATTTTTTGGTACAGCAGAGTGAAACCAAGGGTTCTTAACCACTGAGTCACATCTCTAGCCCTTTATATTTTATTTTTATCTTGCTGAGTTGCTTAGGGCCTCGCTAAATTGCTGAGACTGGTTTTGAACTGGTGATCCTCCTGCCTCAGCCTCCTGAGCCTCTGGGATTACCATTGCGCCCAGCTGTTGTGGGAATTTTGATGTCTTCCCATGGAGGCAGACTGTGGGGGACTTTATCTATTTATTCATTTTAGTCATTGATGATGCTTAATGAATACACTTGGATTAATTGACTAGACTATTTGAAGTTATGGTAAACAGGTTGCCCATTTACCATTGCTCCTTTTGAGGACATTTTTGTCATGCTATTTAGAGTCTCTTTTGCAAACATTCCTTTTTCTAAGTATCAAGTTTCTTCTTACCTTGTGGTGGTCTGTGTGCTTTTGATCCTTCTAGATGAGTAAAGAATCCTGTGAGCTGAAGGGAAGATGAATTATGCCTGAGTGAACTTGACCCTCTATAGTATAAGCTCCATGAGGCAGGACTTGATTAGTTTTATTCCTGGTTCTATATTTGGCCCTTCAAATAGTTCCTGGCATATAGTTGGCATATAGTGGATGCTTAATAAAAATGTATTGAATGGATCTCAGAGCTCCAGACCTGAAAACTCCTTCAATGACCTCAATCTGTGCATGCTCAAGCACTTGCCTTTCTGCGGCAGCCCTGGGAGACATCAAGACATCCATTCTTCTGTCCACACAACATGAGAACCTGCCTTAAAATTATCCTTTTTAAACTTGGGAACCTTTCCCAAATCAAGCCACAGTAATGGGTGAAAATGATGAGTGGAAAGTTGAAAATTAAAGTTATAATTTGTAGTCTATGCCAGAAAAGATAAGGCTTTTGGGGCTGTAATGAAGAACGTGAAACTGATGCTGGAATGAGGGACGATTCTCAAGGCCTTCTCTGTGAATTAAGTGAAAACCTACCTCTGGAAACTCACGGCCATTGAGGACAGCCTGTCATGACACAGGACTGCACACCCCTTCTCTGGTGATGGACAAGGTCCGCCGCACATCCCTCTATCCTTATGGATGTTCCCATCGATGATCTCATCTCCTACCGTGGTGTGATGGTGGGTTTGATGTGTCACCTTGGCTAGACCACACTACCCAGTTATTTAATGAAGTACCAATCTAGCTGCTGCCATGAAAGTATTCTGCAGATATAGTTGACATCTACAAACAGCTGGATTTAAGTAAAAGGAATTATCCTTAAAAATGAGGATAGGCCTCATTCAATCAAAATTGAGGCTTCCAATCTTAAGGCTTATAGCCTCAGTTACTGCCTGAGCTTCTAACTTGCTGGCCTGCTCTACACATTTCAGACTTGTTCTCCTTACAGATTTATTTATTTTTCCCAGCTCTAACACTTTCATGAGCCAATATTCTGAATTCTTTCTCTCTTTCCTGGTTTTTGCTTCTCTGGAGAACCCTGAGCCATATATGTGGGTCTTTGATGTGGGTCCTGTTAAATCAAAAATTCACAATTCCTTTGGAAGGGGCTGAGTTATTAGGAATGCTCAATAATAAACTGTCACTGAACAATGCAGTGTGATATCCATGATAAAGGTGCTGTAGAGCAGCCCAAGGAGGAAAAAGTGTGCCTTTTTCTCTCAAGGAACTTATATTTTAGTTCTGAAATATTTTGTCCCATTTTATCCTATTGGTATTTCTTTGGACTTTCACTGAAGTCTTTTGTTTATTTGAGAGATGAAGAACTTGACCTTCTGGAGACAGAAACCTTCTGGAGCTGGTTGAGGAGGTGGAAAGTTGGGGGAATCAGGGCGTAAGGAGCATGTTCCTAATGGATGGCTTTACTATTGTCTTCCACTGTCAGTTGAGCTCAGTGCTCCATGTTTCTCTCCAAGGTGAGTCTTGCTTTTGTCCTCTAGAAGTTCATACTACTGACTACCGGGTGGAGCGTGCTGCAAAGATGCCATGTCAGAGCGTGAGCCAAGCATTGGTGCACTCGAGGAAGGAGAGATGGTTCTGGTTCTGGGGAGGGCCAGGCAAGCCTTCTCAGAAGTGCCACCTTTACTGGATTTGTGTGACGAAGGATGGGGTTGTGGAGAGACGTCACAGCACCAGGAAAGGCACGGGGCAAAACAACGTGAGGCATATTCAGGCAGCTCTGAAAGTGTGTTTAACATCCAATTTGTTGATCTGTGAATTGAAAGTGAAGAAAAAGCACCAAATAATATGTGGGCCTAAAGAAAAGAGTTGAACTTCAAGTTCAGATTTGGGATTGTATAAGAGGATGAATGACAAAATTTCGTGAACAGGTGCTTTTTCCATCTCAGTTCAGTTTGTTAAAGAACTCTGACATACTTAGAACATGCTCTGTATTATCAGGGATGGGGTGTCTAAGAAACATAAAAGGTACAAACAGTCTAAGGAGTTTATAGGCATTTTTTGTAACTATAATGAAATACCTGAGGTGCACTAACCTTATAAAGAAAGGAGGTTTATTCAGCTCATAATTTTGGAGGCCAAAATTTCAAGCTGGGGAAGCTCTGATGGTTAGGGTCTGGTAAGGGCTTAACAGTATCACCTATAGGAGTGAGAGATGACATCACAAAACAGGAAGCCAGAGAGAGTCCAGGGTCCCAAAGTCTTTTCTGAAGGTATGCCCCCAGTTCACCTAATGACCTCCCACTAGGCTCCATTTCCTAAAATCACCAGACTGAGAATGGGAGTTTCCAACTCATGAACCTCCGGGGGAGAATGTATCCAAATCATAACACGTGTTATGTGACAGATTTATGTGTTTAACACTCCTTTGAGAAAAATGTGATTCAGGGCCGATGGAGTTCTAGAAATTGTTTAAGGATATGAAATTGCATTTAAATATGGTCTTGCCTTCGAGGAGCTACAGTGCATTGGGGGGAGGCAGAGAGGTAGATTTTTTTGTTACACTATAGTATTATAACTGCTCTGAGTTGGACTCCTGGTGATGATTCTGGAACCCACAGGACTGCTTTGTGGGTAAGAAAGGAAGGCTCTCTGGAAGGTGTGTTTGTTTTTAAGACAGGAAAGACTTGACCATGTGTAGGATACACCTGCTGAGAGAGAAGCAGCAGGAGGGAGAGACCCGAGGAGAGAAGACAGGAAGTGCTGGATGGAGTGTGGTCCCCGAGGAAGCAGGGGAGGAAGTTCCTGCAGGGATGGATCCAGGTCTCTATCACAAAGGGAAGGATGTGCAGCCAGGAGGGAGAGGAGAGATGGAGAGACGTGAACTTGTCACATATGGAGAGTGCCAATGAAGTTAAAAGAAAGGTAAATTGAGGCAAAAAGATCTGAGGCTGTGCTCAGAGCAGGTGACTGACTGTCCAACATGGAACACATTTTGAAAAGGTAGGATAAAGATTTGAAGAGGCCAGAGTCGAGGGACATGAGGCTGTTGCATTAACTGGTGGAAATCTCCCTGGATGATGAGAGGACCAGGATGGAGAGCAAGACAGCCAGATAAACGAGGGGGAGTGACAATGAGGTCAGAGCACGTGACCTCCCTCCCTCGTCTCCTCCAGCTACTGTCATCCCCTGACCTCTTTTCCCACCCCCTCCTTCTCCTGCTGTTTAGCTCTTGAGCCCTGGCCTTACAGAAGGCAGTTTTATATGATGGCAAAAATTTCCAGATTTCAAGAGGGCCCATGAAAGCGGCAGAGGGAAGCCAAATGAGAAGGCAGCACAAAGCCACAGTGAGATTTGAGCACAGGAGCCTGCAGAGGGGAAGGCTCGTCGGGGCCGGGAGAGAGAGGAGCTGGGGTATGAAGGTGTTCCTGACCTGCTGCAGGCCTCCGAGAGGATGACGCCCTCATCTTTTGTGACTCAGTAGGCCATCGTGCTTTTGCTTCAAGTTCCAGAGAGAACATTAGAAACGCTGCTTTGGACCTTCACAGGGCTCAGGCTGGCCAGGCGGGGAAGTGGTGTAGCTTGAATCAGGTTGGAAGGCTCGGAGGTTCTCAAGGCTCTCTGACTTTGGCCAAGGTCAGCCCCGGGCAGAGAGGCAGGATGGGGTTGGCTGGTGCCCTGATGGAGAAATGAGCACACCTGGGTGTCTGGGCTGGTAGAGATTGCCCCTGAGTGGCTGGGTCAGGGGATGGTGCAGTCAGACTTCAAGGTGGATATAATTAATTGCTGGAGTTGGCGGCACAGAGAGCATGGATAGCTGCTGACTAGCCGGCTAATGTGGACAAAGAGGAGTTCCTGGGGGAGCTGGGCCATTAGAAATGGGTGCATTCCACAGCCTGGGCGTAGAGGTGCTATGGGTTTGGTACACAGGGGCAATGCTTCAGAGAAGCTAAAGCGTGGGTCAGACTAGAGGGCTGCTCAGTCCCTATTTGACTCCTGGCTGCTACACCGTGGGCTTAGGGTAAGAGTGAGACAGCCCTCTTCAGAGAACAGCAAAGGGCTTGGTGAGCTGGATGGCACAGTCTACTGTATTCGTCTCCTCGTATGTTTTGTGGATATTTGATATTTTTGCTTCCTCCCAATTCCCATTTGTTTTCATAGTAGATTCCTGCTACAATCCACTTGGATGCCTGGTGGGCAGAGGGATGGGTCTGTTTATCTCCCCATAAGAAGTGCTAGCTGATGAGATCATTAAATGCTTTTTACATAGGCTCAGCTGGCCATGATGGGGGCATTTCTGTTTCTCAGGGGAGTCCTTTATAAAGTTCTACCTGCAGGAACTCATTCTAGTTTAGATCACCCATCCTTGGATCCTTCCTTCTGTCCTACCAAGAGAAGGCTTCAGAATTATAGCAAGGAAGATGGAGAGGAGAGAGGGAGGGAAAAGAAGCCTTTGTGCCATTTTTTTTTTTTTTTATGAGAAGGCTGAGTTGGCTGGGGGTCCAGCCCAAGGTCGCAGAGGAATGAGCTGCAGCTCCTGCCCATCTTCCATCGTGTCCCAAATGATACTTCCCTGTTTGCAGTGACCTCTCAATATGCCTGTGGGTTTCCTGTTTGGGGGAAATTCCTATATTGTCTAGAGGTCCTTGATTCTTCCTTCAGAAGCTTGAGGGAGCAGATGTGTCCTATCCTGTCCCCTGGCATCCAAGCACACACAGGCAAGCTGATTGGACGCTTCCCTCTGCCTGTGACTTTAAATCTGGAGAGAAGGATGAGGGTCCAGCTGAGGCGGGGTGTGTCTAGTGAACCACAGGAGTGGCCCTGGTGGCCATATGCCAGACCATGCCCGGGTGGTGTGGCCGTGCCTGAGTTCCTGCCCCCTTGTTCCCGTTGGCTGATGCTCTGGTGCTCCTGTCACCTCAGTGAGCTCCCAGTTTTCCTTTCCACAAATGTCTACTGAAATTGGAGTCATTATCTGTTTTTGGCAACTTAGAATATCAGCTGAGAAGCACTTCATTTATCCCAAAGTGTCCTTTCTCCTTTTTCTGAGTCTCAAAGCCCTTGGTCATATGTTCCAAGTTGGGTCTCTAATCTTAACTATCTTGAGGAAACTATTATTTATTAATATTATTATTATTATTTTCTAGAAGACTTCTCTCCATTTGTTTGCTCTGTAAAAATGTGTTTGAGTGCGTGGATGAATAAATGGCAGCGTGGCTGAGTATGTGTTAATAGTTATCTTTTTGAGGCATAACAAATGTGGCTTAAAACAATAAACCCTTATTATCTCACACAGTTTCCAGGGGTCAGTACTGGGAGTGGCTCAGCTGGCTGGTCACACGGCTGGTTGCAGTCGGGATGCAGTAGACCTAGAGAATCTACTACCAAGACAGGTCATCCCCATGGTTGGCAAGGGTGAGTGCTGGTGATTGGCAGAAGCCCTCCGTTTCCATCCGTGTGGATCTCTTTGTTAGGCTACTTATGACATGGCAGCTCACTCCCCAAGAATCAGTAAACCAAGAGGGAGCAAAGCAGAAGTCTTTTGTGATCCAGCCTCTGATGTCACACTTCTTTGTGGTTGTAACATCCTGTGGAGGATGCAAGATAGGGAGGACTGTCGAAGGTCATGAATGCCAGCATGGGGCCATCTTGGAGGCTGTGTGTCACAGCAAGCCTTACAGAGTCAGCCAGCAATGGATTTGCACGATCAAATCCTATCCTAGTCAGAGATAACAGAAGAAGCTGAAAAATGATGTTGGCCAAGCTGTTTCTCAAGATTAAAACTGGGGAGGTCTGTCTAATTCGGTTGGTCTTACTGAGAGGTCCTCCATTTTGGTTTTCTGATAGGGAGAGTGAAGCAGAACTAGTGACCACCCCCGACCCCACTTTTCTGCCTAGACTTCTGATAAGCTTGGACATAGGATGGGAGAGCGAGCTGGGCACCAGTGGGAGACTTCGGTCAGAAGGGCCCTCATCCAAGGGCTCTCACTCATACAAACTTTGCTCATGATTTATTCCTCTTGTTTGACGCTAGGGAGGCGAAATGGGTTAATTAATATCCTCCAAAATTCATGTGTCTTTATAAGAGATGACAGAGAGACATAGAAGAAGACCAAAAGGGAAGATGGAGGCAGAGATAAGAGTGACCCTCTACCAGCCAAGAAGGACTAAGGACAGCTGGTGGCCACCTGAAGCCAGGAGAGAAACACTCAGAGCCTTCAGAAAGGACCAACCCTCACCGACACTCTGATTTCATGCTCTGGACTCCTCAATTGTGGGAGAATAGATTTCCGTTATTTAAAATAATTTGGTTTTTGGTCATTTGCTATGACAGCCTTAGGAAACTGATGGAGAATAAAAATAAAATCTTGGAAAGATCTCCCAAGACTGGCCATGGTTCAGATGGAAAGTTGGGAACAGGGCTTAAAATGGGTGCTCTGGAGGAGGCAGGATTTTTCAATAACTTGGAAAGCCTCAGGACATCTTGGTCACTTTGGGCTTTAGGACCTTTCCTGTCCCCTCCTGCTCCCAGCCAACAGTGGTGCCTGCAAGGTGAGACCTCTGAGAGTGCTGATGCTTTGGAAATGGGGGGTGGCAGCTTAGCACTGGCTTGCTCCATCCAAAATGGTAGAGTGGCAAGATTGGACGGGTCCTATTTAATGGCCCACTCACTGACTTCATCAATGAACTATTCATTTGTTAACTAAATTAATCAACTACATGATTAATTCAGGGTTGAGTTTGAGCAAGGCTGTGGTATTCATTTCTTTCCTTTCTTTATGGAATCTATTCCTACACTCCAGCCAGGGTTCCTGTAGCCCCTTCGATGCAGTTGAGGAATCTGCTATGCTTGTTCACACCAACTTAATCATATTATTACTATCATCTAATGGAGCTCTCCTTAGAGGTACTTATGCTCTAAAAGTAGGATCTGGGAAGCTCAGTTATAGCGTTAATGCTGGGCATTTTCCTTTCCTCATGGCTAGGATGGGATTTTCTATGTCCTAAGCTCATCCCAGAGCAGAGAGGACTCGGTTCTTCTCTGAATTGTGACAAGCTAAGGGATCTGGCTTCTTGGAACACTATGAGGTGGAACAGGGATGGCATTGGGGATAGGGAAACTGAAGGAATCTCTGGAAGCTTCCCTCGGGCAGCTTCCCTTCCAGTTCCCTAGGAGTGAAGAGGTGGGGACAACAGGGGTCCCTTAGCCCAGAGCTTCCTTCTGGGGATGGAATTGACTTTGAGAGGGGCCATGGTATCTCCAGTCCCTTCCTGTGGGACTCTTTAATGCCAATTTGAACAGTCTGAAAATAGAATCCCTGGGACCCCTCCCCATTACCATTATTATAATAAACTCCAGGACTGTAGCCGCAGAGCCTCAGGCTTCAGGAAAGCAGCCTGTAATTACCTCGCTTCTAAATGCTCATGGTAATGGACAGTGAGACCTCATGCATCAGACCAGTGAAATTGCTGTGCGCCTGGGCCGCAATTTAACTCGGCAGATGACATGCTCCAACTTGGCAAACGGAGCGAATGTGAGCCGTTTGGGAATTGTTAACTTTTAGCATAACCTGAAAATTGCCGGAGAAGCCTCTGAAAGAGAGGAGTTAGAGCCGTGGAATCTCGGACCATAAGCCTATGACCACCTCGCCACTGTTGCTCACCTGAATTGGTGTCATAAGGCAGCAGGGGTGGGTGTGAGGGTGACTAGGTACATGTGAGGTTGAGTGGGGTGCTCCACTAGGACCACACACTCTGCACCAGGCACCCTGATGAGTCCTGGATGTTGGGTGCTGGGGTAAAGTACTCTGGAGATGAGGTCATGTCAGCTCTCTGTCCTCCAGGAGTTTGAGTCCAGCAGGAGTGGATCTACACATCTTCATTTCACAGGTCACATGGGGAAAAGACCTGGAGAGATACAAAGTGAGGATCTGGGGCTCAGTGGTGACTGATAATCTTGGCACAAGGAATGGGGGGATTATGGAAGGTGTAATAGAAGTGATTTCTAAATTGGCCATTGAAGAATGCAAAGGATTTGAGCAGGCTGGAGAGAAAGGTTAGGGGATGACCACACACACCTGGCTCAGGCAGGGAGAGACAGGCTGTGAGCCGGGTGGCTAGGTGGCTAGCTGAGAGAGCAGGTGAAAGGGAGGGAGAAAATGAGAGGGGCATCAGAAGGTCCGCTTGATCTGGGCTTTGAGGCCAGAATCACTGCTTTCTCAAGGAAATGAGTCCAGGGAATGTACTCAGGCAGGCCTTCCCTGTCAGGGCCCTGCCACCATTCTCAACTCCTGCCTCAGCTATGACTGAACATAAGCTGGTCAGGCTGTGGTCTGGCATGTTGGGCAAGGGCCTGCAGTAGCCGAAGGAGAGTGTTGGAAACGAGATGGATGGCTCCAGAGCTCCCAGGCACTCCCTTCCACTCCCCTCTCCCAGCTATGTCCTTGAAGAAGGACTGGGTCTCTGCATGTCATTCCTACCCATGGTGCCATTCTCTCCTCTCCTTCCACTCCCATCTCCAAGCTTGTATTCTGAAAGGGTCAGCCCCAGCTCCAGAGAACTTGACCTTGGGGTGAAGACCCAGCGGCAGGGAGGTCTGCAGGCGGACTGCAGCTGGCCATGCTCAGGTTTGGGCCAGAGTGCTGCCTGGGGCCCGATTTGTTGGCCAGCAACAGATATGTGATGTGGCACTTCCAACCACCCCAGGGATGGGCTGCTGTCACTCCTCTGAGGGACCAAAGGACTTTCATTGACCTCACCTCCATTGTCTTTTCTGCCTTCTCCCGCTGTGTTTCTTTCATTCATCAGGCCTCGATTGCTTCCAGAGCTCCTTATACATTTGTTATGAATCTTTATTTCCAGATTAGTCACCATGCACACAAAATGGAGCGTCCCTGATTTGAGGAGCAAAAACAGTGATTACTAGATTGGTTCTCTCTTGCAGAATGTGGAGGAACAAACAATGCCACACAATTTTAGTTTGTATAGCGTCTTTCAAACCATGCAATGCCCTGGGCGCAGCTCGGAGTTGCTGTAAATAATACAATAACCGAGATAAACATTCTAAACATCTTTGCATTGAGCATCATATTTGTCCTGCTGACTCAGCCAGCAAAGCTGGAAGGAAAGAGATGGGGAAGATGCAGCCGCCAGACCCTGAGGAGAACCAATGTGGGTGCAGGTAGAGGGAGCTGGAAGGTGGGCAGCAGTCAGAACAGCTGGAGGAGGTGATTATTATTATTATTATTATTATTAAAATAAGGTCAGGAAAGGGCAGGAAGGTGGGAGAGGGAGGTGGAGGGTAGGAAGGACAAGAAGAGGTGTTAGTTCTTTATTTGGAAGTCTTTAAGGTATCTGAGAAGGAACTCAGGTTGTTTGGGACCTGGCTGTTTTACTAATGTGTCTTGCTTTGTGACTCAGTTTTAGTTTCCTGAAGCTTATCGGGGGGGCGGGGACGGGAGGAGGGGGTGATATTAGCCATTGGTGCTCAGTGATTCTGCTGTCCTACAAATCTCTATGGTATGAAGCTATTCAGGGTTCTGGCCACTTGCTAGAGACCAAGGGGGGAAAGGACAGAGGCTACCAAGCCTGCAGGAGAGGCTCCCCTCAGTCTTCATTGGAGCCATCCCCAACTCCTCCTGGGCTTTCTTCTGGAGAAGGGGAGGGTGGATAGAGAGAGCATCATGACCATGACCGTGATGGAACAGAACTAGTCTGTCTGTGAATCTTCCTGTGGGATCTTGGAAAAAAGGCCACCTCTCTGCCTCTTTGTTTTGCCCACTTTAAATAGGCACAGACACCTACATGTGAGGATTAACTGAAAGAATAGGCAAGGTGCGGAGTATCCTATCTGACACACAGTGGGCATGCAAGAAATGGTGGAGGTGATTATTATTAATATTGTTAATTACTGGTGATGGTAATATAATTACTCGTAAGGAACCTCTGCTTCACCCTGGGAGATGCATCTGGGGACTGAGGTTGCAGGGGTGTGAGGAAAGGTGACCTGACTTTCTGCCCTGCTGGGCCCATGTGGGCCCCGGGCTGTGGCTGCCTCTGGGATGGTCTCCCAGAGCTCGCTCTCATGTTCAAGTTGCTGGAGCTTTGTTCATCAGTTCCTCCTAATTTGGGTGAAGTTCGCCATATGGAGAGCAGGGAACAGTGTTAAAGAAGCTTTCACACATAGATAGCACAGCGCTTTCTCTGCTAAATGAGGACTCTCTTTCCCCAGTACAGATTTCACACGCAGATCTCCAGGGTGTTGAATTCCCTCCTCAACAGGGGTGGAGTTGTCAAGGCTTTTGGAGTCATTGTCTCTGGCTGGCAGGGTCCTGTTCCGACCCCAGGAGAAATCCCATCTTCTTTTTCCTCCCCAGGGGTGAAGGTTTTCTAGCCCTCTCAGGTGAAACAATTTTGCTTCCAAGACCAGACAGAGGGAGCCCGGGCTCCTCCCAGCCCCAGGCAGCCCGGCTGCCAGGCCCTGCACACTGGGGTCTCCCGGGGATCCCTCTGGATGCTACTCTCATTTCCCGTCTGGAAGGGAGCTGGGCTGTTCTGAACTGAGCCCAAGCCCCTGTTCCCCAACCCACGGTGCATTCTCTAGAACTTTCTCTCCCAGCCAAGACATCTGCCACAGTGTGACTCCCTATCCCCTTCCCTTTGCGTTCCCCTGGCCTGACTGCCTCAGCATGTCTATTTTAGTTGTTAAATGAACCTCTTCATCTATCTGCTGGAGGCTGAATATGCTGTCCGTCACGCCCAGACACACCAGTCTCTCTGCAGTGCTCCTCAGGGCTTTGCCTGGGCCAACAGCACAGAGTTCCTTCTCAGTTGTCCACTTTGGCTTCCTCTGCCCTTGTGGGCCGCAGTCAGAGGGATTCGATGGTGATTTGTTTGCCTTCGACTCTTTTCTTCTTCCCCAACTCATCTTGGTGCTGATACCCAGTAACACCTGAAGAAGCCTTGTCAGTGGGACTAGGAACAATAGCTGCCCAAATACAGTCACAAAGACGAGTGATAATCATTCTTTTATTAAGCATTAACCATGTGCTTAATAAAATGGATGGATCAGGCAAAATCTGTGTGAGCACCCTGATTTGACCAATGAGGTGCTGGAGTGTTGCAGAGGTTAAGTGACAAATACAAAGTTAGTGGCAGAGCAGACGTTCAAGCCTACATCTACTGACTCTCAATCTGTGCAAATTCCATCAGTTTGCTCTCCCCACTTGTCTTAGTGGTAATACCCCGTTGCACCCTGAGATGCCCCACCACTGCAGTCAGGGTCAAAAGATGCACACAAATACAGCTGAATCTGAAGGTGAGGGGCTAAGGGAAAAGAGCTGGCATTTTCTGAGGCCGGCTGGCTTGGCAGAAAGCTGTCCTGCATCAAGAGAGACAAGCGAGCCGCAGCATGTCAAGGTCTATGGCTTTGTTCTGGTGGAACTTTGCCACCCACATGAGGTTGGCTCTCCTTGGGACCCCTGTGCAGCACAGCAGGGCCCGACTTTGCCACCCCATGGGAGGAAGAGGAGCTTGAAATTGTTTTTGAGATGTTTTCATTGATTTTCTTTAATGCACAGAAACATTTCCATTCACACATGGGCTTAGTTGAGGGGGAGAAAAGAAAAGATTTGATGCAAATTTGGGGGGCTGGGTGGAGCTCAGGGAGGGAGCCTGAGTGCTTTGTCGATTGCTCTTCAATTTATCAGTATTTTCCTGGAGTTCCTTTGCAAAACCCTCAGTTTAATCTCCAGGCCGGGTGGGGGATTGGGAGAGGAAATGTGGCTTCCCGGGTCCCTTGGCTTCCAGACTCATTTAGGCTGGGCAGTTCTTCCTCTGCTCTGTTTAAACCCATGTGTTTAAACCAGAGCTTCAGAGCGGTCCTGATTGTCTCCAAGAGTGTCCAGGTTAAAGTTCTGGGATCCTCTCCACCCCCTGGAAAAGAAAAAAATGTGAGAGAAAGTGGTTGCAGGCTTGCAGTGTGGGCCAGGTGTGAAGCCTCAGCACAGAGCGCTTGGTGTGTTCCCACCTGTAATTTACAATGGAAACAAGTGTCCCCTGTCAAATAGCCATCAGGAGGGCCAGTAAATTTCCAAAAGTACTTGCAAATGAGGCAAAAAGGAAAACAAAAGCAAAGCATCATGGATCAGGCTCTTTTGCAATGCTGGGGATTGAACCCAGGGCCTCATGCAAGCCAGGTGAGTGCTCCACCACTGAGCTTACCCCACTCCCATGACCATGGGTCAGGTTTTTAAACACACCTGCCTCATAGTTAAACATGGGCTGGGGATGGCAGGTGATGGCAGGAAAAAGGGATGCCAGGCCAGATCTCTGTTCCTTTCTCTTCTCCTGAGGTCCCCAGGTGGATGGTCTCAAAGCCTCAAAGAAGCACCTTCTCCATTTTTCTTGGTTGGCCCCTATAGTATGTATAGAACCTTATTACTTAATAAAAATTCATTAAGGAATAAATAATTGAATAGGTAAATTGACTAACAAATGGAACAAGGAACAGGAATCCAGCAAAGAAGGAGAGGGTCATTTCAAAAGTGGGAGTACCCAGATGAAGTCCACGGAACATATTAGAGGGCAGAAGAAAGGAATGGCCAAATTTTGCAAAAACTGTCGACCACCCTGTTCTGGTTTCCCAATTATCCTGGTAAGGATGCCAACAAGACATTTGCCTAATGCTTTCCTCAAAGAATTCTTCCTGAAGTTACGGAAGTACCACTACATTGATGCTCTTGCTGACTGTTGGTATGGAATTCTGGACTTGCAGGGAACAAACAGCCCTCTAGGCTTTCTTACCCCACACACCACCCTGAGTTCAACCTGCAAGGTGTCCCAATGGCTACTTCAAGCACCTGTTCCTAGGAGCTCTCCAGACCCTGTGTCTGTTTCATGTGTTTGGTTTTTTTGCCTTGCAAAACCAGCTACATGCACTGCCTGTGTGACCTGCTTCTTTTCCATCTGACATGAATGTCATGCAGCTGAATGTGACTTTATTTGTTTTTCTTTTGTTCAGAGCTGAGGACAAGCTGCCCATCTTCCTCCGAGCCCTGGACGCAGGAGGCTGTGATTGGCAGCGGCCCAGGACGAAAGACAAATGCGCCTCAGGTAGCAGATCTGCCAGAAAAATTCTGCCCAGTCTGGGCTCATTTCACCCCATTCTTGATGGCAGGAGTTTTGCATTTCTCTAGGCAACTCCCTCTTCTCCTCCCTCCTCCAGCCCCCAAGAAACTCAAATCCCAGAGGCAGGAGCATTGGATCTGAAGCTTCCTTCTCATTTTGTCAGCTCATCGCTCAGATCTGGCCACTAGTTTGACAAGGAGAGTGCCCGGGAGGGTGGCACTGGGGGGTGAGGAGAGTGACTGTGAGTGGCTTAGCCAAGGCTCATTGCTGCAAACTTTATTTAAAAGCTGCAGTATCTCGCTGACCTTCTCTCTCTAGGTAGAGAAGAAACCAGCAAGGCGAAAGGACATTGTTTCTACAGCACACCTCTATCAGCTCCAAATTGAAAGCAAATGCTCATCTTGGGGCACAGTTTCTTTTCTTATTTTGCCCTTAAAGTGAAAGAGTTGGAGGGGGAGCGACAGGGGGCTGGTGGGGAAGGCAGACCCAAAGGGGAGGCGGTGGAGAGGAGGGGGCACGGGCTGGCTGAATAGCGAGCTCAAGAGCTCTTGTGCACAACGAGATTAGCGCGATGTGAGCATTTCCATGCCAAGGTGCTAACGCAATAATACACGCGAGTTTGCCAACTTTTCAAATTGAATGTATTTGATTATTTGCTTTTAATTAGTGTGAGTTTTGGAGTATGTACAGGATTGTCAGGGATACACGCAAAGCCTCCCACAGCCCATGAAGCCTCCCCTTGGTAAAGACGGTCCGGGATTGTTCTTTTTTAGCTGTGGAGAATGAGATTTAACAGCTCTGTTAAATGTTTGAGCCCATTTCCATTGTGCCTCTGTTTCAACCTATTGGCAAGACCAATTGAAGTGAGAAAATAAACCTCTTATCTGATCTGAATGCGGAGAGCTGCTCCTAAGAAGAATTTTCCAGCTCAACTTGGGCTTTCTGAGAACATCCCTGCTTTATTTTGTTTGTGTTTGTGTTTTCTTTCCTTTTTCTTTCTAGAGTTGGCTATTAAACTGGCTTTCCCTCATCTCCCTTCTCTATAAATACGTTTTAGGAAATATCTGTATACATGAAAACAAGTGGGCAGCTGAGAGGGAGTGGAGACATTTGTTTATACAACTTGGAAGCATTTGGAGAGCTCTTTTCATGTGCAGAAGACTCAAAACATCTCGGGTTAGGGGTCCCTCCACACCTGGTGCTCAGGGTGGCTCCTGCCCCTGTGCTCTGGCAGGGGCCAAGGAGGTGGCAGAGAGGCTGTGCTTACCCAGACCAGTGAGTGCTGGAATTGGACTTGAGCTTTATTCCACACTAGCACCTTCCATTTGGTGCACAGTGCACCTGGGTGGACAGGTCCATCCTGTCTAATGCACCAGCTTCCATACCGTCATCTTTCATTTACTTGTTTTACCCAGGGATCCCCGTTTATTCCCATGGGGAAGCACATAGGCAAGGGTCATCTACAAAAATAGAACTAATCTGTTTTTAGGCCCAGACTTGGAGCAGCAGAGGAAATCGCTCCTTCTCCTCGCCCCCTTTCATCCTGTTGTATTTACTAACAGAAGAGCATATGAAGATTTTCTCCCAGCCTCCTTAGGTCTGCCACTCAACTTGCTTCTGCCCCAGGACATTCAGACATGGACAGAGACCCATGCTCACCCAGACATGGCTGGCTACCTCGTCCCTTCCCGCCTCGAGCTCACATCACCATCCCAGCAACTCGCTAGGGTCATGGAGGAGCCACCATGTAGCCGGGAAGCAAGACCCCTCATCCACATTCGGGGGACGCTGCCCGCCCGCTCACCCATTACCTACACAATCTCTCAGTTACATTAAAAAAAAAATCTTCCCCCCCCTTAACAATAGAGAGGAACAAATGGTTGACAAATAACAACAGCAGCAGCTCTCCAACAAAAGCACGCAATTATTACAATTATACTATCCTTGATTAGGCTGCCATGCATTGCATTTCAATGTAATTGATGTTGTAGGTTGACACATCGGACACCAAATATTCTCGCCTGTCCCTTCTCTCTTTTGTTTCAGAAGCTGATTTGCATTTTCTATGCTTTTAGTAATGAAGACTTAGCACTTTTCCTCCATTAGAAAAAAAAAGAGAGATACAATAATCTGCAACTCGGCACTTGTTTAAGGATTCTGACCCTCGAAAATACCACTTTGCTTCACACATTAGCTGCTTACAAAGAAGGAAGCTAATGTATCATCTAATTGGGCAAACCACTGCATCTGATTTCTCTCAATCAGACTATTAGCTTCGTAATTACCCATCTGCCTCGTGTGGAAAAACGGCAAGGCGCACACCCAGCTAATAACGTTCTCAAGAGCTCTCCACCACAATGAGAGGAGGCGACGTGGAGGGATATGGTCTCTAACCATTTCGGTGCCAAGGTGGTCACACAATGCAGGGGGGCTTTGCCAACCTTTCCCCGCCTGAATGTGTTTAATTATTTGTCTTTAATTAGTCGGAGTTTTGGGGTCTGTTCAGGATTGCTGTCACCGCTGCTGTGGTGGAGGTGGCTACGGCGGATGCTGAAGGACAGTGACCAGGCGAGGCGGGGAGGAGAGGCAGGGAGGCTTCTGGGGGCCTCTGAGGGAGACACTTGGGTGGAGGGAGAAATGTCCCCTAGGCTGGCAGGTGTCCTAGAAAGAGAACAAAGATTCCCCCAACACATGAGCAGAGGGCTTCACTTTGCTTCTTGTTCTCTTTCTTCTTCTGTGGTTGGGGCACCCCTTTTCCCAAGTGGGTGCAAAGGAACACTTTGTGGCTGACTTGGGGATGAGGACCTTCAGGAGGTGTCCTCTGTAGCACCCCAGGCGTGGGGGTGGTGACCTCCCTAGGGTGACATGGTTTCTTCTGGCTCACTTGTGTCTGGTGTCATGTTCTAGATGCCCTTTGGTTCATTTTGGCAGGTGTAGGTGTTTGTCTCCTTCTTAGTCTGAAGATGGAGTGACCCTGGGTGGGTAACCAGGAGGCTTCTTTTCTCCACCTGCACCACCAGGCAGGGGAGGCTGATCCAGAGGTTGTGCTGCAGGTCTGGGGTGCTTGGCCTGGTTGGCTTGTGGGTGTGTTTGAGAGGGCAAGTGGAGCCCATTTGGATGCAGACCCAAGTGAAGTTTTGGGGGTCCCCTACCTCTTCAATTAGAGTAGTTCAGCCATTATTTGTATACCCTTCCATGTCACTCTTATTTGCATAAATGGTTCCAATTAAAATTTTTGAGTACTACTGGACACATATGGTTTGGCTACTAATAGCTAATGACTCTATTTCAGATCAGTAAAGGGTACCTGTTGGGATTCCAGGTTTTACAATCTTATGGTTGATTAATTTAGCCCATAACTGCTACCCTATAAATAGGTGATCCTAACAAATGGAGCCTTCTTGGGGTGGCCCAGGGATGAATTTTGCTTTTGTATGTTTTTTAATAGTCAAAGTTTAATCATGATAAGATTTTAAAAAATTCATTGAGAGCTAATACTAAATGATTAGGTTAAGGACAGAAATTTACATATTTTATTCTGTCATCTGGGGAAACATTTTTAAAAGCCCTACTATGTGTGTGCTATAGTCAGAGGCCTTATAGCTACTGTTTGTCTTTGGTTTAGTTTCTGCTTCATGTACCTTTGAATAGTAAATAAGATACAACTTTTTTTTTTTTTTTATGTAAGTCAGAGACAAAGTCTCAGGACTCGTCTGGTCTTGCTAAAGGCTCTATCAAGCTGGCCAGGGTTTTCCACTGTGGAGTAGTAACACAAACTTACCCATGAGCCCACCTGAGCCAAATTACTGCCATCTCACAGTATTCAGGTTTCCAGTAGCCAGTCCTTTTTTTAAAAAAATCTCATCATTGAAATAATTTGGTTGATCTTCGATAGCTGCCTTACTCTATCTGAGGAAAACTGGGGAAATTAACATCCACATAGATCTCTTAAGGGTTAAAATGTGGGGGAAAGTGCTGATATAGAGTCCTATGTCTAAAGACCTTCTCAGAATTCCTTCCAGGTCTCTGTTTAAGGAGAGGTTTGGCTTTCCCCGAACTCTATGTGCACTGTCTTTATTACTAATGGTCTTTAAATTTTTTTTTTTCAGTTGTAGATGGACTCAATACCTTTATTTTTTTTTTTTATTTTTATGTGGCGCTGGGATTGAACCCAGTGCCTCATGCATGCTCAGCAAGTGCTCCACCACTGAGCCACAACCCCAGCCCACTAATCATTTTTTTTTTCTTTGCTTTAGCTGCTAGGAAGCTCAGAGTCCAAATATTGGTTCATATCCATTGACTTAATAGGACTGAATGACATATTTTGTGTGCCAATGATATAACTATAAACTTATTTTTTTCTGTCCCTTTATGAGTAATGTTTTTCCTTTCCTATGACTCCTGCAAATATTTACTTCTCTTATGTCCTTTTTAATTATTACATGCATTTTCTTGGGTGCAGTGCCTAAATAATTATTGGGAAAATGTTCTGATTCACACAGAGAGCAGAGAGAATAAGCGATTTGCCTAAGTTATACACAGGCCCGATGGAGTCAAGAAATCCTTCTTGAGCCAAGAATAGGTTTCCCAACATGTTTTGATGTTAGCCATGAAATCTTGCTAAACCCAGTTTACCTTTGGGTTTGTTATGACTTCTTAATCTCTCTTTGGAAATGAGCATATCATTTGTTAGACTCTGTGATAGTTTTCCTACTCTTCCCTGAAAGCCTGGGATGCTAAGCTGTCTGAGTCCATCTATCAAGCACCATCCAAGAACAGAGGTAAGAGAAAGAATGCCCCCTGGCTTTCTGAGTGGCAGGATAGAGTTCCTGGTCTTCACAGTTGTGGTACCTGCCATCAAGTGATTCTTTTATCCTCTGAGAAGTCAGTGTTGCCATAGCCTCTGCATGGCCCTGAAATCCAGGCAAGAAGTGACCTGGGAGGCACTCAGCAAGTACAGAAGAGCACAGAGCAGGTTTTCTTGTTCAGACATGGGATGCCTCCTTTCAAACCAAGTTGTTGGAAAGCTCAGAACGTGGGACATGGTCTGGTGTCTGGGAAATGGTCTCTTCTTAGCCCCACGAGTAAATCATATGGGGTTGCCCCATAGCAACCATCTCAATTTTTGCTTGCCTTCAAACATGGCATTCCCCAGAGGGTAATGTGGTGTCCCTCCCTTCCCATCTCTCAGCAGCGGTTAGTTCTCAGTCACAGTGTCTGTCAACTTTTCAGAGGCAGAGGTGACCAATCACAGAGCTTATTTGGTGACCGTTCATCCTCATTAGTCTTTCTGGACAACCCAATGTGGGTATGGTAGGGGACAGTCCATATGCCTTTGGCTCAGAGAGCTCTGCGGAGTCTGGTGTCAACCCAGCACATCTGGAGCTCCCATCTCTTTCATGGCGAATTTCCAGATCTCTTTGAGTGCCCGGGGAGAACGTTTTTCGAGGCCCTCTCCATGGCTGCACTTGTGGATGTGGATTGTGCAATTCTGTGGTCACCACCTCAACGATGGGAGAACAGCTCTTACTACCTTTCTTTGTGAGAGCCATTCTCCTGCGGATGCAGAAAAAATGCCGAGTCTGGTTTTCAAAGCTCCTCCCCCACCAAGGAGATTCCATAAGCAGGAAGTCTTTACCTTTTTGCAGTGGAAACAGCCTATCACTTGCCCTCCCCCCACTTTGATCGAAAACTATCCTATGATTATTGGTATATTATCATGGATAATCTTCTTTTGAGATTTTGAGTATCACCTTTGCCCCACTGACATAGACCTGGGGGAAAAATTGGATGTTCAGAGCAGCTACTAAAAATGAGGCCCAAGTGGCAACTCTTGTAATGAGCTCTAGTTGGAACAACCCTCAGAAAAAGTTCTTCTCTAAGTACAAACTCACCTACTACAATTTCCTCATTTCCTCTGGGCCTTTCTTCAGAGAAGATGAGCATCATACTAATACCTGGATGATTGGAAATACAGCCAACTTTCAATTGAGTATAACCAGATTATGCTGCAGTTTATCTCTGGCAAATCTTGCTTTTCTCTCTTAGTTAACATCTCTGTTGCTTACTTAATTTCCTTATTGCTTTTATAACCATTGCCATCTGCTCCTGAAATCGGAGTTCAGCAGGAACTACAGAGTAGAACTTTTAAAATGAAAATAATTATTGGGAGGGCAATAAGGTAGCAATCTTGGAGGAAGAGTTAATTCTGCTCAGACTGATCATAGGACACCTAGAGCCAGGAGGGCTTTGGTAATCATCTGGTCATCTTTCCACCAGGCTTACTGATGAGGAAATCAAGCCGTCCAGTAGATAAGAGCCTTCTGGAATGTCACAGAAGCACTTGGAGGGAGCTCCGATGCAAGAACCCAGGTCTGAGTATTTTTAAAGTCTATCATGATTCTTAATCCTTTGAAGGGCGAAATTATCCATTTCCATCATGTATTAGGCCAGACTGAGAAATAGGGAAGAACCCCCACCCCCAAAATGAGATGTTTCTTAGCTTCCCAGCTTCTCTGGAATTTTGTCTTCAGGGTGCAATTTCATGAATAACTAGGACATCAGATATCTCCATAAGAAAAAGCAATCAGAACCACACAAGGCAGCACATCTACTCCGCCATAATTTGACACACAGAAATTATTTCACATGTATCTGCTGTTTGGATTACCTATGTGATGACTCTCCTGCATTTCTGTCGATGACGAAGAATTGGTGTTATTTATGCCTTCGTGTAGGAGTCAGAATATGTGCGACATCCTCAGCATCTGGATGAAGTCCAGTCTGTATTTTTTTTCCCCATCTGCTCCTGGTATTTTAAGTAAAAATGTTTGTATCTGCATCCCCCAAGCCCTGTTGTAAATTGTAAATCATGCCATTATATCTGGTAAAATCACAATGTCAAGCAACAATTCACAAAGCCACAAAGATTCTCCGGAGTAATTTTCCTGTTCTCGTTGATCAATTTTATATTTTCCCCCTGGCCATATGCACACATTAAATGGCACTAATTCAGTGAGAAAACTCATAAGGGATAATATTTCAAGTGGCACAAATGGCAGCAATGCCTTTACAAGTATCTATTTTATAATTGCCTCTGCACTCTACCTGAATCAGCTGCATGCTGTTGTTTCAGTCCAGTGAAATGGACACAGAGATGGGGTGGGAGTGAGGGAAAGGGGAGGAGAATGCTTTAGTTAAATTAGGTGTAAAAACAGGAGCGTCTCAAGTCAAAAATTGTGTGGCTCCAATTATTTCTTTCTTCTAGGGAGAATGTTTATCTTCTGTTACGGAGGTGGCAGGTGCGAGAGCGGGTTAGTATGGGATGGGTGCTTATCCTTGAACACCCCACCTGCGATTCTGTAGCAGGTCTTTATGGAGGTCATCCATTTCTTCTTTTCCTGTGTTTTTTTAAAAAATTTTTTTCATTGAGAATTTTTAAAGTAAACTTTTTAATTCAAGCATAACAATTTTACAGAAAAGCACACAATTCATAGTTATTCAGGATAATCTTTTTTTTTTCCCATAGTGAGCACATCTGTGTCCTCAGCATGCACATCAAAGGTAGAACCTGATCAGCTACTAGAACATTCCCTCTTACCCGTTTCTGGTCATCACTTACTCTGCCCTGCAGGTAACTGCTCTTCTGACTTCCATCTCCTTTTGTTATTCAGTTTGTACTCTTTTAAGTCTCATATCTTTGACTCCATGAATATTATGTTTGTGACATGCATTCATGTGTTAGAGTTTGGCTATATTTTGTGCATTTTTATTGCTGTATTGTATTCCACTAGGGGTCTGTGTTTGTATGTGTGGGTGTGTGTGTGTCTGTCTTATCCTCCATTCTACTGTTGAGAGACAGTGAATTGTTTTTAGTTTTTGACTTTTATGAATAATAGTGTTATGAACATTCTTTTACATGTCTTTTGATGCCTGCATTACATGGACTGCATACTTAGGATGCAATCACTGAAGGACTGGCTAGTTTTAGATTTAGCAAAGACTTCCAAGCAGCTTTTCAAAGTGGTTTTACGAATTTACACTCCTACAAGCCAGGCATAAGAATTTTAGTTGTTCTATACCCTCACTAATGTTTAGCATTAGGTTTTATTTAAACTTTGAATAGTTCTGGTGGTTCTATATTGTGTCATAATGTAGTTTTAATTTTATTTTCATTTGTTCATGTGTTAATTAGCCATTTGAATATTCTATTTTGAGAAGTGCCAGTACCAGTATTTTGTCCATTTTTTAAAGAATTGGTCTCTCTATTTTACTTCTTTTTTGTTTGTTTGTTTTTTGTTATGTATTCAGAATATAAGTGACACAATTATTAATATTTACTTGGCAAATATTTTTCCCCACTTTGCAGTTTGCCTTGTCAAATTGCAAAGGTGAGTTTTATTCCTTAATTTTTCAAGAAGTATGATTTGTAGTCATTTTCTTTATGTTTATTACTTTTAGTTTAGGAAATACTTACATCCAACATGTGAATATATCCTCTTACTTCTCTTACTTTATCTTCTAGAATTGTACCATTGAATACCACAATCATTAGTCTCATGTAGTGTAGTTATTTAAATTTCTTTTAACAATCTTCTTGGGGGCATAATTGACATACTATAAACTACACATTTTTAAAGTGCTCAATTGGATGTTTTGACATATGTACACTGTGAAACCATTACGGTAGTCAGGATAATGGACACACTCATCACCCCCAAAGATTTCCTCATGTCCCTTTGTAATCTTGCCTTCCAACCTCCCCCTGTCTTCAGGCAACTTTATCTGCCACAGTGAAATTATTTGTCACTATTGCTTCCATGACAATTTATTCACAAACCGAGTGGCAGATATCCACAGAACTTGTATGTGTGATACTTTTCTATGACTAGGCTTGCAGCAAGTCTGTCCACACCAGCGCAAACACAAACATGTGAGTTACATGTTGTGCTACCACACTACAGAAGCCACTATGCCACTAGGTGGTAGGAATGTTTCAGCTCCATTATCATCTTTTGGGACCACCATCCTATACATGGTCTGTGGCTAACTAAAAAGTGGTTATGCAACTCATGACAGTAACAAAAAAAATACATGTTTACTCACTTGGTTACCATTTCTGCTGTTCTTCCACCATTTATACAGCTCCTTTTTCCATCGGGAAGCAATTCCCTCTGCTTGAAGGATTTCCTGTAACCTTTCTTGTAGTATTAATCTCCGAGTGATGAATGTATTCGTGTTTGTATGTCTGAACATGTCTTCATTTTACCTATAATTTTGTAAGACATTATCACAGGTATAAAAATTTAGATTTTTTTTCCTCCTAAGTATTTTAAAGAAGTTGTTCTACTGCTTTCTTATTTGCATTGTTTCCGATGGGGAATCTGTTACTACTCCAATCTTTGTTTCTTTTGATTGTTTTAAAAACTTTCTCTGTCATTGGTTTGGAGCAATTAGATTATAATGTGTATTGGTGTGGTTTTCTCTGTATTTACTTTTGTAGAATTCATAGAGAATTTTGAACTTGTGGGTTTATGGTTTTCATCAAATTTTGAAAAAATTTAATGATTTTTTTCCTTTAAATATTTTTCTCTTTCTCTCTCCTCCTCTTCAGTTATTCCAATTATTCGTATAATTAAGCTGTTTGAAGTTGGTCCCACAACTATTGAGGCTGTCTTTATTTAAAAATTCTTTTTCTGTATTTAATTTTGGTTAGTTTTTATTGTCATGTCTTCAAGCTCATTAATCTTTTCTCCTGGATGATTTATTTTATTGTTAATTTTATTTAGTATATTTTTTCCATGATGGGTATTGTAATTTTATCTTAAAATTTGTTTTTTTTTTTTCGTATATTCCACTCCTTAACTTTATGGATGTAGGAAATACAGTTATAATAACTGTTTTAATGTTCTTGTTCTAACTTTTGTCAGTTCTGGGTCTGTTTTGAGTAATTTTTAATCTTCATTATTTGTTGTCTTATCCCACTGTCTGCATGCCTGGTGATTTTTCTATTGTACATGAGATATTGTAAGCTCATAAGCTGCTAGATTTTATATATTCCTTTTTATTGGATCCAGGTCTTTTCACATGTTAGGCAAGCACTCTACCACTGAGCTACATCCCTAACCCTTAGATATTTTTATATTCCTATAAATGTTCTTGGTTTTGTTCTGGGAAGCAGTAAAATCACTTGAAACAGTTTGATAAGTTTTGGTCTTCAGTTCTATTAGTCAGAAACAAAGCAGTGTTTAGTCTAAGTTAATGCTTGCTCACTGATGAGGCAAGATCCTAAGAGTACTCTACTTGTTAGCCTTTGGATTAAGGGTCTCTCCATGTGGCTGGTGGGAGCAGGTATTCTTCCCAGCTTCATGTGAGTGCTAGGTACGTTTCTTTCTAATTCTTCCTTGCAGTTCTTTCCCTCCTGTTAGGTGATTTCCTCACACATGTGCAGATCAGTTCTTTAAATACCCAATGGGCACTTCTTCAGATCTACAGAGTTCTTCATTTACAGTTTTCCCCCATCCTGCCCCCATGTTGGTATCCTTTTCTGTGAATTCCATTAGCCTTGGTTTCCCTGGAGTCTGAATTCCACCTCCTCAAGTCAGGGAGTCCTCTGGGCTCTGCCTGAGGTCCCCTTTCCTTGCAGTGCATCCTGGAAACTCTTTCAAGGCACTTTGCTGAGGCAATCATAGGGCTCACCTTGTTTATTTTCTATGTTTCAGGGATCACTCTTTGTTGTTGCTTAACATTCAGTGTGTAGAAAAATACCCATTACACTTTTGTCCTTTTTGGATCTTTTTCATGTGGGAGGGTAAATCTGGGTTTCTAATGCATCCAGGCTGAAAGCAGCAGTCTTTGTGGTAATTTAAATTTGAATTACTTAGTACGAAATTAAATTAAATTAAATTAAAATTTCTGACCTTCAGTACCACTGTCTACATTTTGCCTGTTCAACAAGCGCATGTGGCTGATGTCTACATCATTGGACTAACCATATATAAAACATTTCCATCATTGTAGAAAATTTATTTGGAAAGCCCCACTATAAATGTATAGCTATTTTAATTTTTAAAAGCCCAGGGTGGTCTGAATTAAGACTCAAGATAATGCTTTTCCAATATTAAAATGTCCATTTGTGGTGTTTATTTTTGACCTTCACATTTCCAATAAAGTTTTCTAGAAATGAATAAACAATTTTCAGAAAAAAAAAACTCATTCTGGGACATCCATTGACTCTATATAAGCATGGGGGATATCTGACATATTTAAAATTTTACTTTCCCATTTATAATTTATTCCTTTATTCTATAATTTCCTCTCAGTAAAAATATTTTTTAGTTTTCTAGGTAAAGGCCTTATATTTTCAGTAGACTTATTCCTAAGAATTTGAAATCTTAGTTGTTTTCTGTAAATTGCCTAACTGTAAAATTTAATTTTTAAATCTCCCCACCAATCTTTGGTTTCTAAAATATAAAAATGCAATTCATCTTGTATGTTGACTTTTTATCAGTGGCCTTGATGGACTCACTCATTAATTTAGATATACAAAAATTATTTTTGGAATTTGTATATAACCAATTATAAGTCTATGAATAATGACAGTCTTCAAATATGTACATTTAAAAAAATCTTTTTCTTGCCTTATTACATTGGCTAGGACTTCTAGGAGTATATTGTGATAATAGGCATCCTTATCTTAATTCTGATCTCAGAGTAAAAATTTATAAAGATTCCCTATATTAGATTAAGGAAGCTGTTTTTAGAATTTGTCCTGGCTTTTTGAAAATTATGAAAAGGTAATGGATGTCAGCAAATGCTTTTTTTGCATCTATTGAGACAATGATATCTTTTATTCTGCAATTTTTGTCACTGTGATTAATTACATTCATTGATGTTCAAATTCTTCAATCACTATTGTGTTCTAAAAATGTAGGGTCCATACACATATCTATTTTTTTAAATGGCTTTATTGAGACATAATTCACATACCATAAAATTCATCCATTCAGAGTAGAATTAGAGTAGAATTGATTCTTATGTATAATTTCCTTTTTACACATTGTTGGATTCTGTTTGCTTATTTTTTAAAAGACTTTTGAGTTTATGTTTATTAGAGACATTACTGTCATCTAGAAAATTGTAATACATATAAAAAATCTCTGAAGTCCACAATGTCCACATGCCATCTTCTAGGGTTGCCTAGTGCACAAGCTGCAAAGTGACCACAGTCCAAAGAAACTCTTGTGAAAGCTTTTGTATCTGAAGTATATGACCCTTGCTCAGAGAAATCTTTGATTTAACCCAAATTGAGTTTTTAAACAGTTTCAGCCAAGACTCCTAACTGATACAGTTCATGTCACACAGTGACATTGTACCTGGTTTATAGGGGGCACTGATAAATTTGTGGAATAAATATATACTCAAATGAATGGATGAATAAACAAATACATTAGTAAAAATTCACCAACAAACCTCTAGCTCAATTGGGTCCTCTTAAGATTCTCGGTTCCTGGGTACTACAGGAACTTTTGGGCATCAGGGTGCATGACACAGGAACAGTGAAGGTTTCTAAATGCCCTCTCTTACAGATCTTGATCCTTAGCTCCAATTAACCACATATAGGACTTAAGACTTTTTACTTTGGTAGTTTTGGATGATGAACTTTGCAAATTGTTCAAGCCACTCTTCTGCTGCTTTTTGGAGGATACCCTATTAAAACTGGTACTTGGACTCTGTCTGGAGTGGTAATAATCCCTTTCCCTCAGCCAGGTCTGGGACATATCTCCAAGGCTGGGTCATTGTGACCAACCTGCTCTCAAAATCTCTGCCTGTACATGAACATGCTGGACTGGGGCTTGGACTTCCTTTCCCTTGACAAGGAGACTGTGGGGGCAGTTGTGGGGCAGTCTGAGGTGGAGACTGGCAGCATCAAGCATTGCCAGCCTTTTCTTCCTGTATTAGGCTTTGAGAGCTGCTACAACAAGTACTACTGACTGGGCAACTTACACCACAGAAACATTTGTCTCACAGTTCTGGCAGCTAGGAATCCATCATCCAGAGGCCAGCATTCCCTTTGAGGTCTGTGCGGGGGAGTCTGTTCATGCCTCCCTTCTGGGATCTGGTAATTGCTAGCAGTCTTCAGTGTTCCCTGGTTTGTGGCAACACTGCTTCCATCCTCACATGGCTTTTTCTCTTTGTCCAAATTTTCCCTTTTTATAAGGTCCCCAGTCATATTAGATTAGGGCTCTCTCTAGTTGACCTTGTTTTACTATACCCAGGAGAAATGGAAATATGTGTTCACACGAATACTCATGCATGAATGTTCATAGCGAAGGGCCTTGTTTCCAAATAAGGTCACATTCACATGTACTGGGGGTCAGTATTCCAAATTCAACTCATAGTACTTCCTTTGGGGTGTTCCCTCTAGATGACATGTCGGATGATGGGCCCTGTTAAGCTGATTTCCATATCATCGTTCCCTGGAGTAAATTGAATTTTCCTTCACGAGAGTTGTGTGTGCTCCATGTATAAAAGCTTTAGCAGAGAGTATTCCCTTTTGTTTTTTGAGTGTGTATTGATAACACGGATGAGACTTTTTTCAAATGATATTGATGGAATGTAGGGTCCATATGCATAACTATTTTTTAAAATGGCTTTATTGAGACATAATTCACATACCATAAAATTCATCCATTTAAAAAAGTACAATTCAATGACCTTTAATTTATTCAGTGTGTTATGCATCCATCACCATAATAAATTTTTGAACATTTTCATTTCCTTGAAAGGAAACCCACATGCCACTCATCCATCCCTACTCCCACTCTCTCTGTCCCCTTTCCTTCAGCCCTGGGATACCACTAATCCACATTCTTTTTTTTTTTTTTTAAGAGAGAGAGAGAGAGAGAGAGAGAGAGAGAGAGAGAGAGAGAGAGAATTTTAATATTTATTTTTTAGTTTTTGGTGGACACAACATCTTTGTTTGTATGGGTGCTGAGGATCGAACCCGGGCTGCACGCATGCCAGTTGAGCGCGATACCGCTTGAGCCACATCCCCAGCCCAATCCACATTCTGACTCTACTGTCTATTAAGACAAATTCGTAGTCGCACAATATGTTGCCTTCTGTGTCTGGCTTCTTAAACTTAGCATAATTTTGTCAAGGTTCATCCGTGTTATATTTGTGTCTTCATACATGTACTTTGAATAATGATGACCATAACTTCTAACCCCATGCCCCCTCCCTTCCTCTCCCACCCCTCTCCCCTATCTAAAGTTTGTTTCTTCCTCCCATGCTCCCCCTCCCTTCCCCACTATAAATCAGCCTCCTTATATCACAGAAGACATTCAGAATTTGATTTTTTGGGATTAGCTAACTTCACTTAGCATTATCTCCTCCAACTCATCTATTTACCTGCAAATTCCATAATTTTATTCTGTTTTATTGTTGAGTAATATTCCATTGTGTATATATGCCACATTTTAAAAAATCCATTCATCTATTGAAGGGCATCTAGATTGGCTGCACAGTTTAGCTATTGTGAATTGTGCTGCTATAAACATTGATGTGGCTGTGTCCTTGTAGTATGCTGTTTTTAAGTCCTTTGGGTATAGACCCAGGAGAGAGATAGCTGGGTCAAATGGTGGTTCTATTCCCAGTTTTCCAGTGAATCTCCATACTGCTTTCCATATTGGCTGCAGCAATTTGTAGTCCTACCAGCAATGTAGAGTGTGCTTTTTTCCCCACATCCTCGCCAATACTTATTGTTATTTGTATTCAAAATAGCTGCCATTCTGACTGGAGTGAGATGAAATCTTAAAGTAGTTTTGATTTGCATTTCTCTAATTGTTAGGGATGTTGAACATTTCTTCATATATTTGTTGATTGATTGTATATCCTCTTCTGAGAAGTGTCTGTTCAGGTCCTTGGCCCATTTATTGATTGGATTATCTATTCTTTTGGTGTTTAGCTTTTTGTGTTCTTTATTTACCCTAGACATTAGTGCTCTATTTGATGTGTGAGGAGTAAAAATTTGCTTTTAAGATGTAGGCTCTCTATTCACCTCACATATTGTTTCTCTTGCTGAGAAGAAACTTTTTCTTTTGAATCAATCCCATTTATTGATTCTTGATTTTAATTCAAGATTCTTTATTTTAAATGTGCTAAAGGAATCTTATTAAGGAAGTTGGGGGCCTAATCCCACATGATGGAGATGAGGGCCTACTTTTTCTTCTATTAGACACAGGGTCTATGGTTTTATTCTTATGTTCTTGATCCATTTTGAGTTGAGTTTTGTACATGGTGAGAGATAGGGGTTTAATTTCATTTTGCTGCCTATGGATTTCTAGTTTTCCTAGCACCATTTGTTAAAGAGGCTATCTTTTCTCCAATGCATGTTCTTGGTGCCTTTGATTAATATAAGATAACTGTAATTATGTGGGTTAGTTTTTGTGTGCTCTCTTCTGTGCCATTGGTCTACCAATCTGTTTTGGTGACAATGCCATGCTGTTTTTGTTACTATTGCTCTATAGTCTAGTTTGAGGTTTGGTATAGTGGTGCCACCTGCTTCATTCTTCTTACTTTTAGCTATTCTGGGTCTCTTATTTTTCCAGGTGAATTTCATGACTGCTTTTTCTATTTCTATGAGGAATGTGATTGGGATTTTGATCAGAATTGCATTAAATCTGTACAGTGCTTTTGATAATATGGTCATTTCGATAATATTAATTCTGCCTATCCAAGAGCAAGGTAGATCTTTCCATATTCTCAGGTTTTCTTTGATTTTTTTTCTTTAGGGTTCTGTAGTTTTCATTGTATAGATCTTTCACCTTTTTTTGTTAAGTTGATTCCCAAGTATTTTATTTTTTGAGGCTATTATAAATGGGTTAGTTTTCCTTGTTTCCCTTTCTGAGGATTTGTTACTGATCTACAGAAATGCCTTTGATTTACGGGTGTTGATTTTATATCCTGCTGCTTTGCTGAATTCATTTACTGGTTCTAGAAGTTTGCTGGTGGAAATTTTTGGGTCTTCTAGGTATAGAATCATATCATCAGCAAATAGTGCTAATTTGAGTTTTTCTTTTCCTATGAGTATTCCTTGAATTTCTTTTGTCTGTCTAATTGCTCTGGCCAGTGTTTCAAGAACTATGTTAAATAGAAGAGGTGAAAGAGGGCACCCCTCGCTTGTTCCAGTTTTTAGAGGGAATGCTTTCAATTTTTCTCCGTTTAGAAGGATGTTGGCCTGGGGTTTAGCATAGATAGCCTTTATGATGTTGAGATATGTTCCTGTTATCCCTAATTTTTCTAGTGTTTTGAACATGAAGATGTGCTGCACTTTGTCAAATTCTTTTTCTGCATCTATTGAGATAATAATATGATTCTTATCTTAAAGTCTATTGATGTGATGAATTGCATTTATTGATTCTGTATGTTGAACCAACCTTGCATCCTTGGGATGAACCCCACTTGATTGTGGTGCACTATCTTTTTGATATGTTTTTGTGTTTGATTTGCCAGAATTTTATTGAGAATTTTAGCATCTATGTTCATTAGAGATATTGGTCTGAAGTTTTCTTTCTTTGATGTGTCTTTGCCTGGTTTTGGAATCAGGGTGATATTGGCCTCATAGAATGAGTTTGGAAGTGCTGCCTCTTTTTCTATTTCCTGAAATAAATTGAAGAGTATTGGTATTAATTCTTCTTTAAAGATCTTGTAGAACTCAGCTGTGTATCTGTCTGGTCCTGGGCTTTTCTTTGTTGGAAGGCTTTTGATGGCATCTTCTATTACGTCACTTGAAATTGATCTGTTTAAATTGTGTATATCATCCTGATTCAATTTGGGCAAATCACATGACTATAGAAATTTGTCAATGCTTTCAATATTTTCTATTTTACTGGAGTACAAGTTTCCAAAATAGTTTCTAATTATCTTCTATATTTCTGTAGGGTCTGTTGTGATAGTACCTTTTCCATCACATATGTTAGTAATTTGAGTTTTCTCTCTCCTTCTCTTTGTTAGCATGGCTAAGGGTTTCTCAATTTTATTTATTTTTTCAAAGAACCAACTTTTTGTTCTGTCAATTTTTTCAATTGTTTCTTTTGTTTCAATTTTATTGATTTCAGCTCTGATTTTAATTATTTCCTCTCTTCTACTGCTTTTGGTGTAGATTTTTCTTCTTTTTCTAGAGCTTCAAGATGTTATGTGAAGTCACTTATTTGTTGACTTTTTCCTCTTTTAAGGAATGAACTCCATGCAATGAACTTTCCTCTTACAACTGCCTTTAGGGTGTCCCAGAGATTTCGATATGTTGTATATGTGTTCTCATTCACCTCTTAAAATTTTTAAATCTCCTCCTTGATGTCTTCTACAACCCATTGTTCATTCATTAGCATATTATTTAGTCATCAGGTGTTGGAGTAGCTTTTATTTCTTATTTTATCATTGATTTCTAATTTCATTCCATTATGACTGATAGAATGCAGGGTAGTATCTCTACTTTTTTATATTTGCTAACAGTTGCTTTGTGGCATAAAATATGGCTTATTTTAGAGAAGGACCCATGTGCTCCTGAGAAGAAAGTGTACTCGATTGTTGAAGGATGAAATATTCTATATATGTCAGTTAAATCTAAGTTATTGATTGTGTTATTGAGTTCTGTAGTTTCTTTTTTCAGCTTTTGTTTGGAAGATCTATCCAGTGATGAAAGGGGTATGTTAAAGTCACTCAAAAGTATTGTGTTGTGGTCTATTTGACTCTTGAACTTGATAAGAGTTCGTTTGATGAACATAGATGCACCCTTGTTTGAGGCATATATATTTATAATTGTCAAGTCTTGTTGGTGTATGGTTCCCTTGAGCAGAATGTTGTATCCTTCTTTATCCTTTTTGATTAACTTTAGCTTCAAGTCTGCTTTATTTGATATGAGCATAGAAACCCCTGCTTGCTTCCGCAGTCCATGTGAGTGGTATGATTTTTCCCGATCCTTCACCTTCAGTCTGTGGATGTCTTTTCCTCTGAGATGAGTCTCTTGGAGGCAGCATATTATTGGGTATTTTTTTAATCCAATCTGCTAGTCTATGTCTTTTGATTGGTGAGTTTAGTTCATTAATATTCAGGGTTATTATTGAGACATAATTTGTATATGCAACCATTTTTGTTTATTTTTGGTATTTAATGTGACTTGGTTTCTCCTCTGATTAGGTTTTTCTTTAGTGTAATACCTCCCTCCAGTGATTTTCATCCTTGTTTCATTTCCTCTTCATGGAATATTTTGCTGAGGATGTTCTGTAATGCAGGCTTTCTAGTTGTAAATTCTTTTAACTTTTGTTTATCATGAAAGGTTTTTATTTCATCATCATATCTAAAGCTTAGTTTTGCTGTATATAAGATTGTTGGTTGGCATCCTTTTTTTTTTCAGAGCTTGGTATATGTTGTTCCATGATCTCCTGACTTTGATGGTCTAGATTGAAAAATCTGCTGAGATACAAATTGGTCTCCCACCTATATGTGATCTGATTCCTCTCTCTTGTGGCTTTTAAGATTCTATCTTTATTCTGTATGCTAGGCATTTTCATTATAATGTGCCTTAGTGTAGATTTGTTGTAATTTTGTACATTTGGTATTCTGTAATCCTCTTGTATTTGGTTTTCCAGTTCATTCTTCATGCTTGGGAAATTTTCTGATATTATCTCATTGAAGATATTGTGCATTCCTTTAGTTTGAAACTCTGTGCCTTCCTCTATCCCAATAACTCTTATATTTGGTCTTTTGATGCTGTCCCATAATTCTTGGATGTTCTGTTCATGGCTTGTTACTATCTTCACTGTGTTCAACTTTATTACTAGATTGTATACTTTGTCTTCATTATCTGATGTTCTTTCTTCCAAGTGATCTAGTCTGTTGCTTTCTATGAGATTTTTATTTGGTTTATTGTATCCTTTTTTGAAGGATTTCTGTTTTTTTCCCCCCCAGAGTCTATCTCTTTCTTGAAGTAACGTTTTGCTACCTGTATTTGCTCTCTTATCTATTTTTGCCTGTATTTGCTCATTTAGGTCATTATTTAATTTACAGATCATTTTTAATTATGAAACTTCTGAACTCCTTCTCTGACATTTCATCAACTTCTCTGTCCATGGGTTCTGTTATTGTAGTGTCCTGGTTGGTCGGGACACTTTCCTCCCTTGTTTTTTCATGTTATGTATGTGTCTTCCTTTCTTGCAGTGTGGATCCTGGACCTGGATCCTGTGCAAATTGGTGAGGACAGATCTGGTCTGGGCCTGAGCTCCCTCAGTAGTCTGATGGTTGAAAGGGGTGGTCCTGTGCCAGAGGCTGGGCTCTGGGGGGGGGGGGGGTTCTGCTGGTGGTGGGATGGACAGGGGCCTACTGTGAGCCTTGTTCCTATGCAGGCAGGTGTGGGTGGATCTTTATACATCTGTTTTTTTTAGTCACATCCTCAGCACAATTTTTGGGGACTGGTGGAGGCTCTAGTTTATGTTCCTGACATAGATGATCAGGTGCTTTCTGGGAAAGGAGAATCTGTAAATTGGAACTGAACAGAAGCGCCTCATATCTGCTTCTGAGCATATGAGAGACACAGATTTGGGGTAGGATAATGCATAGTACGCACCAAGTAAATTCAAAGGAGCTATTTTTGCTGAGATGGAGTTGATATGGGCCAGGAAGTTCCTCATTTGGAGTTCTTCAGTGTGATCCTATTTTTCTGATGTGGGTGTGTTGTTCCAACCTTTAATATGCTTGCTAGTTGTTTGGCATAAGGTGGAAGAAGAGGTAGGTTCCTGACTTGACCTTAAATATATGCTGTTAGTCATTTTAATAATAGCAAACATCATAATGAGGGTATTGTCTTCCGTTTGTGGGGTGTCTAAAGACTTATTTGAGCTCTGTGCATTGACATTTTACCTCTCCTTGGAAGGCAGGATGATGAGCTATCAAATCCAACATTGTACCAATTATTAGCTGTAAAGACATTTGGCTTTAACCTCTCCGTGTCCCATTTCCTTTTCTATAAAATGGGACTAATAATGACTTAACTCATGGGTCATGTTGAGTGTCAGTGAATTTACACTTGTGAAGTATTCCAAATAGTTATTCGTGGCAGCATAAGTTAAATGCTATACCTGAGCTCTTATTTGATTTGCAGGTAAGTAAACTGAAGCTCTGAGACATAAGAGAATTTTCCAAAGCTACCTGTTTTTATTAACAATAGGTCCAGATCCTAATTTCTGATGGAATAAATTGAAGTCCAGCAATCTGAGAAGAGGAAAACCATAACTTTCTTATGTTCGTAAGTGAATACATGACAAGGTAACTCCACATCATGTTCGACCACAAAAGTGGGATCCTAATTAGAATAAGTTATACTACATGTATGTATAAGATGTCAAAATCCACTCTGCTGTCATGTACATCTAAAAAGATCAAAAAAAAAAAAAAAAAAAGAATGTACTCCTTGTTGCCCTTGCACCCACCCCAGACCCAAGGCACAGTGTGACATTTCCTGTGCTTCTTAGCAGCTAACAGCCTCCGGGTGGCTCACAGTGTTGTGTTATTAGTTAAGAAGATACTCACAACCTTAGCTTCATTACCTGATGTATTCCAAGTGCCTAGAACAGTGCCTTGTCCTTAGTAGGTACCTAATAATTATTTGTTGAATGAATGAAGTAGTACCAAATTCAAACCATATTCAAAGTGATTCAGCTGTGGGTGTTGGCCCCAGATCTAGAAGATCTCTCCATTTTACAAGGGAGGAAACTGAGGCTTAGAGAAGAAAAAGTTGCTCAGCTTACCTAAAGGCCATGTAATGGCAGGGATTCCTTTTTATGTGGCTCAGGGGTAGAGCTCTTGCCTAGCATGCATGAGGCCCTGGGTTCCATCTCCGGCACCACACACAAAACAACCACCACCACCACAATAATAATAATAATAAACAACCATCACTGCACCCCCCCTCCCCACACACCTTTGCAGAACTACTACCTTGTGATATGGTAGGGTGGGGTCACTCAGGTACTGGATATTGGGGATCTTCTTCTGTGGGAAGCTGATCCCAAGAAAGTCTCCTTGGGACACGGGTGGTCTGGGAGTTCAGGAATAAGGATGGGCATGGAAAAGACATGTCCTGGGCAGTCTCCCCAGAGCTCTAGAACCAGAATCCTCACCAATCCTCCTGACGGGGGTTGTTCCAACCTTCTCCTAATTCTGTTTTTCTCTATGGGAGTGACATTCTTGCCTTATTGATCTTTTTGGTGGCTGGGAGAAGCAGTCCCAGGAGGAATGCTGATGAACTCCAGTCAGTTGGGTGGATGGGAAGGCAAGGTCATATCGTGCCACTAGACAGGCACACAGCAGGCAGGGCCAAGCTGGCTTGTCTCTGGAGGGACAGACTCAAGGGAGGAGAACAGCACTTTCCTGGGAAATCAAAACATGACAAAACAAGAATCTGAAGTTTTCCGGGAAGCCACTTCCAGACTGTGGCTCACACTTTCTCCTGGGCGGGGGGCCTGGAAAGCCACAGAAGGCAGAACTCTGCTGCTGACTGCTGAGAGGCCCGTTTCTGGCTCGGAGTGCCCAGTAGCCATTCCCATTCACTGTGCACAAAGCCATCCCAAGCCTTTCCTAATGGGAGGTGTTATCTCCATTTTACAGACCCAGAAGCCCGGTGCACAGAGATGCCGGGCCTTCCACCCCCACGTCTCCTCCCACCCTTGGCGACCACAGGGTGAAACAGAGGTGGCACAAACACCGTCCAGGTCTTCTACTTCCAAACGTGAGCTTTATCTCCCAGACCGTGCTGCCTCTTGGAGTCTTCTGGAGAGGATCGTGCTTTTGAAACGAGCATCCGTCCAAACTTTGGAGCCTGGGCTTCGCCGGCTTGCGAGGCTTTCCATCCGGCTTCCAGCCACTGCCATTCTTCATGTCTTCCCCTCCAGGGTCTCCATGGCTGCCAAGGGGGCCTGAGAGTGATTTGCTTGCTTCTGCGAATTAGGCAGGCCCTTTCCCAAATTTCTCTTTTCTCCCACTTTATTTTCTACCTGGAGTTAGTTCAGTAAAAGTATATGGACCCTGGATGCACACATGGGATAATTTTTCTTTTAGACTTATATGCTTCATCTGTAATGGTCACCACCTCTAGAGCCTCTTTTCTTATTCATTCATGCATTCGTTCACTCCTTGGTCCTCTGACATACCTATATTGACCTTCTCCTGTGTGCCAAGCATTGTGTTCATCTGGAGGAATAAAGATGGTCCCACAGCTGGATGCTGTGGTGTATGCCTGTAATCCCAGTGGCTCAGGAGGCTGAGGCAGGAGGATGGCATGTTCAAAGCCAGCCTCAGCAGAAGTGAGGTGCTAAGCAACTCAGTGAGACCCTGTCTCTAAATAAAATAGAAAATAGGGCTGAAGATATGGCTCAGTGGTTTAGGGACCCCGAGTTCAATCCCCAGTACCAAAAAAAACAAAACAAAACAGACAAAAAAAGACAGTCCTGCCTTTAATAGAGCTGGGGAAACAGAAAGATATATGGATAAGCCAAATATTTCTGTAAAACACACAAATGCAGAGGACAGTCAAGGGTCAAAATGTGAATAAACCTTTTATTCCATACCTCAGACCCAGCAGATGAAACATGGAAATCTAGACTCACCAGAACCTTCCTGTGGCTCAAGATGGACATGGTGGGACTTGTAATCCATCATGTCAGTCTGCTGTGTTGTCTCTGGACACTGAGAGATGTCTAACCCCTTCTTATAGATTAAGTCCTTGGTGCTGGTGCTGCAGGCTCAAGAGTGCTGTGATAGGGCCTTTCCTGGGTGCATGTCACCGGCACCTATGAGGGGCTCTTGTCCCTGACCAGCCACTGAGTAGAGTCTCCTGAATGACCTGTATTCCCTATCCCACAGCAGACACCACTCTCATGCAGTTAAATGGCCCAACCCACCTGCAACCAGCACTTCAGTCCTCTGTGACCCTGGGGCAGGTTTAGTGGGGGCTCCTTGGTGTTTTATGACAGGCCAGTGCCCCTCATGTCTCACTCTCTTCTTTCTGAGAACCCGAGTGAGCCCAGCAGGGGAAAATTGTGGGATTCAAGTCCAACAGAGTGGACCTTGGACCCAGCTCTGCCATATACTGACGCCAATATTTGGCAAATTCACTAATCTCAACTATAATAAAGTGAGGGAAAAGTGCCGCAAAACAGTCAGGGGTCTCCACAGAGACAGAACCAACAGGGTATCCCCAACAGAGTATCATCCAAGGCATCTTGGGTTACTATAAGCAATTGGCTTGTGCACTGTGTGAGATGGCAAGTCCAAAATTTGAAGGGTAGGTTGGAAGGCTAGAATCTTAGGCAGGAGTTGACACCAAAGTCTTGAGGGACAAAAACTTCAGTTGTGCTCTTAAAGCCTTCAACTGATGGGTGACACTCGTCCATATTATATGAAAGTGATCTTTATTTAAACTGATCGCAGATGTTAACCACACCTACAAAATGCTTTCACAGCAACACCTAGATTAGTGTTTGATTAAATAGCTGGCTCTTCTAGGCTGGCCAAGTTGACGTGTAAACTTGACGGTTGCAAAGTTTCCTAGGAAAGTTCCAAGGATCAAGTAAGATACTATATGCAACGTGTGAAGCATAGAACCTGGCGCATGTGGAACATTTATTCATCATTGGTATTATTGCTAATGATACTATTTTTATTTTTTGGCTTGTTTTCTAGTGATTCAACATAAATCTGGTGCTTGTTTCCTAGGTGTTTGCTACTCTGACACATCACATACATGTGGTATTTGCTATGAGAACAGGAGGGGGCTCTGGGAACCAGGAAGTCAGCTACTGGAGGGCAAGCATACGTCTGGTTTATGCATAACTCAGAGTAAATGCTCAACATGCATGAAAAAATGAATGCATGAATGAAGACAGAGTCGTTTTTTGTTTTACAAAAACTGAAAGAATTTATTACCAGCAGCCCTGCACCATAAAAAATATTAGTAGATGTCCTTTATTTAATTTATTTATTTATTTAGGCCTTCATTGTTATTTTTTTTTTGTTGTTGTTGTTCTTTTTAGATATACTTTACAGTAGAGTGTTTTTTTGACATATTATACATACATGAAGTATAACTTCCCATTCTTGTGGTTGAACATGATGTGGAGTTACCCTGGTTGGCTATTCATATATGACCACAAGAGAGTTATGTCCGATTTGTTATACTGCCTTTCCTATCCCACCCCCCTCCTTCCCTCCATTCCCTTTAAATTCCTTTGAAGTGTGGTTTAGGTCAGTTCTGTCCAATACACATATGATGCCAGCCACATATGTAATTTGAAACTTTTTAGTCACCATATGAAGAAAAGAAAGATAGCTCTCCAAAATTTTATGGTTTCAACATATGATCAATGTAAAAATTATTCATTGGATGTTTTACATTCTTTTTTTTCTCCATACTGGGCTTCAAAATCCAACAGGTGTGCTATGCTGATGGCACGTTGCCATTTGGACTGGCCACATTTCAAATGCTCAGTAGCCACAGGTGGCAAGTGCCCACTGCATGGGATGACATAGGCTTAGATGAGCATTTCTCCAAATTCAACTCTTGAGAAATCACATCCTAATCACTGGGGCTGGGCTGGGCTAGGCTGGGCAGGATGTCGATATCAGGTCCTACTTTAGGACAACTACATACAGTTCACGGACTTAGATCCTTACCATGCACAGACTATTTATGAACAATTCTCAGGAAGGCCAGAGTAAGCTAAGCATTGAGAAAGTTTTATAACAATTGACTGATTTAATCTTTCGATCTAATAATAAAAAGGTGGACTATGTCTTTTAAATTTTTTGATCTATTCATTTATACCACACTTTAAAAAACTTTTCATGTGTGATGGAGTAGAAAGAAGTAAAAACTGGTCTTCTAGAAGAGAGAGTTCGAGAAGCATTGCTCCTGATAACAGAAGCAGAGTCTTAAGGGAGGATACTGGGGGTGGTGGGGAGACCATGTTTTTAAACACTGCCTGACTATTCTCAGGCACATGTAAGTCTGAGCCCTCTAAAAGTAGGCCAAAACTCCAAGAAGTACAGACCTGGTTTTATTTTTATTTTTTATTTTATTTCATTCCCTCCGAATTGCTGTATCCAGCCACAGAGCCACAGGCCTGAGTGGGTCTTCCTAACAAGGGCAGCTCTGCTCACTTCAAAGACCCTGGGTCAATGGGGAGCTCTTTGCCACCCCGACATCCACGCAAGCCAGGACATGAGGCCCACACAGACCTGCTTCTTCTTGAGATCCTTTGTGAATCTTCTAGGATACTGGGATTTTCAAGGTTTTCTCTGATCCTTCACACAGAGAATAAGACTTTTCAATCTCCATCTCTTGGAGCAGACAGGCAATCTGTTTAAAAAAAAAATAAAGGAAAAAAAAATCTCTAGAGCCAAAGGAACTCTATTTTTTCTTGTCCTTGCTCAAAGCTTTTATAGAACATCTTGAGCTTTCAAAGGCAGTGCGTGTATTGATTTTTTGTCCCTGACCCCCAGGGTTCATTGCTGCTGTGTTTTGGGCTGAGGCTCCCTGTAGAAATCCCAGTAGCCTCAACTCGGGAAGTCTTGGTGATTGGATGATATTGGAAGCAGTTTCCTTATATAAACCATCACAGATGTCCTTTGTAATTTGTCATCTTCTCTCTCTCTCTCTCTGAGGCTTCCCTCACAGGATCTTTCTTGTGTGGCTTGAAACTTTTAAATCAGCCTTCGGGCCAGAATTTCTGCAAGGAAAAGGAGTCCTTTGCCTCTGCTCCTTCATAGCTGCTGGTGGAGTTGTTTGGGGTTCTGTAACCCACCCCATCAGCCCGATTCACACACAGCAAGAGATTTCATTTCTTCCTGCAACATCTCAACAAACTAAGAACAACCATAGCCAACCCCACAGGCTGGGTGGCTTAAACAACAGACATCTATCTCCTCATGGTTGTAGAAGTTAGAAGTCTCAGATGAAGGTGTTGGCAGACTTGGTTTGTCTTCTCCTTGACTTGCAGGTGGAGGTCTGTGTCCTGACATGGCCTTTTCTCTGTGTGGGCATGACTGGTGTCTCTTTCTCTTCCTCAGTCCTCTTGAATTAGCATCTCACCCTTATGACCTCATTTAATCTTAATTACCTCTCCAGAGGCCCTGTGTCCAAGGATAGTCACTGAGGTTTTGGATTTCAACATGTACACTTTGGAGACATACAGTTCAGTCCATGACAACTTCCAAGTTGACCTTTGCTTGTTGCCCAGCATCTCTCTGGATTTTGGGGTTCTGAGAGCTCTGTTGCCCACTTCTGGGATCAGTGTTTGCTTTCCTTCCCTTCCTACCCTGGTGGTCATCAGTCTTTAAAGGTGCATTAGTTTCTGCCTATGGTGGTTAGGAGAGTGTTGGGGGGAGGGATGCAGCAGTGAATTCTATCAGAGGCTGCTTTCCACTCCCTACTCTTTAGAAATGATTCCAGGATTTACCTAAAACCTGATTTTTGTGCATATGACACCATTGCCTTGCTCTTATTTCCCTTAGAGACCTGTCCTCTTCTCCATGAACCCTATTTTGGTGGGAGAACAGGAACTAGTTGCCTTAATCCTTGCAACTACTTCATCTCTCTGACTCAGTTTTCTCATCTATGAAATGGAGCTAATGACCATACCTGCCTTTAGGGTGGTTGTCAGAATAACCCACATAATAATTAAGTACTTCACATAGCACCTGGTATGTAAAAGAAACTCAGTACCTGTTCATGAATTACTGTGGTCAACATTATTTTTTTCTTAACGACCAATTTATTTATGGTAAAAGTTTTCTGATTTGCTGTAGTGTTCTCAAACTGAGCAGGTTAAATAAAAGACACAGAGCAATATCTGAGATTGTGGATATGTACCTGGAGGTAACCATAATACACTCCCCTTAGGATTCTCCCCAAATTAGCATCATCAGATACAACTGAAACTGCCCATCTCCATTTTTGCCTAATTCAGGTGGATCTTTAAATAACCCAAGTGGGGTTCTTGTACTCTCTTCTGTACTAACATCACTTCTTCTTGTGCTGGTTCCCCATTGTGGGTGATATTCCCCCTTCTCCACTTGTGGGTGATCTCCCCCTTCTGACCCATCCCAAGAGACCAATCAAGGTCTGTCTTAGAGTTAAGTGCCATGGGCTTGGGCCCTTAATAATTGTCTTCTGCAGTCTGGGGTTAAATTTTATTCTTATTTTATGGAACTAAGAGAACCTCTTTCTGAGATGAGCACATAGCTAGTGCTTCAGAGATATTTATTGATTAACTGGTTATTGATCACAATCATCAAGGGCAACTTTATTGGAGAAAGTACTCATCAAGTCCACATTCAAAAAGGTACTGACCTGTGGGTAAAATCTAACCCCCAGTTCCGATTCTTCTATTGGGAGTGAGAGTCCCCTGAATTCAGAACCATTAAAGGAGGAAAAGGACAGTGGACATGTTTTCCTATTTCTCACTAAGTCAGTCCCAGAACTAAATATAGTATTATTTAACGTTATGAAATAGGCCCATTTTAGAGTCATTTTAAGTAAACCCATACACTGAAGCTTCTGAATTTATGTGGGTCACCTGGATTCTGGTTGAATAGGAGAAAATGAACCAAATAGGTTTTAAGCAAAGATTCCTGTTAGATTTGGCTTCCTCAGTGTCCTCAAGCTCAACTCCTTTCAGGCAGGAGAAGATTACATAGAACAGGGATGTTCCTTTTCCTTCTCCTTCTACTCCCAGCCATGGTGACTTCAGTTGCCCAGCTCCTTCCTGAGTTCCTGCACAGTAGGCAGGAGTGGTGCATGGATTGGTGTGCAGGGTCCCTGGGTCAGTCTGCACTAACCCTAGTGTTTAAGGAGGACCTGCTTTTCCAGTATGTTGGGTACTCTTGAAGATTGCATTCCACCATCTCCATGAACCGCAGCTCCCTATTAGTGACACTAATTGGTGTCTAACGTTCTTTCCCCTCCCATCTATTAAAGTTTGGATCTGGAATGTTCCCCAAAGATTCATCCATTGAAAGCTTGGTCCCCTGTGCATCAGATGTGGCTTTCTCTCGCCATGCACAAAAGTTAACTCAAAATGGATCAAGGAGCTTGATATCAAATCAGAGACTCTGCGTCTGATAGAAGAAAAAGTTGGCTCAGATCTACATATTGTGGGGTCGGGCTCCAAATTCCTTAATAGGACACCCATAGCACAAGAGTTAATAACAAGACTCAACAAATGGGACTTACTCAAACTAAAAAGTTTTTTCTCAGCAAAAGAAACAATAAGAGAGGTAAATAGGGAGCCTACATCCTGGGAACAAATCTTTACTCCTCACACTTCAGATAGAGCCCTAATATCCAGAGTATACAAAGAACTCAAAAAATTAGACAATAAGATAACAAATAACCCAGTCAACAAATGGGCCAAGGACCTGAACAGACACTTCTCAGAGGAGGACATACAATCAATCAACAAGTACATGAAAAAATGCTCACCATCTCTAGCAATCAGAGAAATGCAAATCAAAACCACCCTAAGATACCATCTCACTCCAATAAGATTGGCAGCCACTATGAAGTCAAACAACAACAAGTGCTGGTGAGGATGTGGAGAGAAGGGTACACTTGTACATTGCTGGTGGGACTGCAAATTGGTGCGGCCAATTTGGAAAGCAGTTTGGAGATTCCTGGGAAAGCTGGGAATGGAACCACCATTTGACCCAGCTATTGCCCTTCTCGGACTATTCCCTGAAGACCTTAAAAGAGCATGCTACAGGGATACTGCCACATCGATGTTCATAGCAGCACAATTCACAATAGCTAGACTGTGGAACCAACCCAGATGCCCTTCAATAGATGAATGGATAAAAAAAATGTGGCATTTATACACCATGGAATATTACACAGCACTAAAAAATGACAAAATCATGGAATTTGCAGGGAAATGGATGGCACTAGAGCAGATTATGCTTAGTGAAGCTAGCCAATCCCTAAAAAACAAATACCAAATGTCTTCTTTGATATAATGAGAGCAACTATGAACAGAGTAGGGAGGAAGAGCAGGAAGAAAAGATTAACTTTAAACAGAGACATGAGATGGGAGGGAAAGGGAGAGAAAAGGGAAACTGCATGGAAATGAAGGGAGACCCTCATTACTATACAAAATTACATATAAGAGGTTGTGAGGGGAATGGGAAAATAAACAAGGAGAGAAATGAATTACAGTAAATGGGGTAGAGAGAGAAGATGTGAGGGAAGGGGAGGGGGAATAGTAGGGGATAGGAAAGGTAGCAGAATACAACAATTACTAATAGGGCATTATGTAAAATTGTGGATGTGTAACCGACGTGATTCTGCAATCTGCATTTGGGGTAAAATTGGGAGTTCATAACCCACTTCAATCTAATGTATGAAATATGATATGTCAAGAGCTTTGTAATGTTGTGAACAACCAATAAAAAAAAAAAAAGATGTGGCTTTAGGAAAGCGACTGAATCATGAGGGCTCTGTTCTCATCATGGATTAATCCATTGATGGGTTCATAATTCAATGTACTAGTGGGAGGTGGTAGAAAGTAAAAGGTGGAGCCTACTTGGAGGAAGTATACAATTTGGGGCATGTCCTAGAGATATCTGTCTTGTTCTGGCTCCTCCCTCTCTTGCTCACTTTGTTTCCTGGCTGCCATGATTGTCTGCCTTTTCACAGGTCCACAGTAATGGGGCCAAGTGACTCTGGATTGAAATTTGAGCCAAAATATATCTTTCTTCCCTTTGATTTTCTTGGGTGTTTTGTCACAGCAATGAAAGCTGACTAACACACCATCAGTTTGTGATGTTAGAAGACCTAAGATAAGTAATCCTTCATTTTCTCTCTGAAGCAAGCCAGGTAAACCTGAGCTAGGGCTGGAACCTAGGCCCAGAGCTACCCTAAATGTTACAATGTAAAAGTCGGGAGAGCCCCCCAAATAAAACGTTTGCCTTAGCTCACCCTGTCCTCTGGAAATCCCCTTTCCAGCAGCTTGGCCCTCCCACCAGGGCGGTGCCAGCTGCTCTTGCAGAAAGGGGAGGCGTCCAGATGAACAAGGCTCTTTAGAAACACTGGGGCTGAGGATGTGAGAACCACTCAAGAGGCAACAGAACAGCTGCAAAATATGATAAAAATCACTTGAAAAGTTCATTGATTTTGCAGCAAAACTGCAAGTACTTCACTTTATAATAATTGTTTCCTCACGCTCTCGAATCTTGTACTTGAGCTCCAAGGGCGTTTAGGTCAGGCAGAATTCAGCAAACAGGCTGCCGAGACAATGGCGCATGGCTGAAGAGACACTTTAATCATGAGCTAATTTACAAACCAAAGCAAAACAGACTCGGGTTTTGTCTAAGATTATTAGAAGATGTTAATTCTGTGCTTAAATTATTTCTCTCCTTTTCCTGAGCTCATAACTAGGGAGAAAGAAAAAAAAAAAAAAAAGGAACATCAACCCAATCTCATTCCCCAATTCTTATCTTCCTAATTAAATTTTGTGACTTGGCATACACGGGTGGGTGGGTTACTCTTTTCCCCTTTCTTCTTTTCTCTCTGAGGACAATGTACTTATTCAAATTCTTATTGCTTCTTGATGTGAGTTTCTAGCACCTAGATTAAATGGCTGTTAGCCCTTTCTTCCCACATTTTCTCTGGGTTGGGAGAAATAATGAAAGAGCTTGGTACAGAATTAGTTTCTTGTGGATCCCCAGCAGAGCCCAGCAGGCTGCTCAGCAGAAGCTGTGGCCGGCCCCGTCCTCCTGCCCCGCTCTTGTGGAGCAGGACCTACTCAGTTGCATGCTCTGCCCTGTCCTGTCTTGCTGGCGGTACTGTCCTCAAGGCTGGCAGGATCCCATGGCCAGGATTTAAAAGTACATGAGCAAACAAACCCCAAACTGGACTAACTCTCAATTATCTGCATGAGTGGAGGGCTAATCCAATATTCATTTCTACTTGGCGTTGGAATGCCTTGTGTGATTTGTATAGGACAGATTTACCTGGCAGTTTCCGCTTTGCTTGGGTGAATAGCATTAGCATTTTCAATACTGTGGGTTGCACCCCAGTAACATGCTGGTGTGGAAGAGAAATCGATTTGGGTAGGAGTATCTGACAAAGGTAGTCCACAAACAGTATCACTGAGCCCTTTATCCTCCCATCATTCATCTCTGGGCCATTTCCCCTGTTTGTTTGTATTTTTATCCACTCAAAGCACTCGGGGGTACTATAGAATCTGACTCATTTCTGCTCTTTGATGGTGAGAAGAGGCAATTCACCCATTGGTTCATTTATTCAATAAACATTCTTAAACATCCATGAGCACCAGGCACCATGTTAGGGCCTGGGGATACAACTGTGAAGTTGTCATAGAGCTGAGGGAGAAATTTAGTCACATCCACAAGCATTTACCAGTGGCTGTGATCAGGGCTGTAGTGTGAGCAGAGCAGGCTGTTCCGGGGTCACCTGGTAGGGACACCTAATGGAGACTTCTTGGGGGGCAGGAGAGACTTTCAAGAGGAGAGAGTATCTTTCCTGAGACAGAAAGAAAAGAGTTGTCCAGCACATTCAGGGGAGGGTTGCTAGGCAGGGCTAGCCCCTAGCTGCAGGCCAGCAGCAGGTGGTGAGGTTGGAGCACCTGCGCAGAAGGGGAGGGGCGGAGCTTATGAAGGAGCTTGCAGGGATGGTAAGCACTTTGTGTCACTGAATGATTCAACCCTTCTTGTTCTACAGGTAGGTAAATTAAGAACGGAAAGAGAAGAGCCCTTACAAGTTTGCCTAAGTAGGTGGTGGTGAAGTTTCTGAGTATGTTACTCAGAATCTTTCTGCCATGCCCAGCTACAAACACACACTCTTTGAATGAAAAAACTTAACACACATGATCAATTTATTTATATTCTTAATAGGAATCAAATAATCTGACATCCTCTGAGGGACTATTTTTAAAAATGCTTTGTTTAATATTTATTTTTAGAGGATAATGGGAAACAGATTTTCTGTTAATAAAATTTGTCTATCTTTGTTTTTAAAATAATGGAGTTAGTCTCTTCCAATGCAATGTGGAAAATTTTAAATTTTGAAAAATTTTTAATTTAAAAAAATTTTAATTTTTTTCAAAATTTTAAATTTTTCACATTGCATTGGAAGAGGAGATTAACTGCAGGGCCTCACATATAGTAGGTAAGTGTTGTACCACTGAGCTACATCCCCAGTCCTTCTCTCCCTCCTTTCCTTTCTCCCTCTCCTCTTTTCTTTTTGCCTTTCTGTCTTTTCTTGCTAAATTGCCCAGGCTGGCCTTGAACTTATGATCCTCTTGCCTCAGCCTTGTGGGTAATTGGGATTATAGGCATGGCACCTGGCTATTTTTTTTCCTCTCTTTGATCACCTTTGTATGGGTGATTTTTCTCAGAGAAACAGCTTCTTGAAAGGCTGAATAAAGACCTTCAGATTTAGATAAAAATAAACTGCTTGTTTGCTAATCAGAGTGGCAACTCGGTAACTCAGTTTCCAAAGTCCAGCTGGCAGAGGAGAGTAATTTCAGATGCAAGTCATTTGGCCAGTCCCAGGTGGGTGCTGTGCCTCAGGCTTGCACCCAGCAAATCACGCTGCATCTATTAGAAATACAGAGTGAGGTCAACTCCCACAGGGAGAACCTCTTCTTTGGCATCATTTGGCACCATTTGTACCTTGTCAGTGATGTAACTCATACATAGGAACCTGTGTTAACTGGCACCACGTGCTTGATCTATGCTCCAACTGAGTGTTTCATAAACTTGTGCCTGAGGGAGCTTCCAGGCTATTGGGCCCCTTCATCCGGTTCTGTCTGACTCCCATGTGGAAGCAGGAAGCACTCAGAAGGTGAAGTGTGGGGTCCAGGTGAAATGATCTTAAACAGAAAATTCGTAGGAGTAGAGAAAACAAATCAGTCTAAGAAACTGTCAAGCACAGTGCCTGAATTCCTCATTTCAGCATGGTGGTGGATGGCAGCGACAGCTACCAGGATGAAAATAATAGAGATGGAGAGGAGAGATGCTTGTTTTACCTGGGCATGGGAATTCCAGGTACTTGAGGTCTATCCAAATTGAGATGCCAACCAAACAGCCGAGTGGACAGGGCTCTAGCTTAGGATCCCTGTCCAGATGAGAAATAGAAAATGTGATGTCATTCACAGATAGACGATGAGGGAAGAAGTCTTGGAATTCAGAGTGTAGATGAAGTGGAGAGAAAGGCCCAGAACAGAAATTTGAGAAAAACTAGATTTTAAGGTGTGTTTTAGTCACTTTTTTGCTACTGTGACTAAATGACCTGGCCAGCACAACTGTAGAGGAGGAGAATTTTATTTAGGAGCTCATGGTTTCAGAGGTCTCAATCCATAGATTGCAGACTCCATTCCGTGGGGTTTGAGGTGAGTCAGAACATCATGGGGGTGAAGCCAGAAGTAGACAGGAAGCCAGTATAGATAGGTAAATCATGTCAGGTCCATCGAGGACGACAATTTGAGTGAGTCTAGGAAGTTTGGAGACTACCCTCTGAGGGACTGAAATGACTTTGCAGCCCTTCCTCCACCCTATCAAGGTATCCTGCCTCTGCTCCAATCTGTTGCTAAGGTAACCTGTCCCAGGAATTGCCCCTCCCTACAGGGACTTATAAAATTGTTAATTAATGCATCCTGGGCTGCTCCATCCTGTCCTTCCCCCTTCAGCCCACCTGTTTCTCAGCTTTTGGCCATCTCACTCAGCATTTCCTGGGTCTCCTCACTAAGTAGGGAGGAGAAAGATAATGGGAAGAGGGCAGGAGAACAAAGGAAGCCTAAGATATAAAAAGGCAGAACACCTCGTTTCTTGGGATACCAGGATACCAGCAATAGTATGTAACAATATATCCCACCATTATGTATAACTATAATGCACCAATAAAATTTGGAAAATTTTAAAGAAATAAAAATGGCCTCCTTTGTAATACTAAAACGCCTCTCCTTTTCCTACTTCTTGTCCTATAACTGATCTGTTTTATAAAGTGGGTGCAAATCTCTTCCTAGCCATAGGAAGTTTGTCAGATTTGAGGGGTCTTATATTTCATCTCTGACTCCTCTAGGGAAAGAAAAAGTTTCAAAATATCCAAAGGAGAATTTGGGCTAGAGCTTAGAAAAGACTTCTTGATACAGAGCGATCACAGGATGTTTCCCTAAAATGATAACAATAATTTTAAAAAGGACAGATGGGGTAGGTCCCTGTGTCTATGAGGGCTGGGAGGGAATAGTTAAATGAATTCTCAAGGTCCAATCCAGATTCTTTGATGCAATTGCTCTGTCCTTCCCAGCTGTCTGTTTTGGATACAAGGCTTTGCCCGCTGGAGCTGTGAGCTCTTAAGTGAGAAACTCCGGCTCTGTGTCACCCTCGGCAACCTAGGACCTTGTGCCAGCTGGCTGACCTGTGCTCTCTGGGGATTCCAGACCAGGACTGATGGACTCTTCTGATTCGCTTTGACTGTTTAGCTTCCAGGGAAGGTCCATGGTGCGTGGAGCTGATAAACCCCTTCCAGGGATCTCCTGCCTCCATTAGTTAGCTCACTAGGGACTTCCTGGGCATCTTTCACTGAGAAAATGCTGACTGTCTGTACCTTGTCCTTTCTGCATGACACTTGTTATGCTTCATTGACTAGATCACTTACTTTTGGAATCAACCATTTGGTTCAGTCACCTGAGTTCAACATAACTACAGGTATAGTTTTAGTTAATAGGAGCCTGTTCAATTCTTTTTTGAGTACAAAGTGAATCAGCAAGTAGTCAATTCTAGATATATTAACTTGTTGGGGGCTAGGATGATTTTAACATAATATTGTGTCTACTGCAAAGATCAATTGGATCAATAATTTATTTGCTGGGTTCATATATATTTTAACACAACAGACTCTTGACATGCAAAAAAGATATAATCTGAGACCCAAGTGAATCCTCAGATTCATAAATATGAAGGACATTTTACCTCTTACTTAGTGGGATATTTTTGTCACAGTGAGTATACTTCTGGAAACCACTTTACAAATTACTTTCATTTGTGTGTGGACATACATGTTCACATATATTTCTATTTAGAGGTCTTACTCTTGATATAGAATCAAACCACTACTAAATTAGATGTTTGCTCTCTAATTCATTCCAAACTTTTTTTTTTAAGTTAGGTTTTATCATTGTGTTTGTTAGCTTTCCATTACTATAACAACAACAAAAAACAAAACAACAACAACAAAAAACTGGGATAATCAATTTTTAAAAGAGCAAAGGTCTTGACTTATGGTTTTCGAGGTTTTAGTCCATAGTTGGTTGACACCATTGTTTTGGGGCCTGTGGTAAAGCAACACATCATGGCAGGGAACAGGTGAGCAAACTGCTCACATTTTGGTCAGAATGTGAAGGAAAGTGAGCAAGGGGCCAGTATGTCAAAATCCTTTTCAAGGGCATGTCCACCATGACCTAAAACCTCCCAGTGGGTCACAACTCTTAAAGGTTCTACCTTCCATTGGGGAACTGTTGGGGACAGCTACCCAAACCACAGTAGCCACTTTCCTCTTAAGTCTGAATTGTGCCAGGTATGGTGACATGCAACTGTAATATCAGTAACTCAGGAAGCTGAGGCAGGAGCATCACAAGTTTGAGGTCAGTCTGTGCAACTTAGTAAGAACTTATCTCAAAAAAAGGAAGAAGAAGGAGAAGGAGAAGGAGAAGAAAAAGAAGAAAGATATAGTTCAGTGGTAATGCACCCCTGGGTTCAATGCCTAATACCATACACACATACATAACAATTGAATTGTCATTTAAAATTCCTAAGCAGTACATGATTTTATTCTTGTTGAATTCACAAATAGTCAAGAAAACCCTGAAGTTCCCTTGTACTACCATGTCAATCCCATTCTTGCTGGAGGTGGTCACTGTTAAAAATATGGAGTTTCTTTGTGAGTTCTTTTTCTGAGCATTATTGGAAGGGCTGTTCAGCAAAGCATAAGATCATGGACTTAAGAGCCCATCTGCTTGGATAACCTTGGATTCTGCTTGGCTTTGAACTCCAGCCCTGAAACTAATCAGCTGAGCGATTTAGGCAAGTTACTTAACTCTACCTCTCGGTTTCTTTTCCTGAAAAAAAAAATGGAGACAATAATAGTGCTTACTTTATGGGACATTTGTGAGGATTAAAAGAGTTAATGCGTATAAAGCATTTAGAACTATATCTGGCAAAAATAAGTTCTCAGCAGTGTTGCATGTATGTATACAGACACAATCAAGAACTTTATAGCAATATTGTACATACACAGTATCACACTATACATATATTTCTATGACTTCCTCCTCCTCCTCCTCCTCCTCCTCCTCCTCCTTCTCCTCCTTCCCATCTCCTTCTTCTTCTACCAGGGATTGAACTCAGGGGTGCTTAACCACTGAGCCACATCCCCAGCCCTTTTTATATTTTATTTAGAGACAGGGTCTTGCTAAGTTACTTAGGGCCTCACTAAGTTGCTGAGGCTGGCTTTGAACTCATGATCCTCCTGCCTCCGCTTCCTGAGCTTCTGGGATTACAGGCCTGGGCCACTGTATCCATCTCTATGACTTACTTTTTAAACATTTTATAGATATAACGCCTCTCTCTTTTTAGCTACTGCATAGTTTTTCATTTTATGTATATAACATAATTTGTTATCTGGCCCCCACTGGTTGATGTTCATATTCTTTTTAATTTGTTGCTATTACTAACAAAGCTGCAATGGATACTCTTGGACATGCCTCCTTTGGTTTGCATATGTGATTATATATCTCTAGGGCAGATACTGAAATGGGAAAATAGTGGGTTAGCAGACGTACACGTTGGTACCATTATGGGTGGTGATATATGTATGAGTGTGTGTGTGTTGTTTTGGACATTATTAATATTCTTGCTTTAAAATGACTTTCACATTTACCCTTCCTGAAATTATTTATTCTTTATTGCCCTTGGGCTTCTATGGGGATCATCTTTAGCCCAAAGACCTTCCCTTAGTGTCTGTAGTGCAGCCATGCCAGTGAAGAGTTGGCTCAACTTTTTTGCAGCTTTGGCTTGTCTGAGAATATTTCTTTTTCTTTTTATTCATTTTTAAAAATCAAACTATTTACTTTGTGATAATTGCAGGTTCACATGTAGCTGTAAGAAACAGTATAGAAAGACCTCGCGTAGCTTTTATTCAGTTTTCCCCAGGAGTAAAATCCTGTAAAACTTCAGGTAGTATTGAAAACCACGTCCATCCTGGCTGGGACTGTGCCTCAGCATCTCCCTGGCAGTATGTGACCTCTGAAGTCTCTGCTCAGTCTCTAGAGTTCCTGTGGAAGCCCCTAGACTCCCACAAACTTGTTCTCAAATGTTGGCTGAACCCTAGATGTGGGTCTTATGCTGACTTTTGGGGTTCTTTCTTCTCTCCCTGCTTTCTGAAACTCTGTCCCTTAGATTTCAATCATCGTGATAACTCTTAATTGCTATTCTCTGCTTCCTCTCTCCAGTAAGCTAGAAAAAAAACAAAACAAAACAAAATCAAGTCAGAAAGGTGATAAGAATCTAGACTGGGTTAGGTCTTATGGACCATGGAGGCCACTGTAGTCACTGATATCATAAGTAACCAACATTATAAGTGGGTGTCTATTTAGGTGCATCTACTGAGATAATTATTTTAATTTTTCCTTTATATATAAATGAAGTGGCTTGTATTAATAGACAATCAAAGCTGGAGACATTCTTACAGGATATAGCTAACTTGATTCATTATCTTTTTTTGATATGCTGCTAATTCGTTAATATATTTTCTAGGATGTCTACATGTCTGTTCACAGGTGATATTGGTTGACAGTTTTATTTTCCTGTGTTGCCCTTGTACAGTTTTAGAAGCAGAATTATGATAGCTGTATAAAATAAATTTGGTAGACTTCAAGCTTCTTCCACATTATGAAACATTTGATAAAAATTTAATATTCTCTGTTCTTAAGACTATTTGGTAGAATTTTAGCAAAGGTTATTTGTTCATTGTTTATGTTTTTTGACACTGTTGTAATTTATATTTTCCTATAAAATCATCATTTTTAATCTAGGTTTCAAATCTATTGACATGACATTGTACACAGAATTCTCTTAAAAAGAGCCATAGTGAAATGTCCTTTTCCATTAATCTATAGCTTTCATTCTTTTCTTGATCTGACTTTGCTAGCTTATTTATTTTATTTGTCTTTTCTGTGACTTAACACTCAGTTTTATTGTTCAAAACTTTTTAAGAAATATTATCTTTCATTAGTTTAATTTTATTTTTATTAATTCTTTCTGCTTTATTTAGTTTATGTATTTTTCATTTTCTAGGTCTTTAATTAGTCCATTGTGATTGATATAATATATTTAAGACCATAAATTTCCTTGGGATTCACTTAGGGCACACACCATTGATCTTGATATGTCTTATTTTGTTTGTTTTATAAATAGTTTATTATTTGCAAATCTATTTCTTATGTAATCTTTTTTTGTAAGTATGTTTACATTTCTGGATGCAGATTTTGGGGCAGAGGGGTGTTGTGGAGGATGCTATGGTATGCCAACCAGGACCAAGACCTTCACTCTCCTAGCTATAGGAACTTTGTGTGCTAATAGATGCTAGCCAAAATCTTGTTTAGACATTGCTCTAATCAAAGGGAACTGCTTACCCCAAGCCACACCCATTCCAGCTTCTGTCCATTGACTATCATGAAAGGTACAGATGCTGACCTCCATGTCTCCACTTGGGACAACTCTGAGTTGGCATTTTTACCGCTGTGACTAAAAGATCTACACGAACAATTTTAGAGGAAGAAAAATTTATTCTAGGGGCTCACAGTTTCAGAGGTCTCAGTCCATAGACAGCAGGCTCCATTCCTTGGGACTCAAGGTGATGCCGAACAACATGGTGCAAGAGTGTGGTGGAGGGAAGCAGCTCACATGTTGATCAGCAAGCAGAGAGACAGAATGCTCACCAGATAGAAAATATATACCCCAAAGGAACGCCTTCAATGACCCACCTCCTCCAGCCACATCCTACCTGCCTTCAGCACCACTCAATTAATCCCATCATAGGATTAATTCATTGATTAGGTTAAGGCCCAATCATTTCTCCTCTGAACATTCTTGCATTGTCTCACACATTGGGGGACACCTCACATCCAAACCATTACAGGCAGTCTGGTCCAGAATTCTCTGTAAGACCAGTTGAGGCCTCTGTTACTGCTGCCCAGTTCTGCTTCCTGCCTCTCACAACGTTGCTCTAGAAAACACTATGTAAAACCCCTTGCACACAGATGGCTGTCCCAGACATTCTCCAAACTGGAGAATCTGACCTCTTTGGGTTTTTTTTTCTAATATAATTTATGCCTGTGGACACTTTTTCTCATGCACACGCAGGAGAGTTTCTACACCTAGAAGTGTGTGGCTGAGCTGAAGAGTATGGGCATCTTTGACTCTGTCAGCCACGGCTTGCTAGCTCTCTGAAGTGGCTGTGCCAAGTGACCCTCCTGTCAGCAGTGTGCTTCATATCCTTGCTCACACTTGTAACCACTCCTTTTGCTAGAGCTTTCCAAGGTCACACGGGTGTATTTCTAATAGTTTATAGGGAGTTTTTTTTTTTTAAATCCAAGAATCTCCACCTTCAATAGATCAATTTTGAATGCTCACTTCCAATATTAATATATTTTTTTTAAACTGATAGTTGTCTTAGATAATTGAAAATATAGAACCAGGGGTTAGAAAACTTCCCCATGTCCTTCCCACTGGTCCTCTCTCTCTCTTAGGGAAATAAAACTTTTGCTTCTGATGGTGATCAGGGGCTATGGATCCAGCTCAGAAGTGAGAAGGAAAAAATTGGAATGGATATCTTCCTTCCTTCTCACCCCATTTCACCCTCCACCTAACTTAGATTCTGTTAGAAACTGAGTTTCTGCTTCCTGGTCTAGAGACACTGTTTATCAATTGCTGTTTAATTGTTTTTTTTATCTAGTTCTATTTTGTTTGAAAGTCCATGCAAAATAACTAACAAAGTTCTGGTTGTTTAAAAGTTAAGGTTTTTAGATGATCAATATTGATTGAAAAATATTTACTGATACCATTTTGGTAACTATGGAAATATAAGTTGAATGAGACTCTATTTCTCCCCTCAAGGCATGTGGTCTGATCTTGCACACATGCTCAAATGAATAAAAGCCAACCCCAGGGCATGATCTAGATACAGTGCTACAGGTGTAGTCTGGAGTGAAGGCTAATCTGTCCTGGGGATGCCCAAGGAGTCCTTGCTGAGGGAATGGAGGTTGAAGTGATATCAGAAGAATGGAAAAGGAGGAGGAAATGAGCTGATATTGTTTATTCTGCTTCTGGTTGCACATGTTTAATGCTTCTTCCTGAAGAGAAACTAACAGAAGCTAAACTTACAGTCAACTTGATGAGATGCTCAAGGGCCCTTGGAATCTGCTCTGGGTAAGACCCAACATCACCATTAAGATATCCGTTTCAACAGTGACACTGTTTGTTTGTTTATTTATTTGTGTGTGTGTTCGGAGTTGTAGACTCTATTCTCTTGAGATTTTGGGGTGGAGCTAAAAATATAAGCAGGGAGCTACTGGAAGGATTCTCTGGTTTTCCCTGAGAGGCAGGACCTGAGATTCATGTGCAAAGATGCACAGTCAGCCATGAAAATAAATGACCTGTGTCCTAGCTAAAGCCTGGAGGAAACTAGTCATCAAGTGTTATAGAAAGCATGTTCAAGAACTTTAAGGAAGTGAGTCCAAACCTCTCTCTGTCTGTCTCTCTCTCTCTACTAATTTTAGACTTTTAGTTTTACTTTTGTGTATTTGGGTTTAAAATCCATATTGGCAGCAGAATTGACCATCTTTTGGCAGATGTCTGTGTTCCCAGAGTCTACTGATAAAAAGGTCAGGAGGAGGAAGTGGAGATACTGGGAATTGATTAAAGAACATATGGGGAAAATCAATAGAAATTATACCAACTGAATTGGAATTCCAGTGACCAAGCAATGTTTAAACAAAATGGATGATCAGTTTTCATCTGGGATGGAAATGTCATCCAATAGTTCCTCTTCTGGGAATAATGCCACAAACAATTATAGAAAATTGACTTTATACCTGAATTCCCAAATGAAAGGGAAAAGTTCCAGGCACCTGAATTCTCAAATGAACACAAAAATATTCAGATGAAATGATCTGGAACAATGTATCAGCAAATTGTGTTCTTTGAAGCAATATATCAACATGTGCAAAAGTTCTGTATGTAAATGGAAACCAAGAGGAGTGACCGATCTGGATGGGGTTAATCAGGGAAGATTTGCTAAAGATGAATTTTACATGGTTTCGTGTTTTTTTTTTTGTTTTGTTTTGTTTTGTTTTTTGCTTTTTGTGGCTATTTTTTCTTTTCTTTCTTTTGGCAAATGAAGACATAGATTGGGATTGAGGACAGGGGTGTAAATTCTAGGTGGTGGCTTTAGACCCCAGAGATCCCAGCTGCTCTTTTCCCATCTCCATTTGCCTGAAGTCCCCACCATCCATAGCCCATAGGTCAATGGAAGGGAGAACATATTTCAGTTTTTTTTTTCCTGGAATCCAATTCCATGTGAATTGACAAGCAAAGCCTTTTGTGTCTTCTTTAGCATTCTTCCCCTCCAAATTTATATATGTTACACCCAACATTAACAAATCAATGCCACCACTGTGCATATCTTTTCATAAAGTTGCTTTCAGTATGGAATAGCTTACATGCCCTTAAAATTCCATTAAATGTAAACAATTATGAAGAAAGAGAATATGTTATTTGTTTTCTCTTTTAGGACCTCAAACTACATTGTCTCATTCTCCTAACAGGTGAAAGTCCTTTTGCCCAGCAAATTGACACAGATAAATTGCTATTTCAGGCTATTTTGAAAGGCTTTCCCCTCTGTTACCTTTCCCACTCATTTGCATTTGAGGTATAATGTTAATTCTTGATCATAGGCACCAAATGAGGGGCACTGTATCATGAGTAATAGAAAATGGCAGATAATCCAAAAGATATTCTAATTTGGCTTTGCAATATACATATATACTTACCTTTGAATATGAGAATGTTTGACATTCCAAAAACTTATTTCAAACCAAATGACGAAGCCAAACTGAGAAGACTTCATGCTGCTGGAACTAAGAGGCTATGTCCAATTTCTGGTCCTGCCAGACTTGATTAATTCCACCTTGAAACTCACTTCAAGCTCTGGAAAAGAATGAAGGACTCTCAGATTCGTCCATACTTTATTCTCTGCCAAACCTTTGCTGAAGCAGGGAAGGAGTTAAATAGACCAGTTTTAATAGGTCTCCTGAAGTAAATAGCATTACAAAGTCAACAGAACTGTGGCTAACACGAATTTATGAATTAATCCATTAAAAACCTGTGTCTGGGGTTCTAACAGAGCACCTTTCTGAATATAAGAGCTAATGTAGATCCATATTCCAATTTACTATGCACCCTTCAATCTTTAGTGAATATAAGATGAAAAACAAAACAGGCAAACACCTTATTCTTCCTTTAAAGGCTGAAATGGGCTAGCTCCTGCCTGGGTCAGCCTCTTCTGATCCTGCCTGCCCTACCCTCCTCTCCTGTTTCCTTCAACATATCAGGTGTTTGTGGACCATGAGCCTTTGTGTGCTTGATTCCTGCGTCTCTGCCTGGACTTCTCCATCACCCCACTGGTGGCTGACTCTTCCCCTTCCTTTAGCTCTCAGCCTCAGCAGTGAAATCACCTGAGACCTGGATACATCTGGACATAAATCCCTTAAATAACAAAGTGCTTAAGTTGTCTTTCAGGAGAAGCCTCCAGAATCCATTCAAGGATTTGTTTGGAACCAGCTTTTCAAGAATGGCTATGTGCAGAAGAAGCCAGTTCATCGGGTCAACGACCTTTTGATGTCTCAAGCTCAGAATCCCCCGAGCAGGACATGACAACTATTTCTCACCAAAGAAACTTTTTGCAAAAAAAACCCCTGATGTTATGATATTGACTTCTATGCTTATTGGGCAGCAAGCCCTTGCTGTCTATCAGTAGCACCACCTCAGAGACCTTCCTTCCTTCGTTCCCTTCCTAAAACATCCCCTTTTATGATTTTCTATGTTGGAAATCCTTCCTTTTTTTTGGGGGGGGGGTGCTAGTTTGATTCTTTTTTGTCTTAGTCCTGGACTGTAAGGGTCCTGTGGGCAGGGCCTCTCTTGTTCATGTCATCTCTAGCTCCTAGCACAGAGCCGGGATCAGAAAGATGTGTGCTGCCTTTTTTGCATCAATCTACCAAAGCTGAATACGTTCTGATGTGAAAGAGCTCACAATTTAGTGCTGAGTGATAGTAAACCTGAAAACAGTAATTACTGTCACAGTTATTTCAAAAGTTACTATTTACTTAACATTAAAAAAAAAAAACCCAGCATGGCCAATTTTAAGGATTTTTTAAAATTGTGTGGTTTTTTTTTTAAATTATAGAAAGTTTCACATGTTCTCTCATTTATATGCCCATATACCAATCCCTCCCTTATTTGTGGATGATTTTGAAGCCAATCCCAGGCATCACATGGGTGGGACAAGCCAGCTGCCTAGAGTGTACATAAAAAGGAGCCCCTGTCCATAGGTGCTAATCCTTCCTTGTCATGACCGGAGGACCCCAGAGCGAGGCCTTTGTCAGTATGTCCAGCTTTTCTCACTGAAGCATTATATCATTTCATTTCCTGCATTATATCATCTCACCAGTAAGTATATGAGTATATGAGTGTCTGTGTAAGACAGTAACTCTTCGATAAATAAAACCCACTACATTACCATTATCATGTCTAAAAATAAAAATTCTTTCCTATCGCCAAATACCCAGTCAGTGTTCTGATTTCTCTGATTATTTCACAATACATTTTTAGGTTGGCTGGTTTGAAGGAGGGCCCCAACAAGGTCTGCATGTCACACTTTGTCCATAGAAACTCCAAGTCTCTTTCAGTCTGTTGGTTTCCCCATTTCTCTTGCTATTGCTTTTTTCCTTGCAATGTATGGGTTAAAAGAAAAGCAGGTGATTTTTCCTGTAAAGCTTTCTGCATTCTGAATTTTGCTGCATGAAGAATCATTAAACACACTGTGTGTGTTCATCTACCTCCAGTATGTCCTGCAAACTGGTAATTAGTCTAGTGGCTTGACCAGATTCTGTGTTTTCAAAAGGATACTTCATGGATAAGTGCTGTATAGCCACTGTACATAATGCCTGGTCATCTTCCCAAGTGTAGGTTACCATTGAAGATCATTGCCTAGATTCATTATTAATTAGGGTTATAAAATGACAATATTCAAATTTTACTATTCTTCCTTTGTCAGCTGGAACACTTTCATCAAAAGAAATGCCCCCTCATCAACCCTTTGTTTACTTTGAGGTAAAGTTCTCATAGAAAGGGCAGGTAAATGCTTCATTTTCTCCCTTCTGTACCGCTTTGCAGAATATTGAGTAGATTTTCTTTGTTTTCCAGTGGTGACCAAAGGTGGGATTGTTTGTTTTGGTATTGTTTAGGAAATCATGGACTTATAATGGATTTGGTGTATATGAAGAAAGTTGTTTCAATGTTTTGCGGTTGCCCCTTCAACTTGACACTTGCCTTCTTTTCAACAAGGCTTATTGTCTTCCTTGTTGCCTAGTCTGACCACACTTTCTGGTATCATCTTGCGAATTTCCAGCCCCAGACCTAGAACTGGCTATTTTACCAAGGGACTCTGTGTTAGTCAGTTTTGTGTCACTATGACCCAAAGTACCTAACAAGAACAACTTGGGTTATTTATTTTGGCTCCTGTTTTCAGAGGTCTCAGTCCATGGAAAAGTTTATTTTGGTTCATATTTTCAGAGGTCTCAGTCTATGGTCAGTAGACTTCATTGCTCTAGACCAGAGATGAGGCAGACTATCATGGCAGAAGAGAGTGGGGTGGAAAGCTACTCAACTCAGGGCAGCTGGAGGGAGGAAGAGAGTGTGTGTGGGGTGCAGTGAGGAGGGAAAGGGCTGGGGACAAGATAAACCCTTCCAGGCACACCCCAGTGACTTACTTCTTCCAACTAGGTCTCAACTCCTAGGAGTCCATTCAGTTATCAGTGGATTAATCCATTTGATAATTCATCAAATGGATTAATCCACTGATGATATCAGAACCCTCGGATCCAATCATTGCCTAAAAGTTCCACTTCTGAACCTTGCTACATTGGGAACAGTGCTTCCAACCTGGGACTTTGGGGAAAATTCCAGATCTAACTGTAATAAACCCTCCTTTTTTTCATTGGAAAGTCACCAAAAGTTGTATATATGAACGTTTAAATCCAGAATTCCAAATTGTCCACTTCTGTTATTAATATACTTATTTTTAAAAGGAATATAGTTAAGGATCATTCAAGACATGAAACAAAGAGAGGAGGAAACAGGGCTAAGGCTAGTGCAAGGAGAAATGAGGTATGGAAGGAAAATATCAATTCCAATTCTTCTCTCCACCCTCATCCGTCTTTCCTACCCTGTCATTCTCCTATCCCACTCTGAGAATCATGAAAGACAAAATGTGTCATTTTTCTCTAAATGAAAAGTTGCTACCAGACTATCAGGTGTGGTTGGAGTGGGAATAAAGTTGGATAGAGGGAACTGATCAGAGGACTACTGATTGGAAATTCCATTTGCATCTTTTAAAAACAAAGTGTTCCTCTCTATTTCTATTTCTTTGCCTCATTTAAAAAAATTATATGACCATTCTTTTATGTTTGATACCAAAAATTAAAGCAAAACTTTGGTTCCAAGTATTGGTTATCAGAGACTCATGGAGGTGGTGAGGGCAGGGACCAGAGTTGGGAGCTGCAGCAGGACCAGTGGACCTAAAGCTGGAGATGGTTTTCCAATGGATCAAGAAGAATGGGGGCTCTCACATTTTTATGAGAGCACATCTGCACCAGAACAGCTGTATGACTCACTGGGGTATCATTACCTTTGGGATCAGGAGGAGTGTCTCATATGGAAGGAAAATAACCACCTCTTCAAGCTGCTTGGAATGAGTTTTGTTGTTACTGTTTCAGGGGAAAGCCAAAATAGCATTTCAAAAGTGGACTTGTTGCTTAGTTATTGTTACCTGACATTTCTTAGTTGATATTTTCTTTCCAGGATGCTTTTCCACAAAACTTATGTTCAGAGAGAGACACAATGGAAATCAATCGCTAATTAAATTTGTGTCTAAATTAATAAATCACAACTATTCAGATCATATCTGTCTGAATAATTTCTATTATGGTGAACATAATTGTTAGATTCAGCATGTAATGAACCATATTGTTGGGTAAAATTCTTATGACAATTGGGACTAATAGAATAAATTAACCTTTATTCTTCCTAGCTTGACATTACATTGGACCATGTTAATCTGAAAGCACCTGGAAGAGTCTCATCATTAAATCGCCATTGTGACTCTCCTAGCCTTCTGATGGAGCTTGTGAGGCTTTGGGAAATCAGTGGTGTTTGATGTTTGTAAGTGGGTGTCTTTATCTACAATCAGCTTTTAGAGTGTTTGGTTCTGTGAGTGCATGTCTTCACGAGATGGAAACAGGACCAACCTCAAGAGCTGGAAAGCACCATAAAACTTCAAAAAAAAAATTTTGTCTGGAGCACATGCATAGGAGACTTCTGTGCTCTGTGGTTGGCATGCAGTGAGGTGTTTCTAGAAAGAATAAACCTGACTCCTTTCCTAGAGGAACACACAAAGTAATGGAGAAAACAGAAGAGCCTTCTAGGAAAGTATAAAGGATGTCCATTCTGGAGAAATCACAATATATTCAACTAGAAGTAGTTTTATCTATATCAAGGTATGGCTCCAAGGTTCCATGATTGTCTTCTTGGAGGATATATTAGAAATTTTACATCCTCTTGAATGTTATCTCTTTCAAGATAATCAGTGCAGCAATTCATGCTGGTGTTACTGGGACCATCTGAATGATCTCTGCTTTAGGAGAATCTGGCACCTGCCATTTTAAATGCCTTGGATGGAACACCTGTCTTACCTTTGTAGCAGGAAAAATGGCCCTTGTTAGAACAAAGAAACATGAGCAATGTTACAATTAACCCAGCTTACCTTGTCTACTTGTGACAACATTTAGTGACAATGACAAAAGTCAATGCCAAATAAGCTTCTCCTGTGGCTCAGACCTCAGCCTTCTTTTATCCATTAATAACACAAAGACCAACACTTGGTACAATATCCTCTATCACCAATTAGTGTCCAAGGTCCTTTTGGTTTTGTATGAACCATAAAACTGACCCCAATAAAACACATAAGTCATGAAATCACTTCCCCTTACCCTTGATCCTGCCTCTCTTTCTTTCTTATGTAAAGATTATGGGGTCCATGATATCAATTATGTCACCATGACTGTCTGTTGGGCATTGCAATTCAGTACCCTTCTCCATTTGTTTGTTTGTTTTGGTAAAAATAATAAACTTCTTGTAGGGAATTTGTGAAGAGGGTCATTACTTTTGCCTTAAGCAAATTCCTAGGAATAAAATTGAATTCAATTGATTTATTTGGATAGAAGTAGGAATAAATACTAACCCTGAAAGATATGTCCTCCCCACCACCCAAGTGCCAACAATCTTGGGATATGTGCAAACATTCACACGTCATTCTATGTGCCACTTGGACTTGCATCATCAGCTCCATTTTTAACTGGTTTAGACTATGATTAAACAACTTCAATCTTCCCAAATTAATTTAAAGAAGTTTCTATAAGGAAGGTAGAAGTTTGAAGAATTAAACTTATGTGGATTTAACAGATAGGAGTGGAAAGGGGTTTTTAGTGGGGAGGTGACTCTGCCTGAGTGGACAGCAGAGAGTCACTGACCCTGAGTCTGTCCTGAGGGTCAGAGGCAGCTGCCATGCAGCCCCTATCGAAGAATCCAGGACTTCCCACTCCCTCCTCTAGAAGGAGTTAGGAGATGCCCAGGCTGCTTCTCCATAGTTGGTCTTTCCTCTCCCAGCCTCCATTTTTGCTTCCAATAGTCTGTCCTCAGGCCTCTGGATGACTAATTTTAGCCCTACTGTTACTGGGCTTAGGGAAGACAAATCTACTACTCCTATTGGTCTGCCTGTGGGTGCTGAGTGGATGTCAGCGGTTAGCTGAACTCTTCTTGGCCCAGATCCCAGTCCCCAACTGAGCTGAGCCTGGAGACCGCCAGCAGAAGGGACCTGAAGCTTGTGGTAAGCTGGTGCTCTAATTCCTTTGCAAAAGTGATGTCTGAGAATGGGCACGAGGCTATTTCATCTGGCTGATTGTGGAGGTAGAAGAGAGACAGGGAAATCTATTCTTGAAAGTGGTGTACAGGTTTGAAGATGGTGTTCTCCCAGCTGCCTTTTCAAAGCCATCAGTAACCGTGTACAGGAGGAAATAAAAATGAGGTGCAATTTATTCAGCACACCGAGGGACCTTTCCAGGACACAGTAGGTATTTCTGTTTGGGTGCAAAAACATTTAGTTTTAAAATTATAAAACACCATCATCTTCTTCTGGGTGATTTTGTCCTATTGGTAATCTGAGCAGCGTGCATATGTGTTTGTGTCTGCAAATTACTTTGGAAAATGCATATTATTTACTTGTTCTGAAGAGGCTCTTAGGCTCTTTTGTCTAAATAGGAAATTTGGATCTAATAAAATGAGGCTATTATGGACTCCCAGGCAAGTCATAATGGAGACTAATACCTTTAAAAATTCAAAATTAAAAAAAAACAAGCCAGTCATTTTGGTTATCTATCAGGACAAAGTTCAATATAAACCTCCATAACTCATTTCTTTCTGCATTCTCTCTCTTTAATACAGGCAAGGCAAAACGCTGGACACATGAGAAAGTGTTTTCCTGGGCTCTGAGAAACACTGAGATCTCTAAGCCTTGTTACCAAGAATGTCTCCTGTCATGGCCTCCCAGAAACTAAAGAGGAGCAATTGGAAGTGTTCTCAGCATTAAGTCTTTGTGCAGACAAGGGGACTGGCAGGGAGAGAGGTCTCTGCCTGGACATTTTATTAAATGGGCCCTGGGGGAAGCACAGATCCACATCATCCCAGATAAACCCATGACCCTGCACAATAGAGACCTGAGAGGCAGATGTGTGGTGCCTTTGACTTGGAAAACATGTCTGCCATGGCTCCCATTTCACCCAAGTTTGGTACCATTTTTCAAGTTTAGTCATCCATTCACCTTGGATATACCCCTTGTAAAGGTATATTTACTGAGGGGACCTTGGGACCCCCTGGCCATTGGGTCTTCTTTCTTCCTATAGTATTGAAACTCCTGTAGCTGGGTTATGTACTGTGCCCTGCTGTTCTCTTCTAGACCTCACTTTCGTCATCTGTAAAGTAAGCAGAGGCAGACATTCTTTCTCCACAAAACTTATGTGTAATTACAATAGGTAAAATAATGTGCTGGTAGAGCTGTTTTGCAAGAATAAGCAAGGAAACCCGGAACCTCATCTCTGCTTGTTTTTTTTCCTCAATTGCTTTGATGGTCTCTGAGGCCCACAAGGCGAGAATGGTCCAGGTTCCACCAGTCACTACTTGAGTCTCCAGGACTAGATGACTGCTAAGTCTTTCCAACTCTCAGATTTGGAGGTTCCAGTTATTCCATGGGCAAATGACCACCTCCAGCCCTCCAGGATTGTTTTGGTATATGTAAGATAAAAAGGGTGGAGCCTCTGGCTTTTGTCTTCCTAGTGGTTTACCCTCTTCAGATGAAAAAGCTTGATAATTTGGGGTCTTCTAAGTCAATTTATTTTTATTTTTTACTTATTTGATTGTTTTGGTAACGGGTATGGAACCCAAGGGTGTTTAACTACTGAACCACATCTCTAGCCCTATTTATTTATTTTATATCTTTATTTATTTATTTATTTTTATGGTGCTGAGGATTGAACCCAGGGCCTCGCATGTGTTAGGCAAGCGCTCTACCGCTGAGCCACAATCCCAGCCCCAGCCTTATTTATTTATTTATTTGTTTATTTGTTTATTTATTTATTTATTTTTATTCTGAGACAGGGCCTTGCTAAGTTGCTGAGGCTAGTTTTGAACTTGAGATCCTCCTGACTCAGCCTCCTGAGTTGCTGGGATTACAAGCATGCACCATGGCACCCTGCTTCTAAACCAATTTTATAAAACTGCATACTTGGGGAAACTTCTCCCACATAGTGTTTTCCCAGTTGATTTGGGAGGGCCCAGGGTAACACCTACATCATTGCCCCAAAGAGGGTCACCATACCTTGTATTTGGCAACCTCAATGAACTGGTCTATTTTGAGGGGGTGTCAGGAGCTGAAACAGATGCCCTTCGGAAACACCCAGCAAAGGGCCGACTTGACTTTCTGGAACTTCCCTGGTCATAAATCTCAGGCATCCTTCCTGGAGGACTAGAGAGACCAGTGTCACTGGGAGGCACTTGGTGGTGGCTTGGCCTTTTCTACCTGCTCTGTGCTTTCTCTTGGTCACAGGACATGCTGGCTGGCTGCTTTCTTCTGGAGCCCTTGGTTTCTTAAACGATAATGAATGAAAGATCCAAATCTGTCCCACCCAGGTAATCTTTGCCATCTTAATATTTGTTAAGCTTTTTTGATTTACTGAGAAGTTAAAGTCACATCAGATCACAAAACTGCACATTAGATCTGCTTCATGAAACACCCTGAGTGAACAATTTAACTCATTTATTTCACCATCTTAAACCAATGTAGCTGAAGAATTGCACCTCCCCTTTATAAATCTTTCCATTTATCTCTGACTCAGGTTTATGGGGAGGGTGCAGACCTCGTCCATGCTGCCGTTTTACACATGGCCATTGAAATCCGAACTCGGACTGCTTGTAATGGAGAGCAAGCCCAGCTGACATGTGTTAAATCAGCCAGAGAGAAATTTCATTTGGGAAGCCTGAGGAATGTGCTTTGCACCTAGGGCTTCCCTTGGGCATTTGAGATTCACCAATACCTCACCCTTCTCTCTCTTAAATCACCTCTTGTGTTCTTTCCCTGTTTGTTTCTTTCATTCCACCAAGTCCAACTAATTTAAAGGGAAATTTAACCAGTCAAGGTTCTATAGAGAATCCATTGTCCTAAAAGGTAGGGTTCAGGCTTGGGTGAAAGAGAGGGTTAACACTTAAGCAAATTAGGTCAGAAAAAATTTAAACTATGGCTTTCCTCCACTGAACTCTATTTTTTATTTCTTCTGAGGAAAGATTATATCCGAAGAGGAACACAGTTACTCTGGCATCTCTGTTACATAGGAGAGTGGAGAGACTTTGATCCTGAATTAAGATCCCAGTGTTGGGCTGAGCTTGGTAAGGGGGCACCTTCTTTGGCTGCCTGACCTGTTCCTACTATGATCTAATAAGGGAAAAGACACCGGTCAGCTCTATTGTTATCTTTAAGTTATTTTGAGTTTTATTTGCAGTGTAATATATAATCAATTTTAAAAAGTGTTCCAAGGATATTTGAAAAATATAAGTATTCTGTTTTCTATTATGAAGTTCAAACTCTATTAAATTTGGTTTATGATGATGATCTTCAAATCTGTTATGTCTTTATTTTTTATCTATTTTATCTATTGATTTTTTTAAATGAAAGTTAATATTTTCCACTATTGATGTGGTTTTCTCAGTGTTTCTTTATGCTTTTAATAGATTTTACTTCATAAATTCCTAAACTTTTAGAAGTATAAATGTCTATGATGGTTATATCCTTGTGAATTTTGCCTCTTACAACTATTAAATATCAATCATTATTTTTTCCAAATTTACAGTTGTTGATATTTCTGATCAATTTTTCTTTGAAATATTTTATTTGAAAATTAAAAGTCAACAGAAAGAAAACCACCAGCCAAAATGAACAAATGCCTAACATTTTTCATATGTAATTCAGATTTTTAAAGTGAAATATATTTTATTTTTAGAGATGTTTCAGGTTCACAGCAAAAGAGTGGAAAGTGGAAAAATCCAGGGATTTCCCATATCCCTCTTCCCCTCCCCCTAGAGTCTCCCCTGTCATTCACATTCCACACCAGTGGGGTACATTTGTCACAATCAGTGGACGAACATTGACATATTATTAATTAAAGTCCCTAATTTCTGTTAGGATTTACTCTTGATGTTGTACATTCTATAGGTTTGCACAAATGTGTGATGATATGAATCCACAATTACAGTATCATACAGGGTAGTTTCACTGCCCTAAAAATCTCTTGGGTTCTGCCAATTCATCCCTCTCTTAACCCTGATTCCTGGAAACCACTGATCTTTTTACTATCTCCCTAGTTTTGCTTTCTTCATAATGGCATATACTTGGAATCATACAATATTTAGCCTTTTTCAGATTGTCTTCTTTCACTTAGTAATATGCATCTGTTGCTTGTTCATGGTTGGACAGCAAATTCCTCTTTAGGGCTTGTTATGGTTTGGATGTGAGGTGTCCCCTAAAAGCTCACGTGTGAGACTATGCAAGAAGGTTCAGAGGAGAAATGGGTTGTGAGAATTTTAACCCAATCGTGAATTAATCCCCAGATAGGGATTAACTGAGTGGTAACTGAAGTGGTGGGGTGTGTCTGGAGGAGGTGGGTATTGGGGGCATGGCTTTGGAGTATATATTTGTATCTGTTGACTGGAGACCTCTCTCTCTCTCTCTCTGCTTTCTGATCATCCTGTGAGCTGCTTCCCTCTGCCACACTCTTCCACCACTATGTCCCGCCTTACCCTGAGTCCCAGAGGAATACAGTCTGCTGTCTATGGATTGAGCCTCTGAAATGGTGAGCCCCCAATAAACTTTTCCTTCCCTAAAAGTGTTCTGGTCAGATCCTTTTAGTCACAGCAGTGAAAAAGCTGACTAAAACAGAGCTTGATAATATTCCATCGTCTGGATATACCATAGTTTGTCCATTCCCCTACTGAAGAACATCTTAGTTGCTTCCAAATATGGGCAACTGTAAGTAATTTGTTACAAATATTCATGTGCATGTTTTTGTATGAATATAAAGTTTCAATTCATTTGGGTAAATATAAAAAAACACACTTACCGGATCCTATAGTAAGAATATGTTTAGTTTTTAAAGAAATTGCCAACTGTCTTCCAAAGTGGCTGTACCATTTTGCATTCCCATCAGCAATGAATGATAGTTCCTGTTGCTTCACATTTTGGCAGCATTTGGTGTTCTCAGTGCTTTGGATTTTGGCTACATAGGTGTGCAGCGGTATCTCATTGTTTTAATTTGCAAATCCCTAATGATGCATGATGCTGAACATCTTTTCATATGCTTATTTACCATCTGTGTACTTTCTTTGATGAGGGGTTCAGCTCTTTTGCCCTTTTTACATTGAGTTGTTTTCTTATTGTTAAGTTTTAAGAGCTCTTTGTATATTTTGGATAAGACACCTATATCAGATACGTCCTTTGTAAATATTTTCTCCTAGTCTGTGGTGGATTTGTTTTTAAAGAGATAAGACATCAAATATAAAGTTTAAATCTCCTCTATTTCCCTTTTTGGTCCAGTGCTTTCCCTCCTCAGAAGGAATAATTATCATGAATTAGGGGTCTGTACAGAGCAGATTTTTATGTATTTACTGAATGCCTTTTTAAAGAGTATGTAATAAATTTGTGCTTTTAACAATGACTTAAAAAATCTCATACCACACACTAAATTTCAAGGCCTTTTCTTACAGTCTATCTAGGTTTTTCAGAGATCTGTCCATGTTAATAAGTATGGATTTACTCATTTATTTTAACTGATGTGGAGTATTCTTTAACACGAATGTATCACATTTTGATATTCCTTCTCTGGATTGCACATTTCAATTATTTCTAACTTTTTTTTCTTATGAACAAATCTTCAATGTCTCATTTGTTTGTGAGAGGTTCTCTAGTATGTGAGACTAGAAGTAGAGTTTCTGTGTTATGGGATGTGCATATTTATTTTTTAGCTGTCCTAGAATATTGCCAAATTTCTTTTCACTATGGTTATGCCAATTTACACAAATGATGTGAGATGTTTGAAGTGCTGCTATTTTTTTTCCTGTATTTTATCATGTCTGTTTCTGGTGTTTCAAATTTGTTCCACTGATTGCTTGTCTATCTCTATGCTACTCTGGTCCCCCTTATTTATAACTTTATAAAAAAATTTGATTTTTCATAGAGCAAATCCTCTTGCTCATTTTTCCTTTTCTGAATTATCTTGGATATTTGTCTACTTTTACTATTCTTCATACATTTCAGAATAGTGCTAAAATACCCTAGAAACATTCTCTTGGTATTTTGATTGGAATTACATTGAATTTACAGAATAATTTATAGAGAAACATTTTATTGTATTGAGTTTTTCTGTCTATAATCATTTTCATCTTGCTATTTATTCAGTATTTCTTTTTATGATCTTTAGTAACATTTAATGCATTTTCCTCATAAAGTTTTACATATAGTTTGTTAGATTCACTTTGGTAGTGATATTTTGTTAAGATACTTTGCATTTTTATAGCTACTATGGATTTTATTTTGGTTCCTATTACATTTTCCAATTGATTATACCTATGTTTAAATGCTTTTCATTTTTATGTGCTTATCAAATGCCTAGAAATCTTGGTGTATTTCTTATCAATTCTAGTAGTTTATTTGCAGATAATGATAATTTTGTTTTATTCTTGTCTTGTTGCTTTGGCTAAAATTTAATATCAGAATAAAAACTCTTATAAATGAGGGAGGGGGTGATTTCTTTGATCTGATAAAGGGTACTGACTGACCAAAAATTATAGCACATATCATATATAATGGTAAACTTCATAGTAAAAATTTTAAGTGCATTTCCCTTAAAATCAGAAAAAAAAAGATATCTCTTAACTCCATCTCCTACTACTCAATATCATGTAACAAGTAGCTTTTTTGAAAGATATGTTTAGTCACATTAAGGAAATTCTTTTTGATTTCTAGCTAGCTAATAAATAGCCTTTTGTGTATGGTGCTAAATTCTATTCAAATTCTATATGTGTTGAGTTAGTCATATGCATTTTTTACCTTCAAGATGTTAATATAGGCAGTTTTTTTTAAAGAAGGATTTGATGCTAAACCATCTTTGCATCTCTGGAATAAAATTCTTTTTTTGAAAATGACATATTTTAATATACTGGATTCAACTTACTAAATTTTGTTTGGTTTCTTCTCTTCATTCATTCATGAAATAGGTCTGCTTTAATTTTTTGTCTTGTCATTTTCTATTTGCATCATCAAGGCTACATTAGTCTCATATAATACAACAAATAGGAAGGTCTTGCTCTAATTTTATTTTTCTTTAAACACATTGAATAAAATTTTCTTTCCTTGAAGATTAAGTAAAACTGGGTTACATGATGTCAGTCCTTTGAAAACAATAGCTAGAATAGAGTCAATGGTAAATGTTCCATGAAAAGAAGAGAAAATGTAGATAGAAATGAAGTACATGTATGAAGACTTGAATTGGGTGTCAACATACCTTATATACAAACAGAGATATGTGTATTAAGAATTGCAATGCAAAAAAATACATGTATAATGGCATAAATTGGCGTGAGCATACTTTATATACAGAGATACAAAAAATTGTGCTCTATATATGTAATAAGGATTATAATGCATTCTACTGTTGTTGTGTATTTAAAAAATAAAATCAATAAAAATAAATAAATAAAAATACCAAATACATGTGTTAAAAAATAAAATAAAATGTCAAAAACAAACAAAAAAAAATGCGGGTCTTTGAATCATACTGAGATATTTTTATTGAGCTTTCCGTGGGTGAAGCAATGTAAGCTAGGCATCGCCTGCCAAAACAAAGGGTTGTTCTCAAAAATAAAGTCTTGAAAAAAAAAGGTGGACCAGAAGCAATTTTAGAATTTCACCCTTTATTCAGGAATCCTGATGGTAAACCTAATTTCTAGGTTATTGTTTCAATGTGCTGGTGTTTCTCATTAGTTCTATAAGGGTTTTTCACCTGAAGTCCAATGTCACCTGGTGATGCTCACACCAAATCAGCTTTATTTGGTTACTGTTTGTCTAGTGTGTCTTCCTTTACCTCATTTAAAAAAAAAATTTTTTTTGAGACCAGCATTGAACCCAGGGGTGCTTCCCCACTGAGTCACATCCTCAGGACCCTGCTAAGTTGCTTAGGGCCTCACTAAGTTGCTAAGGCTTGTCTTGAACTTGCAATCCTCCTGCCTTAGCCTCCTGAGTCTCTGGGATTACAGGTATGTGCCACCACACTTGGCCATTTCCTGTTTTTTTTCAAACATGTTATTTTGGTTTAGATCTTTTAAACAGAATAACAAATGGAATTTTTTGTTACTAATTTAAAAAATCATTTTGAGGCTTCTATCTTTAACAGGCTCATTTAATCTATTTAAATCTGCTATGATTACAAATAAATTATGGATTATATTTACCATCTTTTTAATTTTTCTGTTCACCATTTTTAATTGATTTTTTAAAAAATAAATGACAGTGGAATGTGTTACAATTCTTATTACACATATACAGCACAACTTTTCATATCTCTTTCATATGTAAAGTATATTCACACCAATTCGTGTCTTCCTACATGTACTTTGGATAATGATGTCCATCATATTCCACCATCCTTACTAATCCCCTGCCCCCTCCTTTTCCCTCCCTTTCCCACCCCTGTTTACCATTTTTTTCTTCTCTCTCTGATGCTTCTCTTGAATTGATAAAGTATCAAGTTTTCGGTTTCACTCTCCAACTTTGCAGCGATTTTGATTTCACTTTTGGCCCATGGAAATGGTGATTTGATTTCGGGGGTAACTCAGCCTTATAAACGTAATTAAACCTATTTTATTTTGTGTTTGGAGTGGAGCAAAAACTTTTACCTGTAAAAATCACATTTCTTTCTTTTGATTCTGGTGTCTTTTCATTTTCAAGTGAATTTTGCTTTGGTATTTTTATGTTTCTCCATCCCACTTGAGAACCTTTGTCTTCAGATAAGGGAGTTTAACCCACTCAGCTCGGTGCTTTGGGGATAAGTGTTATGCGTTTGGCTTTGCTCCTGCCCTTTATTGTTCCCGGGCTGTTTATCCTGTGCTTTCTCACATCCTTCTTTCCCTTTCCCTAGCTTTGCTGGAATGATGCCTCTTTGTTGTTTTCTCCTCTCCTCCCTTGTGTGAAGCCATTTGGAATTCTAACATCTTGATTGTATTCTACCAGTGAGAATCGTTACAATTTTAATAAACATTTTTTTTAAAATACATGTTTCATCACTAGTTTCATGAATTTAAATGATCCTCTTAGATAACCACACTTCCATTTATCTCTTTGGATTATAATAAAACATTTGACTTCTTATTCCCAAATTGATACCTATTATTTTTTAAATGTCACCTCCTCTTTTTTCATGGCCATATCACCAACACTCGTCTAGGAGTAATTATTCCTGGTTTCATTGATCACAATTAATTTGTGCACAGGTCTTCTTCTGTCATGAAGTCTTCATTTGAATGTACATTCCATTTGCCAGTTTTTTTTTTAAGAAAGAGATATAATGGTGGACTTCTGAATATTTATGTCAAGAATTTTCTTTCTTTGTATCCGTTATGGTTTGGATCTTAAATATCCTTCCAAAGTTCATGTGATGAATGCTGAGTCTCCAACATAGCAGTGCTCAGAATTGGGGTCTTTGAAAGGTGACTGAATCATAAGGGATCTGACTTCATGAATGGATTAATCCATTTATAGTTTCATACCTTAATGGGCTAGTGGGAAGGGGTGGAAGCTTTAGGAAATGGAGCATAGTTGGAGGGAATAGGTTATTGGGAGCATACCCTAGAAGAGTATACTTTGTGCCCAGCTCCTTTCAACCCCTTTCTTTCTCTTTCTGCTTCCTGGCAGCCATGAGGTGTGAAGCTTGGCAATGATGTTTAGGCCCAAAGCAACAGGGCCAAGTGTCCATGAATTGAAACTTTTGAAACCATGAGCCAAAATAAATCTTTCCTCCTTTAAGTCATTTATCTCAGGCAGTTTGTCACAGTGACAGACAGCAGCCTAATACAGTACCCACACAGAAATGTTTGCTATAGTGAACATGGAATTCTATGGCAGACTTTTGATTTAAGAATTACATATAAATATATTTTTTCCCTTTTCCTTCTTAATGTTGTTAGTGAGAATTTAATGATAGTCTGGGCTTGTTTGTTTGTTTATTAGTATTGAGGATAGAACTAGAGCTGCTCAACCACTGAGCCACATCCCCAGCCAATTTTTTATATTTTATTTGGAGACAGGATCTTGCTAAATTGCTTAGAGCCTTGTTAAATTGCTGCGGCTGTCTTTGAACTCATAATCCCCCTGCCTCAGCCTCCACAGCTACTGGGATTACATGTGTGAGCCACTGCACCCAGCTGAATTTTTTTAAAATGAAAATTAAATTATCTGGAAATCAAACAATATATGTTCTTTAATTCTTAGGGCTTCACACATTTTAAACTATGGATCATTTCCCTACTCCCTCTGATACTTGGCAAATAATTTCAATGTGAAGGATTAGGTCTTTCTCCAATGTGGAAACTTTTCATCTATTAGTTTTTTGATTATTAGTTTTCTCTCACCCTTAACTCTTTTCTTCTGAACATCTTTTCATACTGATATTGATTTTCTTGGCTCCATCTCCCATGACTTCTGTCATTTCTTTCTCAAGTACTAGTATTTTTGTCTTTAGGTTCTTTATTTTGGGAGAATTTCTTAAAAGAATCTTCTACATCACAGATCAAGTTTCACTATTATTTCTTCAGCGGTTCACTTGTTCCACTGAATTATTATTTTGTAATCAAAGAATATGGACTTGTATTATCCTCACATCATTCCAAATCTTTTAAAAGAGAGAAAATTGTTGTTATTAAAAAAACCTGTTTCATTGAGGCATATGATAAAATTCACCACTTCTCACTGTGTAATGCAATAACATTTGACAAATTGTATGCAGTTGTATAACTCTCACTACAGTGATCATGTAGAATATTTCCATAACCCAAATAAGTACTCTTTTGCCAGTTTGTAGTTAATTCTTTCTTGGCAACAATCCATCTGTTTTCTGTCACTGTAGTTTTGCCTTTTCTAGAATTGCATATAAATGGAGTCATTCCTTACTCTTTGTGCCTGACATCTTTCATTTAGCACAATGCTTTTGAGATTCATGCATGTTGTTGTACATAGCAATAGTTTACTGCTTTTTAAATATTCATGCTATTCTTTTTAATGAATAAACAAATTTCTATCTGTTTATCAACTGGGGACATCTCTCCCACCAAGGTTTTGAACATAATGAATAAAAATGCCATGAACATTCATGTACAAGTCAATGCATGTACAAAGTTTTGGGACTGATGGGTAATATAGTAAGTGTGTATTTAATTTGATAAGAAGCTTCCAAATGCTTCAAAGTAGTTTAAAATTTTGCATTGCTCTAAGCAATGCACAAGAGTTCCATTTCTTCTTGAGTAAGCTTTGCTAGTTTGTGGCTTTCAAATAATTTTGACAAAGGTAGAAGTTTTTGGAAAAATATCAGGCCCAGAGAGGATTGGCAACAAAGGGCAGTTTTGCCAACTTGTGCCCCTATCAGTGTCTCGGAAGCAGTTGTATTCACAATGGACACAGCTCCTAGCATGAACTCCTGGCAAGTGAGCAGGCAGCTGTGTGTTATTCGTTCCAAATGAAGTCCCATAGGAAAGGAGGGTAGCTTTGGGAACTTTCATTTTGCATCGAACAGTCTTTTATTCTGCAATTATTTGCCTAGGAAGAATCTAGGGCTTTTCTGAGGGTGTGGGCAGAGGTTTTAAAAAGCTGACCTGGAAGAAAAGTCCTCAAGTTGTATGTGGAATAGGGCAGTGGCAGGCTTTCCTCCCTACTCTAGGCCACATTTTTTTTTTTCCAGTGCTGGGGATTGAACTTGGGGTAAAGGAAGACAGGCCATAAAATAATCCCATTGTCTTCTTCCTAGAGTTCCTTCACATCACTTGTAGTAGTGTTCTACTATTGCAGATCACCCCAGATTTAGCAGGTGAACACAACAAACATTTATTATCTCCGGTGGGTCAGGAATCTAGGTGCTGCTTCCTTGGGTAGTTCTGGCTCAACACCTTTCACAAGGTGTTGGGGCCACAGACACCTCAAGGCTTGACTGGGGAAGGATGCCCTTCCCAACTCACTCACTGGACTGCCTGCAAGCCTCAGATCTGTTCCCAAGCTCATTCATGTGGAGCTGGCCAGCCTCAGTTCCTTCCCCTGTGGACCTCTCCCAGGAATTGCATCACAGCATGGTGATTGGCTTTCCCCAGAGAAAGTGACAGAGCACCCAGATGGAAGCCACCGCCTTTGAACAGCCTGATTTTGGATGTGACATTCCATCACATATGCCATATTTGGTTCATCAGAAACAAGTCAGTAAATCACACATTAAAGGGATGAGGACTGCATAGGGTACGAAGGCCAGCAGGTAGAGGTCACAGACTTCCTCATTCAACTGTGTATCCTCCAGTGTCTTGGTTTAGGTTTCCTCAGAAGCAAACTCTGAAGAAAGGATTCAAATAGTTGCAAATAGTGTTTTGTTGGGATATGGGCCCAGGCAATGGTAGTAGAAAGTGGGGAAGTGAGTCCAGACTTCTGGAACTTGAAGAAATAAATTCATTTTCTTTATAAATTACCTGTTGTATCTAATTATAGCAGTAGAAGACAGACTATGATATCCCCTCTTGTGGACGGAATGTTTGTGCCTCTTCAAAAGGGTTATGTCGAAACCCTAACACCCAATGCAACTGTCTCCAAAGATGGGACCTTGAGAAGATAATTAATGTTAAATGAAGTCATAAGGGTTGTCCCTAATCTCATAAGATTAGTATCCGTAATTACAAGAAGTGATATCCAAGAACTCATTCACTATGTACTCAGGAAAGGGCATGTGAAGACACAGTGGGAAGGGGACTATCTGAAAGCAGGGAAGAAGATCACCAGAAATTGAATCAGCAGAAGAAAAGAAAATGGAGAAAGTGATATGGGAAATATGAGAAAGTTCCATTAAGAGAATGTTGTCAGCTTGGTGCTCTCGGAAGGTGGTAGAACCTTTAAGAAGTGGGGCCTAATGGAAGGCCTTAGGTCATAGTGAGATCCCTTCAAGGGGATTGTGAGAAACTGATGTCTTCCTTTCTGTCTTTCACTTCCCAGTCGCCATAAAATAAATAGGGTTCTTCTGCCATGTGTTTCCTCCGTGAAGTACCATGTTGCTGCAGATCCACAAGTAATAGAGTTAAAGAACCATGGACGCAAATCACCAAAACTATGAACCCCAAATAAACCCTTTTAAGTCAATTACCTCAGGCTTTTTGTTACAGTAACAGAAAGCTGACTAATGCAAACACTGACAATGTCTACTATACCCAGCTAGATGGTAAACCTCATGAAATCAAGAACTGATGTTTATTACCTTTTCTCCATTGCATCATCATTATATGATGTATCACCTATCATCTAACACATACTGTTTGTTCCTCAATAAATATTCAGTAAAAGAAGGCAGGCTGCTGCTGATCACATCATGAAGGAACTGACCATGCAATAAGGGCAACAGACTTGCATGCCACGGACTTACAAGACAATCGGAGAAGTACTATCCTGTAGATACTCAAGGGGTGCTTGAGTATCTATGGCAATAGCCAACTCTTTCTAGAGGTGGATAAGAGACTAAAGAAGTTTTCACGCAAGAATAGATGTCTTAGCTAACACGTGAGGAGATTTGTGAGCAGATTTTATGGCTCAGATAATGTGGGAAGCCGTGTAAAAAAAAAAAAGATTAGCAGAGGCTTTTGCTCTTCATAAAAAGAGAATGTTGGGAGCCAGGCACAATGACATATCCCAGCAACTCTGGGGGCTGAGGCAGGAGGATCCCAAGTTTGAGACCAGCCTTGATAACTCAGTGAGACCTTGTCTCAAAAATTAACAAAACAAAACAAAATAAAAGGGCTGGGAATGTAGCTCAGTGGTAGAATGCCCCAGACTTCAACCCTCAGTTAAAAAAAGAAAAAAAAATGTGGGTACTCTGGACCTTCTTGTTCTCATCCTTCTCTCACCCATACGCTTACTCTAGAAGTTTTGTGTGGTCTGAGCTTCAGGTGATCTTCCTGGCACTTCTTCTCATCCGTGAAGTCCTCCCCAGCTTGACAGTCTGAGCACGTGTTAGTTCACCTGCCTTTTTCTCTCCCAACAAACATGCACAAAACATAGGAGGTTTCAAATCTTTATAGCAAAGATAATCTTTTCTTGATCTTTGAAAGGCAGGTACAATACATATACACACATAACAAATATTTTCCTTATGTATTTACTGTTTGTAGGAAGTCTAACCCTAATCCAGAATTTATTAAAACAGGAAAGGACTTATTAAATTGGTTCAAGTTTATCAAATATGTACAGATCTTTACATAAATTAATTTGCTTGTTAAATATTTGTAAAATTTATTAAGACTTTGGAGGAACTTAAATATCTGAGCTGCCCAGCTTAATTTGGATTAATTTTTTTTTTCAACTTAAAGGACTGAAGGGGCTGGGAAGTACAGACATAAGACTCCAGATGGTCAGGTGAGAGAGGGCCAGTGGGCAGGTGTCACCATCTGGGCCTCTCTGTTCACTAGGCCTGGAAGATACTGATGGCCCTGATGAGGACAGGGAATCTGCCCACTGTGTGATGATTTCATAAGAGACGATGTCAGGGCAGAGCTGGAGCCCATGCACTCCTTTCCTCCTGCACATTAATTAACAATTTACAGAGTCCCAGCCACATGCCCAGCATGGGTTTCGTGGGCTGGAAATACAGCATGACCAAGTTATTGGCCTAGACTTTGAAGAATAAGAAAGATAAGCTTATAAATAAATGCTTCAAATTCTGAGTTCAAACCCTGTCTTTATCATTTAGAGCTCTCTGACCTTGAAATTAGATTATTACCTATAATTGTTGCCAGTATTAAATTTAAAGCATATGAAAACATCTAGCCAAGTGGTCTGGTCTGCCTTCTGGTTACATCTTGTCAACCAGTCAAGCCTGACATTTTCACACCGAATACCTGAACATCTTTTGGGTCCATTTACTTTCCTCTACCTCCACTGCTTCTGCCTGGTCCCAAGCCACCATCCTCTCTCCTTCAAATAACTACAACTATTTTTCTCAGGGGTACCTCTAATCATTCTTGTCTTCTCCAGTCCATTCTCAAGATAGCAGCCAAAGAAACTTTTTTAAGGTTCAAGAATGATGATGGCGTTTCTTAGCTCCCGACTCTTCGATTCCTTCTCATTCATCTGAGGATAAAATCCCACAAAGCCTTGCTTGATTTAACCTGCACCCCAGGAGGGCAGAGAAGCTAATGCATCTGTGTTCTGCCTGCATGGGTTTAAATCCCAGCGGTGCCACTTTGTGCAAGGGGATCACGGGTAAGAGATGTAACCTCCCTGGGCACCCAATTTCCTCAGTCCCATGGGGTTGATAAAGGTATCTAAGGTTATTAAGAGGGTTCCAGCAGGTGAGATAAGAAAAGCACCTAGATTGGTGCCTGGAATGTGGTTAAAGCATGATGTTTTTACGTTTCTTACCTGATTTCAGCCGTGTTTTCTTCATACTGTGCTTCAGGTATGCTCTCATTCTTTCTATTGTCTTTCATTCTCCAGCCTCGGGCCTCTGACAATGCTATTCTCTCTGTTTCTTCCCCCTTCTTTGACTACATTCTTGTAATCCTTAGGCCTCAATGTAAGAGTCACATCTCCAGGTGACCTTTCTGTTTTTCTCCCCAGACCAATTATGTATTCTCTCTCTCTCTCTCTCTCTCTCTCTCTCTCTCTCTCTCTCTCCACCCCTCTCTCTCATCTGTGCCCATGGGAACTTTTACCTTACTTCTGTGTCACTCATCATAGTTGTGATTGCCTCAAGAATGCCTGTTTTCTCAGCAAGACCCCAGCTCCTTGAGTCAGGGATGCCATTCCCCATCCTCAGCTCAGGCATGGTCCCTGGCAAGGACCTGGCAGGTGGGTGGCAATGGATGGCTGTATTAACAGTGCAATGGAGCTGTGCTTATCTGTAACAGTGTAACATGCTGTAACAAGACTATTATAAACTATCATGGACGCATGGATACATGCCTCCTTGAGGTTCAGCACAAAGCAAAAAGTGTCCTGCCTGGAGTTACTGACAGGAATTCTCTCTCTCCAATAGGCTTCCCAATGGCAGGGAGATGGCAGCAGGGGCTAGATTTGGTGGTGTTAGTAGGCTGTCTGTTACAGTGTCTATTTCTTTATGCCTACCAGATTTTGGCAACCTCTTAAGAGTGCATTGCACCCAAGAAAGCGAAGGACCCAAATGGTTTCTGGAATAGGCTGACTTTACCCCAGAGAACTGAAGTAGGAAACTTATAAGCTGCATTAAACACCTTGGACATGGTATCTGGAGTTTGGGCTCTAAGAATATTTCATTTCCTGCAAAGTTGTATCTAAAAAACAACTCTGGAATAAGGCATCCCGTTTGTCTCAAGTTGTCCTGTTATCTTTTCAAAGATTCTGATCTTCATTTGGGAATGGCTCTGAGTTTGGTTGGCTCCAGTTAGCACTTTACTTACTTTGTAGCTCTCTGCCTTGCAAATTGTCAAAAAGTAATTAAATCCTCTAGAAAAGTGTAACACAGCAGTGTATCCTTTGATGATTCATGTAATTATCCCCAAATTAAATCTAAACTAAAGAGGAGCAGATGGTTTTGTGTTCTCCCCTTTTCCCCTTAAACACGATCTGACCTATTGCAATGCACCGGGTAAGTTTTGGGAGGATTCAGTAGTTTATGCTCCTAGGGATCCTGGGCTCCAATCAGGGACCCAGAACATGCACCCAAGGGAAAAGAAAAACATCCATAACAACAACGAAAACTTGAGAACTCCAGCAACAGAAAAGCGTAGTGTGACATATGCCCTTAATCTGGTGGGATAAGGCAGAGGGGATCATCAGACCTGAGGGCAAAGGAAGAGACTGCAGGGATGAAGGTAGGTTCCAACCATGATTCTAAGTATGGAGAGGTGGCATCCCAGGTGAGGAGAAGCGCCCTGGGGAGAGAGACAAGAGACCAAAGGCAGGAAAACCAGCAGGAGGGAGTGTCAGTGTGAGAAGGGGGTTTGTGGGGTCAACAGTGTTTAGGAATCACTCCAGCCGGCTACTCTGATGGAATCAGAAATCTAAGAATGAAGAAGACTTCTTTTTCCCAGGGCTCCTCCTTCATTAAACATGTACTGAACCTCTGTTTAATTTCAGACTCTAAATTGGATCATGAGACATCCTCCTTATTTCAGAGGTGAGTGGGGGAAGACACAGGATCAGAATATCATACCACAATCTGCAGCAGACTAGGATGAAGGGGAATAGTGGCACCCCAGGGGAGCAGACACTCAGAAAGAAGACTTCCTAGAGGCAGCATGGTGTGGCTGAGGCCACACAGGCACAGAAGGGTATTTGGGGCAAAAAGAAATATCCCAGTGGCTTAGGATCCTGAGTGGGTATAATATGACTGGCTCCAATGAACCTGATCTATTCAGAGAGGTTGGAGCTCTCGGGACCAGATGGGAGTGGTGTGGCCATGCAGCTTGAGAAGCAGCTTTAGAGCCACGTGGAGACACTGAGCCCCTGTTCTGCAGGTGAGGAGCTAGCAGATCCCAACAAGCAGGGGCACGTTTATTTCCAGAATAAGAGCTCTGGAAATGCTGTGGAGGACTGAGTGGAGTCTGGACCAACTCAGGGCAGAGACCACAGTTAACAAGAAGTATTTTGTGACAGTCCTAGCAAATGAGTGACAATGGGCTTGCAACGGGCCCTGGGCGGGAGTGGGGGGGGGGGGATGGAGAAAGGGTTATTCCTGAAGACTTGCTTGGCATGGTTTCCACTCCTTCCAGAAGATGCTCTTTCACTCCTACTTCCATTAATGTCCTATTGAATGGAAATTCAGGTCCCTTTCCTTCACCTTTCCTCTATAGAATTTGAAAGCAGCTTAATATAGCAATCCCTACAATGAACTCCACTCTGGTAAAACAGTCAACGTGGGCTCTTAGCAGCGCTGGCTGAGGGGATCAACATTGTGTTCGGTGCCCTCCTGACTTTCTGGGAGGGGCTCTCGGAGGCCAATCTTTTTTTGCTTCCCTCTTGACTGTGCTGGGTGAGTTGGGGCCTCCGTATTCTCTGCCTGGACATCCATTCACTCACAGGCTCATTGTGCACCTGCACTGACAAAAGGTTCTGCAGCCCGCACAGCAGGATGCCTGGAGTGCTCTGTGGTCTTCAGAGGAAGGGGAGACACTTGGCCTTTGGCTCCTGGAACAAAGTCAATGCTTGGATGGGTGGTTCAAGATGGCAGACCGAGGCTGCTGTGTAAGGAGAAGGAGAGTGGAATTCACTACTGTCCAGGGCCAGTTCCTCACTTTGACTAGGATCTTAAAAAAATGGCAGTGCATTTAACTTTGTCTTTCAGGTTGTGACAAGAGGGTTTCCTAGGGAAGGTCATGGAACAGCTCAGATTATGGCAGGTTTGGGTGGGACCTCACCTTCTGTCTTTCTTCTGCAGATTTCTTATTCATACTTGCAAATCACTAGTGAAGCCAAGGACTGTGGAGACACTGTCCTAAACTCAGTGCAATGTGATAGGGGTGAAAGCAGATCCGTCTTGTTCCCTGGTATAGCTGGAAGCTGCCATGACTCAAGGAGACGTCCCTCCTCAACCACCCTAATGTTCACCTCCCAGCCTAATGGGGATTAGGCATTGAAAGCAGCTGTTAAAATGCTACTTTTATCTGGAACAAAATGCATCTGTTATCTGGCAAAGAGACTGATTAATCTCTCAGCAGCCATCAGTGCCTCAGCATCGAGCAGGTTATCAGGCTGGAAGAAACCAGCGGCCTTAGGGAAGGCTTTCATGGGGCACTGGAGTCAGGGGCAGGGATTTGCCTGGGAAGGAGGTGGCTCTAGGTACAACTCCAAGCTGCTGGAACAGGTGACTGTCACGTGTATGGAGGAGAACAAACAGACCCCAATGTAAAACTTTATCTACTTCTGAATTTTGCCTAGACCCAGCCCAGGTGGCTCAAGGCCCAGATTCATAAGGATTCCTAGTTGTGCTATCTGTGTTGGGGCCCATCTGCTGTTTTCTTCTGCACAATGGCTGCCCGTTTGGGGTTGTGACCCAGGAGTCCCCGTGGTTATCAACTGGGAGAGCTCAAACTGACACATGAAAAGCAGCTTTGTTTAGTGTCCTTGACATAACTAACCACATATTAACAATGGAGCTTTGTAGTATCGAGGCTCCCTGTTTGTTCGGAATCTTAATAGGTGGGCTTTGTCCACATAGATTTCTAGTACTGCTTACCCTGTGTTTTAAAGTCAAAGTGGATCTTTGTGTGAAGGATTCTCCACCTCCTTTTCCCTTTCTACAAAGGAGATAAGTGTTTTTGCTCACCTATCGTGACTTACAAGCAGCTGAATAGCACTTGTGGTATTTGAATGTCATGTAATAGGCATGGTCACCGATAGAGAAATGTCCTTTTCCGTGTTTCTGAACACTCCTCTCTTGTGTGTGAATGCTCTCTCCTTCTTTATAAACTGGCTGTGAACAGTTCCTGAAAACATTTTCCCCCCATCTTTTTTTCCCCTAAAGCATCGATGTCCTTGGAATGCTGTGTGGTAACTGATGTTCTCCTAGGAAGCTGTTTTGCATCCACTTCCTCAGTAGATCCCAGCTGAGTCTCAGTGGTGCCTGGGAGGGTTGGGTAGAGGGTGGCATTCTAGAAGAGTCGGTGGTGAGAGAGGTGGTGGAGATAGTGGTGATGGTGTTTGCTGTCATATTGGGGTCTAAAAATGCAAGAGGAGACCCTCGTATTGTCATCATGTCATGTCCTATATAACAGGAAAGCCTATTCCCCCAATAGCAAATCACTCCCCCTTTTCATGAAAGGTTGTATTTAGAGGTTATAAGAAATGAAGTTAGTGGCAGTGGCTCTTAGTTACAGGAATCTTCAATCGCACAAGGTTGATGACTTTGGGTTCTCTCTTAGAGTTATGGAGTCAGAAGTGGGCTGGATATAAAATTAAGAATTCAGGATCCCTGAGCTTTCTATTTTGGTCAAGTTTTTGCAAAAAAAAAAAAAAAGGCTTTGCTTCAAGACGATGTCTTAGTTCAAAATGGTGCCTGGCCAATTCTCTGGCATGGCTTTCACCAAAGATCAACTGAAATATTTATGAATGTTAAAAATAGATGGGCAGACAACTAAGTGCCAACATTTAAAGAGAAGCTATACTAACCATAAAAATAGCTGCACAGATAAATATGAATGTCTTCCCAGCCAAATGAAACAGAGAGAACCTGGAAAATGGTGGGAAGGCCCTTCACGGTCTCCCTTTGCCCATGTCTCTGGGTTTGAATGTATATAAATACCAACGTAAAATGTAGCTACAGGCGGGGGTCAATATCTTCTCTCCTCCCACTGCTCCCCACACTCCATCATCTTACAACAACTGGGTAGGAAGCAGAATGAGGGATTATGGTGGTGCTTCCTATTCTAAAGCCCCCACAAGTGAAGCACAGCAGAAGAGAAAGTGTTCCAGAGGGAAATATGTTGCAGAAATCATTGTATTTTATGCCTACATTCATTCAGAGGTCCAGAGAACTAGACTGTGATTTTATAGATCAATAGTTCTCAGGGTGTGGTCCTGGACCAGCAGAATCACCATGGACCACACTAGGAATGCAAAATCAGAAATCTGGCAAAGTCATCAATCTGAGGCTCAACCATCATCAAAATTTAAGAACCATTGTAGTGAAAATGATGTGATCTTAGAGTAGAGGTGATATATCAGAAGTGGACTTACTGTATTTAGGAATTTAATGTGAAAATGTTCACATGGAACTGCTCCCCAGTCATGGGAACGATTGAAACCAGGTTGTCAGACACAGGTAGTGCGGAACTAATGCAATCCATTTACCAAGTCTTTTTGACAAACTCCAAGGGCAGATGTGGCTCACCTTATATGTCCTATCAAACTACTGTGAAAAAGGAAGATTCAAGCAGATGTATAAGTCTAAGAATTATCAATGTCAGGATCCAGATTTAATATTCAGAAAATTCTTTGACATCTTCAATAGAATCAAATCAACATGGATGAAAGGAAGAGGCTATAGGGTGAGGTAAAAAGAAAAATGAAGAATATATGGAAGGATAGGAAAAACTGTAAAATTTTAATAGTAATACTTAGAGACAATGGAGAATACTAAATGAGACATTAGAAAATCACATCATGTTGGGGGACTAATGTTAAAGTTTGTATATGCAGAAGAGTAAAAATGATGAAAAATAGACCTATGAGCCAAGATTTCAAAACTTAGAAAATAAAGAAAAAACTCGTAAGGTACAAATCAGAATGGGATTTCACTAAATATGTAGAAAAAGTTAAAAATTTTTAAGAACTTATAGCTAGAGTCAATGCCAATAATTATGAAAACTGTCAAGGTAAAACTAAATAATGATCAAAAAAGTTGGAAAAGTTTTCAGTTATGTGACAAAGAAAATAAAAGGCTCAAGGTCTTTTTATGTTGAGTGTTTCAATCTGTTAAAGATGCTTTCAAATTACTTCTAACCATGAAAACATTTGAAACATTTGCAATTTCATTTCCTGAATGAGCATTATCTTATACTATAACCTGACAAAGACAACAACCACTGAAACTCACAACTAATTTCTTTGAAAATATGTCCATTATGAACATATATGATAGCTATATTCTAAAAGAAATATAAGTGATATATTAGCAAATAAAATACACTAGCAAGTTCAAGAAGTACATTATGACCAAGAATTTTCATTCCAGTTTTACAGGATTTTCCCATATTAGGAAATATTCATATAATTGATTACAATAGTTTAGAGGGAAAGAAAGAAGATCTTTTTAATGGATGCCAAAAAACACTTTTGAAAAAATTAAGCATCTCCTGATAATAGAAGTGTACTGTCTTTACATGCTGAAGAGTACTTTGTCTATATGGACATTTGTCATAATAAACAGTGTTGTCATACTTGAGGAAGGTCCATTAAAGACATGATGGCCTTTTCTATCTTTCTTTTGCAATTGTTCTGTAGTTGTAGACAATACATAAATGGAGACAAAGAGCTACAGGTTTAGAACTGGAGTAAGCATGACAAAACCATTTCTATCAGAAGATATGGTTATGCATCTATAATACAAATAATCAAATAAAAACATTTAGACTGAGTCAAAGGGTTTCGAAGATACTCATATATAAAGCAAACAAAAGAATGCTTGCATTATTATCACAGAATCTATTAGAAAATAGAACAAATGAATGGCTGAAAGAATCAATAATTAGAGATATCAATGATCTATAGATTTAATTCAATTTCAATTAAAATTTCCAAGAGATTATATTGAAATGTAATAAAACATTCTAAAGTTAACTTGATGATTAAATATGAAATAATAGCTTGGAATTTGGGGGGAAATAATGAGGAATACCAGGCTTACTGTACATGATATAAATCTGTTATAGAAGTTGAATAATTAAAGTAAGGTAAGGTGACAGCCTAAGTCATTTCAGGACATACAAAAGATTACTCAAGAAACTGTGCTTTAAAAATTAGATTGTTATTTAGAGAAAAATTCCTCCAATTCACTCCACAATTCTCAGATGGACTTACGGTTTAAAAATAAAACACATGCAAGTATTAAAAGCAAACGCTTCTGAACACTGACAAAATCTCAGAGGTAAGGAAAATATTTCTTCACAGATCAGAAGCTATAAACCATTCATTCATTTATTTTTGGAGCTTGGTTCTCACTTTGTATGCTTAGAAAAAAATGGATAGATTTTTATTATATTAAAATTATGTTCATAAAAATATCATAATTTTTTTATTAAAAATATCTATGGCTAATAATTATAAACAGCCTTACTTAAATCTCTGCTAAACAGATAATGATTTATCTCAAGCAACTAGTAATATGGAAGGTGGTAATACGACTGATGATATGGCTCACTGGGCTATCTCCATCTTTCCAGTTCCTCTCCTGGGAGTGTAGAACATGGTCCTTCTACAAATTACTTCCTGGTTACATGCTTTTTGCTCTGCCTTTAGGCTCAAGTTCTACTTCCAGTCTAATAGGCAAAATCTCTAAGAGGTGTGTCAGCAAAGACTATTCTTTATTAAAGAAAAATCCCAAATTCTCACTAGCAACTTCCTTTCATATTTATTGGCCATAATGGATCTCATGACCACTTTTGGCTGTAAGGAAGGCTGGTGATCATAGGAGGGGGGCTAGTGAGATACAGATTGTAAATGGCTTTTGGATGTCCCTCACACAATAAACAAAATGGAAAGGCAAATGGAGGAAAATATTCCTACTCTGTAAGACAAAGGTTAATATCCTCAATAAATAAACAACTTCTAGATATAAGTGAAAGAAACTAGCAAAAGAAAGTTGCATAAATAGGACAGTAACAAGAGAAGATATAAAAGGCCAATTGACACATTAAATGTTTAGCTTCCCCAGTAATTTACTAAATATGAATTAAAGTCAGATCTATCGAATTTGTAAAGATTACACAAAAAGATATCTGTACAAGGAGATTTATTCCTCTATGTAGTGACAATTAAATCACCATAGATATCCAAAATGAGAGACTTGGTTAAATTAATTATGGTTTATCTAAAGATCAAATTATCATGTAGTCATTAAAAATACATTTTGACGATTACATAGATAATATTCATTAAATATTGTTAATATTATTAATATTTCCAGGTCTCAAATTAGTGTGAAAAACTATTTTGCCAAATAATATAGACCACCTTATCTTATAAAAATTAGTAGAAGAAAAGATGAAGACTATTTAGTGGTTAGCTTTAGATGATAGAATCACGGATGAACCTGTGTTTTCTTCCTCTCATTTTCCTTTTCTTAATATTCTACAATATATTTAAATTAATTTGTATTAAGAAAACACAGCCAATAAAATTATTATAATGATTCAATATCACAACCTCTCAAACGGGAGTTAGGTATGGATAAGAAAGTGAGATGTTATACAGTCATTCTTTCAGCATATATTTATTAATGTTTATTATCTTCTCAGTATCTAATAAACATTAGAACAAAACAAATTGAGAAAGGTAAGATTCTTTTTTTCATAAAATTATGAAAGGGCATAATTTAGGGTATAAATTTTTAGTTGAAGAGCAGAGATAATGTGAAAATAAGTTCACTATTTAATTCCTGGTAGTGATGAGCACTATGACAAGAATAAAACAAGGTGAGAGTTGGCATGTGGCTGTGCTGGCCTGAGAAGTGCTCTCTGAGGACAGACACTTGAGCTCAAGCTCAATGACAAGCCTGGTCTAGTTTTGGAGGCAGCATAGCAGCAGGTGCCAAGACCTGAGGCAGAAGTAAGGAGGAGGCCATGTGGCTGGAGCTTCATGAGTAAGTGGAAGAAAAATGCCTGAGGAAATTGTGGACAGGTAGACAAGGATCAGGTCATTTAAAGCTTCACGAAAGGTTGAATTTTATTTAACTGAAATGGAAAGTAATTGGAAAATTAAAAAAAAAATTATTATAATGATAAAGTATGAATTGAAACTGCAACAGAAAGAAGGAGCTAAGAAAGCCTCAGGAACTCAGGATGACTAAAGGGCTGGCTCCTCTCTTTTCTCATGATCAGACAGCCCTATTGAGAGGGCATCTCTGCTTTCCAATTTGCATATATGCTATTTTCTTCTTCCTAACAAGTTGCTTAGCTTTTCTTTGTATTCTCTGTGCTCTTTGTTACTTCTCATTCCTCCCCGCCCACCACAGTGGCTCTATCTCCTCTCCTCCATTGTGTAGCTCCTTTGTAACCTGGGCTTGCCCAAGGTCTCTAACAGTACCTCTCAGCCATTCAGTTTCATTTGCCAAGGTGAGTCATGTGGTTCTTTGCACACTTCCTCAAGTTGAATTCCCGAGATTGAAAACATGGTTAGCTTAACCAGTCTTTTTACCAAGCCATGTTGGAGACAACTGATGATTGTGGCTCTGTTGTCTCTGGGTCAGGTTCCTTTACTGGTGGGCAGGGTGATGGTATAGTAAAAAGACAGGTGTCATGGCAGTCCCCTCCAGTGAGGGCTCTGATGAGGTGTAGTAGCAGTCACTACTCTCAGTATGACTGACACATGTGGAACACTTGTAGGAACTCTTGCTTGTCCTCACACTCATTGATCTAAAGAAGATGTTACTGTCTATCAACATTTATCATCACATACAGAACCAAAACAACTTCCATTTTGTCTCTATGTCTAGAGATTATGACATTTAAAAATCTACTTGCAAAAATTAAAACAATAATCAGATACCATGTTCATGCAGTAGATCAAAACACAAACCAATGAAAATTGGTAACATCCAGCACTAGGAAGGATACATGGAAACTGCCATTCTTGTGTACTGCTGATGTAAGTGTGAGCTGCTGAAACCTTCTGAAAAATTAATCCAGAAGTGTCTTTTAAAATTAGGAAAGCATCTATTTTTTTATTCTATAACCCCACAAGGATATCAACGTAGTAAAATTATTTGTAATAACAAAACTATGGAAACTGAAAGGGCAATGTCATGATAAACATGTCATCATGATTCAGGTACATTCTTAAAAACTTGTTAAACAGAACAAGTGTGAACTATACTTATATCCAGAAAGGTGTTCAAATAATGGTATGCAAAATTAAAAAAAAAACCACAATCCAAGTGCATAAATATGTGAGGTATGATAATCTTTTAAAAATTATGTTTTTATATAAAAAGAAAATACAAAGGGAGGTGTATCTGTTAAAGTATACTGCAGGCAACAGAAATAATTTTATTATAGCCAAGTGGTTACTTGTGGATTATACTTTCTCTTTTAAATAGGATTTTTGTTTTTGAGTTTATCGTTGTACCCACCCCCCATACTTTCTGCCTTAAGTTTATCTTTAAAAAATTTCCAACTTCTCAAGCATGATATCAAATTTGTGGAATCCCTTATTTATTGTGATTCTTCCCTTCTGATGTTCTTTGTCCATCCAGAGTGATTGCTCTCTAAGTCTGTGGCAAAGCTATTATTTCTGGCCTTACTTCATTTCTGGCACAGGGCCAATGTTTTCAGTAGTCCAGGCCTTTCACTCTCTTGTGCTACTTTTTTGTTTTGCTGGGGAACATCCTCAAAGTAATTCTCTAATACTGGGTGCAGGAGATCACATTTCAGTTTTTTCATATCTTAAATGACGTTCTTGCTTGGCAGTTTAACTTAGTATTAAATACAATTTCTCTCAGACTTTTTAAAGTATTATCTTCTCCATTCTTTTTCCATCATGCAATGTTGCTCTTGGGAAATTAGGTGCAAATTTTATTCTCATTTCTTCGCAGGCGTATGTGTGTGTGGGGGGGTGGGGGTTAGTTCTCTGCCAGCCTCTAGAACCTTTTATTAGTCCTTGGAGAAATAAATTTTACATTTATAGTTCCTTTTTGATTCATTGTGTTACTCATAATGGATCCATTTATCAAAAATTTACGTTCTTAGGTGCAGGAACAATTATGCTATTATTTCTGTACTGTTCGGGACTTCTATTAAGTAGATATTGAAGCTATTGGATTGTTTTATATTTCTTATCACCTTTTCTCTGATGTTTTGTGTCTCTTTAAATTACTTTTGTTGATTTCCTTAATTTTATTTTTCAAATTCATTCTCAATTTTTTTCTCAATCATGTTTATTATCTATGTGCTTTCCTATATTCTCTTTCTATTTTTTGAAATAGCACCCTATCCTTGTTTATGGTTCTTTTGAAATATTTTTAATACATGAGATAGGTTTTTTTTGTTTGTTTTTTGTATTTGTTCTTTATTTATTCTATAATTACCTGTTTTCTCTACAGGTCCTTTTTTTAGAGAGAGAGAGAGAGAAAGAGAGAGAGAATTTTTTAATATTTATTTTTTAGTTTTCGGCGGACACAACATCTTTGTTTGTATGTGGTGCTGAGGATCCAACCCCAGGGCCCCACGCATGCCAGGCGAGCGCACTACCGCTTGAGCCACATCCCCAGCCCACAGGTCCTTTTGAGTTATCTTGAAAATTCTCTTGCATGTTGCTGCCTGTCTTCAAGTGTCCAGTAGTCCTTGTGTGTCCATTTATTTATAAAGTAAGGCAGTGAAAATATTGACCAAGACCCAGGTATTTGGCTAGTATGTTGCCCATCAGGCTTCCTTCTATGGTAGACACCCCTGGGTGTCCAAATAAAATTCTTTGCTAAGTGTCCTAGTTCTACTTGGTTCACTCAGTTACTTTAGCAGTAAGTACTTGATTTTTTGAAAAAGAAAAAAGAAATCTAGGATAATATAAACAAAAATAAAACAAAGCAAAAGTCTGGGTTAGTCAGGGATGTGAGGATTGGCTGGTCACTATACAGAATTCCAATGCATTCCTTCTTCTCTTGTCCCCTGCCGTATTCCCAATCCATTCAAGTTGTTGGACAAGCTTGTTCCTGGACCTCTGGCTCCTTTATGAGCTTTCAGAACGTCAGTTCCCCCAGCCTGCTTCCTTGGTCACTGTCTCAAAGCAGCACAAATCACAATAGCTAAGTGTGGAACCAATACAGATGCCCTTCAATAGATGAATAGATTAAAAAAAATGTGGCATATATACACAATGGAATATTACTCAGCAATAAAAGAGAATAAAATCATGGCATTTGCAGGTAAATGGATGGAGTCAGAGAAGATAATACTAAGTGAAGTTAGCCAATCCCAGAACTAAATGCCGAATATTTTCTTTGATATAAGGAGGCTGATTCATAGTGGGATAGGGAGTGGGAGCATGGGAGGATGAATAGATGAACTCTAGGTAGAGCTGAGGGGTGAGAGGGGAAGGGGTAATTAATGATGGTGGAATGTGATGATCATTATTATCCAAAGTACAGACATGAATTGGTGTGAATTATACTATGTGTACAATCAAAGGTAACTTTTTCTTTCAGAAAAGGGAGGAGGCTACTCTTTGGATTCTGGAGGACTCTGCTGTTTTGCTTTGGTTTTTTTCTTTTGTTGTTATTTTTCCTTTAGGCTTTCCTCCCCTGCTTTTTTCCTTACTGGCAATCTATAATATTTCATTATTAGCTACCATTTCATGCATTTTATGTAGCCTATTGTGTAATAATAAACGCACTGTTACCTAGCCACCCAGCCTTAGATAATCCAGCCACCAGCCACCAAGTGCCTCGCCAGACGGTCTCTAGTGGGCTCAAGATCTGGGTCCCTCCCTGTTTTGAATCCCACGAGTTCACCTCCCCCATCCCCATTCAGGACCAATCCAGCTTCACTTCTTGCAGTTTCCAGAAACAGAGATCCCGCAGACCACTGAGGCAAAAGACTCTGAGGCGCATCAGGACTGTCTCTGCCAGAGCACCCCCTGAGTGCTGTCTCTGTCCCAAGGCACATGCCCTCCCTTCCTGTGGTCTGTGCTGCTTTAGAGCCAGGTTATCTGCATCCAAATCCCAGGTCCATCCCTTGCCAGCAGCCTGACCTGAGATAAGACACTTAACCTCCTTGTGCCTCAGACTCCTTATGTGAGAACTGGGGTAATGACAGTGTTGGGGGGGTCATGTGAGGATGAATGGAGTTAGCGCCCCTAGCTGGCACCCTGGCTGGCATGTGGGAGTGTTCCATCTCATGGCTAACGTGCCATCATACACACGTGTTCACCGTGCCCTGTTCTGTTAAAGGTAGAGTGATTAGCCCCAGGAAGCACTGCTAGGAAAAGGATAAACTAACTAGGATTAAAGTCCAGGCTGTCTAGTGCCAGAGTTCATGATCCTGACCACTTTTCTGTACCATTGTTTGGGTTCCTGCCTTAGGCTTCACTGGATGCCTGACTATATGAGTGAGTGTGTGTGTGTGTGTGTGTGTGTGTGTGTGTGTGTGTGGTGGGGGAGATTGACCCAGCTCCTCTTTTGTGTCAGACCATGTCTCATGTTATTGGCTGACTTCTGCATCAGCTGTCCTTGGATCAGGTGCCCACCTCTCTACTCAGCCAGATTTACTACTTCAATAGTGATTGTGACCAGGGCAAATTCTCATGGAAGGGACTCTGAGGGCAAGACGGCACCATGATTGACTGGTGCCATCCTGCCGTGCAGTGAAGACTCTTGGTCCTGATGTCTTTCCTTCTGGAAATGGATCTCCTAGTTTCACATCTGGTTTTGAATATGTGAGTAACAAAATGAAGGAAATGGATTTCATGCATTTGGCAGTGGGGAGATGCTGGTAATGTGTCTTTAGAATTTCAAGATATGGTTGTGATGGAAACTGAATCTTCATGAACCACTCATACCCGATGAGATGAGCTATTTGCAGAGGCAACACCATTTCCAAACTCTCTCGCCATGTAGGAGGCTCAATGCTCAGAAAGACATGTCTGGCATTAAGTAACAATCATTTAAGGTCCATTATTTAACCTTTCACTTAGTCACTTACTCAACATTTGTGGAACATCCATCTACCAGGTCTAACAGGAGGTAGAAAAGCCCCTGTCATGAGGACAGGTGATTCCCTAAAAAGGGAGTCAGAAAATAAACACCTGTCTTTTTTAATTTAACTTAATACAGGAGGGGGGGAGGCGGAGGAATATATCAATGTGTCAATGTTGGTCACCAATATAATGATTAGTGATTAGTTAGCAATAGTGTGGTTTTCTGTAACTCAACAACTGTGTGGCTTTAGATCAGCCCCTTGTATTTAAAAGGTAATAATAATTCCTCGGGGGGTTAAAAAAATTAAGAGATAATAGATGTCTGGCTTGGTGCCTGGATGCCATTACATTTAGGCAGTATTTTTTCTGGAGTGGAAAGTGGCAATTCATCCCGTGCCTTTTGCTCTTACTTTATGTTCATTAAGCAACTTTCTGACACATAATTTGCTCCTCTGAGGCAATCGTTCTGGGAGAGAGTGCTATGAATGACCCATGTAAATGATCCTCTAAGATGTATCTCCCATGATAAATTGATAAATCAATGAGCAGATTAACATTCTGGTTGGTAAATTAGGCTCCTACTAATTCGGTTACATGAAGCAACTTCCCCAAGTAGAACCCATTCCACGTGAACAGCTTCAATCATATTTTAGGATCCTCAAACCTGAGGACTTGAGCGGTAGCTGTCACCTGCCAGTGGCAGCTGACATACAGGGTCAACTTGAGCTGGCCAGCCTGCCTGGCTGTGATGCTCCAATCTGCAAAGGGACTATTGTCTTGTGTGACATGGGGTGGGATGCTTGAATCAGAGAGACCCTGGGAGTAGATGCTCAGATGAGGCCTCTTGGAATGACCAGGTAAGAAGTAAACTTGGCCTGGGGACAATGGGCATGCAAAGAAGAAAAGGGCACAGGGGCAGAGACTGGGTAGATTGGACAGAGTTCAGAATCGTCCCTTAGTAGAATTTCACAGTCAGAGATGATCCAGGTCCACTCTCCTGTTTTTCACCCGTGCATGGTGAAATGTGCTCTGGTTCTAATTCTAGTACCTGTGGTCCCATCCACTACTCTGGGGCCGGGTGGACACAATACATTGTGGGTCTCTTGAGTGGTTCTATTATAACCTTCGAGTGTTTTAATAAAACACATGGCACAATAGCTGTCTCAAGTATGCCCAGGCATGGCTTGTGCTATGGATACATAGGCTGGGTGTATTAATCAAGTTTAATAGACCCCAATGTTTGAAACAATGCCTTAAATTTTTTTTTTTCAGAGACTGCACAGAAGTGTGGCATTGTACAGCAAATAAAAGTGTTGCTACAATGCCTGTAAATCAGAGCTTTAAACTATGTTTCAATTATCCTTCTATTATCCAGCTGGTATTTAAGCATGTTTATTATTCAAATCAGCAGCGAATGTGCTGCTGTTGTGTAAACAACTGTCAATTGCTGAAACAATGATTAGGAGGCACCATCCCTTTCAGGTGTACTTAGCAGTACTTACACCCCAGCCACTTGTATTTAAATATCATGTAAACACAATGCTTGAGTGACTACTTTCACTCCTGTTCCCAATGCCTCATGCCAATTCTATTACATTAAGAGGGAAATCTATTAAATTTTTCATTTATACACATCCATACACTGTTTTTACCCATTGTATCATTAAGGCTTGGATTAATATAATAGATATGCTGAGAGATACAGTGGGTATTGAAAAAGCCTGTTCAAAATAAAAAGGCAATTTCTCTGCATTATTTGGGGGTGTTGGAAAGCTTTTGTGAAAACAATGCGAAGAAAATTATTTTCTGAATAAAAAGCATGACATGGAAAAAAAGAAAAATTTGGCCCCCAGAAAGAGCAATCTTGAACCTTTATTAGCTCTATTACCAATTCAGCACAGGGGAAAAAAACGTGGAGAGCCAGAAAATAGGACATTTATAGAATGAATTTGTGTTTCGTTTGAAGATTCTCTGCTATCCCCAGAAAGGTGTGTGTGTGTGTGTGTGTGTGTGTGTATGAGAGTTTGTGTGTGTCCACCACAGGGGGGTTTGTGAGTGGTCATTGCTGGGCAGATCTTAGATTTGCTACTAAGCTGTGTTCACCATGAATTTTCCCTCTTAAGTTCTGTTTACCACACATAAATCCAAGAAGCCACATTTCAAGTACAAAGGCATTGTAAGTGGTGAGAAATCATTATTTGGTCAAATCATTGAGACTACCAGGAATTTTGCACATTCTGAAGTAGGTTTGGGGGTTCAATAAATTTTTGTTGATTGATTTCAGTTGCTAACTTGCAAATAATATTGACCGTGTCTACCTTGTCCTCTGACAAAAGGGGTGAGTCCCAGGGGAGAGAGAGGTAAGAGCAGGATTTTGATTTGGGACTGAAAATGCAAACTCAGGAAATTCATAGGTGGAGGTTTGAGTTGTCCCTCGCTCCCCCATATCCAGGGATTCAACCAACCACATAGTAAAAACAATTTTAAAAAGAGGGATATGTATTGAACCTGTAGGGACTTTTCCCTTTCTTACTATTCCCTAAACAATATGATATAATATTTATATTGTGTTAGGTATTAACTAGAGATGATTTAAGGTGTAGGAGAAGATCGTGAGGGTTGGCTTAGGTGACATGCAAATACTATACCATTTGATGTCAATGATTTGAGCATCCCTGGATTTTTGGAATCTTCAGGGAATTCTGGAATCAATCCCCCAGGACACTGAAGATAACTGACTATACTTAGTAAAACCTCCCAAGTGAATAGTCAAAAAGCTGTGGCTTCTATTCTTGGAGGTGACATGAATAACATCCAAGCTATACATTCCTGGTTCTTTAGAATCTGTTCTATATAGGATTGCCATTAATTTATCATACAACTTGGGACATTTTGGGAGAGAGTGTGTTTAATAATTATGTCAGGACATCAGGTATGCACTACACTGTCTGGGCAAAGTAACTAGCATCACCCTAAGATCACAGGATTGGACTCCAAATCTAGCAATGAAAGAGTATAGAACCCCTGTGACTTGAGACTCTGACTATACCTTTCTTTTGAGGTTGGTCATTGTTTTACTTTAAAGAAAGATAGTTGATATATATTTTTGGTTCTTTTTTTTTTTTTTTTTTTTTTAGGAATTAGAACCCACAAAGCCAAGTAAACAATTGTAAAGAAGCATAGTAAGTGAAAATTGCATAATAGGTTAATTGGTGAGTACTTCACCTTTCAAAATATTTGTCCCATGATTTACCAGATTCCTAGCCAGCAACCTGCTTGTGTTTGTGATTTAATTTATTCAAGCCTCACGGAGAGTATTTCTGTGGCACTATTCTGAATGAAGTCTTTTACTTCATCCAACTTAAGTTCCTTAGCAGGGATATGGGCTCAGTCAACACAATCAAATAATGACACGTGAAATCTGCACACATATAAAAGCCAATGCTTTGGTATCGGAGGTAAGCAGTACCATGATGAATGGTGTTTATAATGTACTCACCTGCATCCGGCATCACCCAACCATTGCAAACTTTAATGCTAGCAAACAAAAACCATCCTCATTTCTTAGATAATGGACCTCTCATGATCCCCACAGCCATTTTCAGTTCTTTTCCTATGTCCATAGGTGTATTTCTTTTATTGAAGCACATGCTCTGAAATTTATTTCATTAATGGGAGATAAACACCAGTCAGTTTTTTGCTGCTTTGTGAAGCAGCAGGATATCTGGTCTCTTTGCTAGGTGGGCCGACCGATTCTCACACTCTGTCTCTGTTTCTCGCATTGCTTGTTTCCTAACAACTCCTTGGGTTCCTACTTATAATAGGGTGCTAATTTATTTACTGGAAGCCTAATTGCCAAGGTAACATCAAACAGCATTATCATGCTTCATGGTATAATGCACAGCAGCCAAAGTCATGCCCCACTCAGTGTCATTTTGCTCCGGTGTCTCCCTAACCCAATGTATTACCTGCACCTGTCTGTAAACATGTTTTCTCCCATCACGTACTGTGGTGATTCCTAGTGCCAATCATCAGATCCTGAAGACCCATAACATACTCTTCAGTGTCCCCAAATGCCTAGATTCTTTTATCCAAAAGTTAGACACACTTTTAGCTTTGTCACGTGAGCTCATTTGATGGAGGTAAGTACTGTGTAGTTCACTTTTCATTGTTGATAGAACATTGATAGAATTTCTGCTGAGGAATGTTCTGTACTCTTAGTGTTATGAAATTCCAAACAGGATTTAATTGCCAAACCATAGGTTTTTAATAGGCTCATTAAAAATAGCTCCTTGGCTTTTACTGCTGTTGATAAGTGTCCCCAAGAAACCCATGTATTAAGGCTTAGTCACCAGTCTGTGGAGCTTTTGAGAGGTGGTGGAACATTTAAGAGATGGTACTTAGTGGGAAGAAGTTAGGTCATTGCGGGGCATGTTCTTGAGGGGATATTGATATCCCAACTCCTTTCTCTCTTCCTTTGTTTTCTGGCTACCATGAGGTGAGCAGCTTCCTCTACCACATGCTGCCTCCATAATATACTGCCTTGCCACAGGCCCAAAAGCAATGGGCCAATTGACCATGGACAGAAACCTCAAAAATTGTGAGCCAAAATAAACCTTTCCTCTGTTTAAGTTGATTCTGGCATGTGTTTTGTCACAGTGATGGAAAACTGACTACACAGTTGGTAATTATTGAGCAACATAAATCATGGCTACCAATTTGTCTCTATCTCCCTCTTTAATGAAATATTGTGATTTTGTTCTTGTTGGACTACATTAATCATTCAATGTCTCCAATTCAAATCCAACCCAGTTTCTCTCTGAATTCATAGGAGCCAGAGTTCAGAAGGTCTCATCTCATACTTACCACATTCTACCATTATTTGATGCTGTTTCCAAGAATTTCCCTACATACCAAACAGAAGCTATTATATAGGTGCGTCAGGGTGCCTTTTACTTCTTTGACTGCTTTGTGCCTAGTCCAGAGCTGAACTGATGTGGAATTAGCACACACTAGGTTAGCCAATATCAATTGAGTGTGTGTACACCTTGCGACTCCATATTGGAGGGTGAGAATATTATATTCCTTTGCAGCAGAGGAGTTTCCAAAATAGGAAAAATAGGAAAGATGAGAAAAGAATCTATATTTTAAAGTCATAGAGCTAGACTTTAAAGGAAAATAGATGATATTGACAAAGAAAATCTTGAATTATAAAAAATAAATCCCTTAGAAATTTAAATGTATTGGGGAATGTCTTCTTTTGAAAAAGGAATGGCTTATTAGCTTGACCCAAGACCCCCAAACTGGAGGAGCTATTCTTCAGAGAGACTATGAGAGTTTGTGTCAAAGTCATGTGGCTTTGGGAATGAACTCTAGGAGGGCAGGGGAGGTCACACCCACTTGTCCCTGCTCTATCTAGCAAGCTAGGGCTGGCTGTCCAGGAGTGTTAGGAAGCAGCATGACATTGGTGGTAGGAGTGAGAAGTTCTAAGTTGTGGATAAGGGTACCATGGGAGAACACACCCACCTGTAGGCATCACTTTGGGGTTCCCTGAAGCAGTTGGGGAGATTTTTGATGAAGGGATGAGAATCCTTCACTCCTCTGCTCAGAACCCTCCAACAGCTACATTTTTCTTGGAAGGTCTTTGTACTAGCTATTTCCCATGCCTGCATTTCCTCCAGGCTCTAACTCTCACCTTCTTCAGGATTTTGTTCAAATGTCACCTTCTTCAGGAGGTATCCATCACTGTGAACCCCATTGTCCCCAGTTCTCCTGACGCACACTCCCTTGCTCTTTTTCTGCACACTTGTCAGTCTCCTAGTATATGATGTAATTTACTTATTCTGTCTCTATCGCCCCTCTACTCATAAACTCCAGGATGTCATGAGGTTGGCCCATTTATTTTCCATGCACCCTGTGGCTACAGTCCCACCCTCTGTGTGCTCAGTTAATTCCTCCTTGAATGAGTAAAGGAGCAGCCTTGATTATTGATAGTGATCGTTTTTCATGTTACCCTGATTTCATTTGTACTCTTCACTGGTTGTGTTCAGGGATGTTCATGTTCCAGTGGTCATGAGGCTCTGTCTTCATTTCTGTTTGAGTTTTAAAGAATCTGTCTTAAGACTCCATTTAAGCATTTCTCTATTTCTTGTCTCTCTGGAAGCAAGTCACGGTTTGTAAACCAGCATTTAAATGCCCTAAGGAAGAAGCTGGCAGGGAACTTCAGAGTGAATATCTTTATCAAGGGAGAAATCCTTTGATAACTTGAACAATTGCTTCTCCACATATGGAGCCAAGTAAATCAACCCTTAGGGGAAAACATTCTTGCCCCCGATTCAGGATCTTTTTATAAACTGAGAAGACGCAGCTCATTCTCAGTGGCTGTAAGCAGAGTCACAAAACTCCCCCAGCATACTACTTAAGAAGCTGTTAATGGCCAGTTTATTAGCCCATTAGCAGCTGCTTTAGTCCATTAGTAGACAGTTAAGTGATATATACTGCTGGAGTTCCAGCAGGATTAGGGTTGGCTGACTTTAGTGCTGTGATTCCTTGATTGGACAAATTATCTAAGTGGGTAGGAGCAGATTTCCTTATGCAGCATTTACTTGTAATGAAATGCACCTGTATTTCATTTCCCATGGGGTGGAATTTTTATGGCGGTCATTTGTAAACTGCAGAAACTCAACTGCTCAACTGACCATTAGCCACCTCTCTCCACTCCTCTTTCCCTTCCAGCTGCTCTCCTGACCCAGCTATCTCTGTCAGGATATAGAAATTCATTCAAAACCCTTCTGACTAGAGGAGATGTGCCCAAACCTGGAGGGTGGACTGCAAGAAGGTAGATCATTTTATTCTCAAATCTGTTTTGTACTCTGGAAGACAGAATAGTGCCTGTCCTAATCCCTGGAACCTGTGTTACCTGACATGGCTAAAAGAATTTTGTGTATGGAATTGGTTAAGAAACTTGAGGTGGGAGCTTGAGCACAGTGGCACATGCTTGAAATCCCAGCCACTAGGGAGGCTGAGGCAGAAGGATCACAAGTTCAAGGACAGCCTCTGCAAATAGTGAAGCCCTAAAGCAACTTAGTGAGACCCTGTATCTAAGTAAAATATAAAAAAGGATTGGGGAGTCAGGTGTGGTGGCTCACGCCTGTAATCCCAGTGGCTCAGGAGCCTGAGGCAGGAAGATCATGAGTTCAAAGCCAGCCTCAGCAAAAAGCGAAGCGCCAAGCAACTCAGTGAGATCCTGTCTCTAAATAAAATGCAAAATAGGACTGGGGATGTGGCTCAGTGGTTGAGTGCCCCTGGGTTCAACCAGGGTACCAAAAAAAAAAAAAAAAAAAAAGACAAACAAACTTGAGGTGGGGAGATTAGCCTAATAAATCCAGCTGGGCCTAATGTCAGTGCAAGGGTCTTAAATATAGAAAGGGAGGCAGAAAAGGAGTTTTGACAGATGCAATGTGGTGAGACCACTCTACTGCTCTGGCTTTAAAGATGCAGGAGGAGAGCATAGAGTAAGAATGTGGTGGCCTCTAGAGGTGGAGAGGGCAAGGGAAAGGATTCTTTTTATGGAGCCTCCACAAAGGAACCCAGTCCTGTCAACACCTTGATTGTAGCCCCATGTCTGACTTTTGATCTCCAGAAAACAACAAATCTGTGATGTTTTCAGTTACCGAGTTCGTGGTCATTCGTTACAGTGACAAGAGGAAACTAATACAGTTCCCAAGGTGGTCAGAAGGTGTTAGGGCAGAATAGTTGAAGATGTGGAAACACAGGTCCTTCCCTTAAGGCATTGGGGTAAAAGAAAATAGGCAGAAAAAAAGCTAATACGAACTTTAAACTTTGCTCCAACCTGATCCCATTAGTAGAATTAAAAAACAAAGCAAATAAACACAAATCCCAAACTTTCCACCCAATTGCCTGGTATGCACAACATTTTAACAGAAGAGAATGAATACATTTATACCTGAAACAGCTTGAAACACAGATACATGGTCAAAAGCAACCATCTCAGGAACAATATTGCACAGAATAATACCGCTGAGTACGTTTATCAGTGTAACATGCACCGATCAGCTCTCTTAAATGGCCACCCATAAAATAGATTTCATGCTGTATTCTTGCTCTCATGTCTGGCCAAGTACTCTGCCTCCATATTGCATATGGCTGCCTGATGGTTCCCAGCCAGCACGCCATGTGACCAGTCCAGGGCTGTCTCACGGACCTTCTCTTTTCCAATCATTCTGTTTTCACTCATCTCAGAATGCCTTTGATTCTGAGATTTTGGTATTTAGTTTTGGCCTTTTGGCCATAGACTTATCTTGCTAATTCCTAGGGTATTTCTTTATCATTTATTTTATAACTTTCAAGCATTCTTATACCTAATCCACCAATGTAATATCAAACTTTACCTTGGTTAATAACTAAATGCTGAGGAAGGCATGCATTCTTTTTTTTAATATTTATTTATTTACTTATTTTTATGTGATGTTGAGGATTGAACCAAGTGCCTCACTCACGCAAGGCAAGTGCTCTACCCCTGAGCTACATAACCCCAGCCCAAGGCATGCAGCCTTATAAGTAGTCTTTGGTATGGTTAAATTTTGTTAATTTAAAAATAAATTGAAAATTTAATTTCAAAATTAAGTTTAAAATTTGTGGTAAGTCTTTGACATGACACATAGTTAAATTCTAAATATCATAAAACCTTCGGAAAAAGCATATGTTGTCAGTAGAGTGGATTAAATGGGGAAGCCCCAAAATATAGTCCTGTGTTTCTCAGAACTTGTGACTATAAGTTATATGGAAAAAAGAGCCTTTGTGGATTTAATTCAGTGTAGGATCTCAAGAGAAGATCATCCATGATTATCCAGTAGTTCTAAATCACAGAAGACAAGTCTCAGCCACAGAGAAGTAGACCTTGTGAAGATGAAGGCAGAGATTAGAATCATGCAGCTATAAGCCAAGGAATGCCTGGGCTATGGAGAAGCTATAAAGGCAAGTGAAGACTCTCCCCTAGGGTGCAGAGGAAGTGTTGCCCTGCTGACATCTGGATTTCAGGTGTATTGGCCTCCAGACTGTGAGAAAATTAATTTCTATTGCTTTAGGTCACTAGTTCGGACAATTTGTTATGGTAGCTACTGGAAAGTAATACAGTCACAAAATATTCAATATCTACTTGTTAATGTTAACATTTTTAAAGCATCAGGCCTGGTTTTCATAAGATCCCCAAATCACTGGACCACACTCATTGGCTGGAATTATTATACAAAACACTGCCCCATTGAACCTTCAACAAACAAACAAAAAACCCTGAGTGTTATGCATAGATAGATGGTTTATATGGGCAGAGGTAATATATGGGAATATTTATTTTTTTCACCTCACTTTGTGCTTTGAAGATACTGCATTTTTTTTTTTTTTTGCAAATTGGTAAAGCCACATTGAACAATTCTGTGGGTGCCATTTTTCCAATAGCAAGTGCTCACTTTGTATCTCTGTGTTCCATTTTGGTAATTCTTGCCATATTTCAAACTTTTTCATTATTATTATTATTATTATATCTGTTATGGTGATCTGTGTGTGATCTTTGGAGATACTACTGTAATTGTTTTGGAGCACCATGAACCACATCTATGTGAGAAAGTGAACCTAATTGATAAACGTTGTTATGTGTCCTGACTCTTCCATCAACTGGCCATTCCCAGTGTCTCTCCCTTTCCTCAGGCATCCCTCTTCCCTGAGAAATAATAATAGTGCAATTAGGCCGATTAAGAACCTTACAGGGGCCTCTGCATGTTGAAGTGAAAGGAGAGTCCCTAGTCTCTTCACTTTCAATCAAAAGCTAGAAATGATTAAGCTCAGTGTGGAAGGCACATTAAAAGCTGACATGCGCTGAAAACTCAGTTCCTGTGCCCAACAGTTAGCCAAGTTTTGAATGCAAAGGGAAAGTTCTTGAAGGAAATTAAAAGTGCTACTCCAGTGAACACATGAATGATAAGAAAGCGCAACAGCCTCATCGCTGGCATAGAGAACGTTTTACGTAGCAAATTTTTACATGTGTACCCAGGCGAGGCCATGGGGGCAGTGAGGTGGTTGAGGAGAACTGCAGGTGGGTTCTGAGTGAGACCTACCTACCTGTATCCCAGAGGGAGCCCCGCTGATGCATCCATTTTGTAAGAAAATATAATTGCTGGTTCCAGGAAGGGTTTTCTCTGAATTTTTTATAACCACTTCATTCTCAACAGATAGAGGGAGGTAGACCTTGGTGTAAACAAATAGGAAAAATAATCTATAAAGCATGTTCACAAAATATGACTGTTATTCTACCCTGGAACTTAATAGAAATCCTTTGACTGTTGTTCTGCAGTCAACAGGACTCATCTAATTGGTGACCATGGTAACTAAATCAGGTCACACGGAGGTTCATGCTGAGATCAAGCATATGTAGATCTCCTAGTTCAAATATACACAAAGATAAGAACCTGTTGGTAGGAGTCCGTGGTGTGGGGTTGGAGACTGGAGACGGGGCTCTCCTAGGCAGAGCATGGAACTCTGAGGAGAGGATCATTTGTGTGCAGTAGCCATTCGTTTTTCAGAAAAGGGAGAGGTTTAGCAAATTCACTGGGGGGAAAAGATAATTCAGAAATGTGAGACCAGAATGACTGCATAGATGTTGCTTCATAGATCTGTGTAATTTACTCCCTGGGGTTTGTAGTGTGTCTGACTTATATTTTAGACATAATTAAGTAATCAGCAGTGTACATTGTAAAATGAATGTTTAGGCTGCTTGAGGTTAAATTTTCACAGCCATAGCAGCTGCATGGTGCTAGCGACCACCCCTCCCCACAGCCAAATCCTCTCCCCTGCATACAGTCAGTTATTTAAAATCTGTGAATGGGACTGAAATTATTTCCACAGTCACCATTTTGTCAGCAGATCTAAAGAGCAGCCACATGGTAATGCTGGATATCAGGATGACGGCATCGCATGCTAGTGGGCATTGTCTGCCCTGGCTCAGTAGCCGGAATGACAAGAATAATATCAGTGATAGTATGAATAAGACTTTTTATTTATGTAGGCTCTCATTTGATCCTCAGGAAATTCCGCAAACGAGGACGTTTTCCCTGTGATACAGATGAGAACACTGAGATGATGAGAGGTGACAGTTCTGAAAAATCACACTGCTTCTGCCTTTCACATGCAGAATTAAGGACCAAATCCCTACCCAGAGCTAATGTTTGTGAAAGATCCAAACGAAGAGCTGGTACCCAATCATGGGAGCTATGGTCTTGGTGTGGTTCCCATCATTCTGACAGTCTGATTGGTGAATGCACGCCTCGCCTACACCTGGTGGATCCTGGTCTCTCTCCCTCCTCCTGTCTCTCCCTAAGCAACTCTTATAGGGACACGTGGGGAAGAAAGGGACTTAGAAAAATCTCCTTTTATCTTTCCTTTTCTTTTTCTTCCTCCTTCTCTTCTTTCTTCTTCTTCTTTTTTTGGAGGCATGGGGGTTCCTTCCTTCTTTTTCTCCAACTTGTCCCCTGACTCATGTTCTTTCCCCCCACCAAACCCAAGAGAAGATAAGGCAAGAGGGAGGGCAGATCGGGGTGAGGAATGATTCAGAATGGTTGTCTACTTGCTCAAAGAAGTAAACAGTAGCTTGAGTTGGACTAATAACATATTTCCAAGACGAGCTTCTATCTTATTCTCATGAATTACCTCCATACCCATCATCCCACTCTCAGAGTGGGATGTCCTAGGAGGTAGATGATGATCCCATTTTATAAACGAGGAAATAGAGGCACAGGGATTTTGGATTGCTGCATTGGGACTACTTCTAAGCTATCATTCTTTCTAATAGATTCCGTTCTTTGAGCACATACACCTAGGCCTTCCTCGCTTTAGACTCCCTCCATTATGCCCGCCTGGCAAAATCCCAGCTCTGGTTAAATTTGAATCTCCTTCCCTGCTGTGCTTCACCTACATAGGGGAAGTGGGTTGGAGAGAAATGTCAATCATGCCCTCTGCCTTACTCTCAGTCATGATTGCCTGTGCTCGGGTGCGCCCTCAGATCTCCCCAGCAAGCCTGTGTACTAAACCCTCTCATCCAGCACTCTCCTTTTCTCCTAGCCCACAGGATCACATGTGCTCCTCTCTCTCCACCTTCCAACACCCCTCTGGGCTCTCTGGTGATGAATCTGCTTCCCTGAGAAAATAATGCAAACAGAGAAAAGATGTAAGCATGTTGTCTATCAGAACTTTCAGGCTACCTGCACTTGCTCCAGGTAATCTGTGTCCTCCCCTCTCCAAGTCCTTAACCCATCACCCGTAGAATCATCTTTTCTTTCCCCTGTAAGTTTCCCTTTCTATTAGAGTATTTTTGCCAGTGATCAAACATACCATATTATCTCTCATTAAAAAAGAAAGAAAGAAGGAAAGAACGAAGGAAAGAGGAAGGAAAATAATCTAGCACATGAAGATCCTCCATGGACCCTGCACTCCCTCCAGGATGACCCATTCTTTCTTCCTGAGGACCTAAAGGCTCAGTCTTGGGACCCTGTCCCCTCATCCAGTTCAGTCTTTAATGATCTCATGCCAAGTCTCCTGGATTTAACTATGGGTGTATATCTGCAGCTGGTACCTCTCTCCCAACTCCAGACTTTGCACAAACTGCCTGATTGATACCTCCAACTGCAGGCCTTCAAAGGCTCTGAAGCCCATCCTTTCCCCACTGAACAGAGAGATACTAATTAAAAGAGGTTGGGGTTCTGAGGGTTTCAGAAACAGCTTGGAAGGAAAGTCTTAAGTGTCACTTCTCAGGTTATAGTTCTCTCAGAAGGCTGATTCAGGGACTTGTACCACTGGCTGGAACTGGGACTGGGGCTGGGGTTGGCTGTTCCTTTGGGGAAAGGGGAGACCTGGCTGATAAATCCTGGCGACCCTGTCAGACAGAAGTGGGAGCACTGTGGAGCTGACTGGCAGGGCAGGCTAAGGGCTTGGCTTCCTGGGTGATGGTGGGAACAGGGAGGGAAGTGGACGTTCTATTTTTTCTCAGGTCTGGCAGTATGCCTGGTCTCTGCTGGCACTTAGGTGGCTTATGAGATCCAGATCACGGTGGAGCTATGTGGGGTGTCTCCGGCAGCCATCGGCCTGCACTGGACAAAGAAGCTGCTTCTCTCAAGTCATTTCTCAATTTCATTCTGATATAACGAAGATCCTAGTTCAGCCTTTCCTTCTCTCCTGAGGCTTCCTGCTCTTTGTGGGTGCACAACAATCCTTTGGGGATCAGCTTCCTGTGGGGACTTTGAACTTGTCTCAGGAACTTTGCATAAGCAGCTCCCACTTCTGTCCTCTGCCTGGGACCCTACCTACTAACAAACAATGCCATTTCCTCAGTGAGCCCCTTTCTGTCCCCTAGACTAGGTCAGGGAACCAGTTTTCACTCTCAAACTGTGACTTCCCCTTAGAGTGCTTATACTTTACCACTTTGAAAGTACATTTTATGTGCCTACATTTGATTCACCTCTGTCTTCATTAAATTTTGAAACTGACCATAAAAATGAAGTGATCATGGTAAGGATAATGAGTATAACAAACAACAAGAAGAGCTAACGTTCATTGAGCTTGTGTTCCGAACATAACTGCTAAGCTTTTTCATTGAAGAGCTCATCCATTCTTACAAAACCTAGTTGGTTATGTATTACTTTTATCCCCATTTCACACATGGGCAAACTGAGCTTATGTAACCTGTTCAGGTTCACCCAGATCCTCAGTGTAGTTGAAGAGCTCTGGAAATAGGTATCTTGACACCAGAGCTTGCTTTAGTTCCATGAGAGCTAGGACTGGGTGTGTTAGCTCACCACAGATCGCAGGCACGACCCACAATAGCACTGTATTTCATGCTTTGTGAAGCTATCAGTCTCTGGAAGCCTATGTTCCTCTGGGTATCCTGTGGACCTAAAAGCTAGATTACGCTTGAGATTGGGAGGACCAGCCTATCTATTTTAGTACCTTTTGTATGCCTTGAAACTCTGGAAGTCCAAATTCCATTAAAGTCCCGAGCATGCATCAACAAGTCCTACAAGAATTTCCCTCCACTTTCAAGACTTCCTCTTCCATGTTCATCTCTTGGCTTATCTCAAATCTCCTCTTTTCCCCTCCCAAGGAAGCAGGAAGACTTTTTTGCCTGCAAAAATTTTTTAAGTATTTTGCTTCTCTTTCTTTCCTTCTTTACCTACCTGTCCAGGACTTAGGGTGGTTTCTTGGGGGAAATTCCTTGGACATCTTTGCATATATGAGTTGTCTCTCGGGCTTTCAGCTAAGATTTAAAATCCTATACGTGACATTGGGACTTCCAGGTGTGTCTCAAGTATGTTGCAGAGTCTGCATATCAAAGTGTGCTGCCATTAAAGAAGCTTCCCCAAAACCAACACGATCAGAGTGCTTCCCAAATAAGCTTCTCGTGGCCCCTCATTTTCTGATACAAACAAGGCTCTTGAGGTGAATAAGTGCATCCCTGAGCATGGCTTCTCGCTGGAAGGCATATGGGTCCTTCTCTTTGGGGCCTCATGGCTGGAGGCAGAGCTGACTGGTGAAGTCAGCACAAGCACTGGCCAGGAGAGGATGGCAAAGACGAATTAGTTACATTCCCCAGAGCAGTTTGCTTATGTGTTGGTTGGAGCTTCATTCTGACCTGGATTTTTAAGGAGTATTTGAGCTCCTTTCTGCTTCCTGGACTGAAAACCTGAAGGGCAGGGTGGGGCCTGCCTTGTGTCACCCTCACTTGGTCTGGCACTGCCACTGACATTTGGCAGACTCAGTAGAATCATGAAGACTGTCAAGGGTTTGGGGTAGGAACATCCTGTGTATATAGATGGAACATTGAGATGATAAGAGTTCATGCGTACTTTCCTTGCTGAGTTTGTTTTTCTGAGCAGCCGTTGTGGAGGAGTTGGAATGAAAGAGTAGGAAGATGTTGGTGAGAGGACGTGGGGACGGAGTCCAGAGCATGAGCCATTATTGGAACGAGGTATTGACATAAGAATGCAGAGATGGAAGGGGGCCTTTTAGAAAGGGAACCCCAGTTTTTTGACTCCCTTTTTCTATCTCTTCCTATTCCTTCCTCTCCCCCATTTTTCTTACCTTGGAACCTCTTTTGCTATTTAGTGCCTATGACCTATTCCTAGACTGATACCAGTAAGGCCCTTTGGTTTCCTAAATGCCTTTCCTAATATTGGAATAGGGAATGAAGACAGGCCAGGGCAGTGCAGGAAAGGGAACTCTAATATGATGAGGACCTGCATATGCCAGGCACCACTTGGGACACTTAACTGATATTGTCTCATTTAATTCTTGTGACAGTCCAAGGAGATAGGTGTGGTTACCCCCATTTTAGAGATGAGGAGCCTGAGGCTCAGGTAAGGTCAGTAACTTGCTCAGGTAAGGACAGGTGGTTAGTGAATTGGGCTGAGCTACAAAGTCAGGCCTATCTGACTTGAGCTGGGCTCATATCCTGTCCACAAAGCAGCAATTTTCTAGGGAAGTGGATAAGCAAGGAGTTGACAGCGTCTGGATGACTTGGCCCCTCTGATCAGGGTCAACACAGCCTGGCTTTCTCTTGGCCTCTCTTATCTGTGTTGAATTGTATCTGTGTCACAGTCTCCCAGCGGGGTCTCCTTTCTTGAGTGAGCACACACTGATACTGAGGACAAAGAGCACAGTGCAATTCCAGTGTGGGACACAGGTATGGTTCCTAGTCAGACTCACTGAATCTCTCTGGGTTCTTCTGACCCACAAGGAAACCAAAGAGGTCGGTGCTCCGAGCATGTCCTCTCCCCCCCACCCTTGTCCCTAGCTCAAGTACGCTTTTCTTGGCACTGGAGAGTCAACAGGTGTGAACAAGTGTACAGAGACCTGGCATGCCAGGGCTGGCACTGCTTATGGCCTTCACTCACAAGAGATGGCAATTGCCACCTTCTGCAGGCTGCCCATCAAAACACATTGTTGCCTGGCACCTCCATAGGCTCCAACCAACTTGTGAGCGGGCACCATGCCATCCCAGCAGATGGGCAGAAGGGGTGGGGAGCAGCCAGAGCAGTCCCATCCTGGAGGGGCATGAAGTGGAGGTGGTGAGGGTTTGATTTCCAACAGAGGATATTGGGAAAACTCTTCACCTTGAGTTGATAGGAAAGAAATTAAAGGGGGTTTTTTGTTTAGCCTGCAGCCAGCTAGCTGAGGTTTGGTTCTTTGGGGGAAAAAATCCTTGGAACCCATCAGAATTTTGTGGCTTTGACTTTAATGGCCTTAGAGGTAATAAGTAAATCAGGGAACAGTACGCGTTGATGGTAGGAGATAAAGAAAGACAAGAGAGAATTCGAGTGAGGTTTTCTTTTCTGTTTTTCTTTTTAACCTTACAGTTATCCCTTATTCCAGCCTCTTCCCCATCATACCCCAACTATCTTGACAGCAGACTGACAGAATTCCCACTGCCAGCAGACCAAGCCCAGCAGGGTTGGGGCACGGCTAGAGGAGCCATAGAGGGTTGGTAGCTATTTTAGTCAATTTTCTTTTGTTGCTGTGACTTAAAGAACTGACAAGAACAATTAGAGAGGAATAAAAATTTTATGTGGGGGCTTACAGTTCCAGAGGTCTCAGTCTATAGACAACAGCTGGTTCTGTTCCTTAGGGCTCAATGTGAGGAAGAACAATATGGCGGAAGAGTAAGGCAGAAGTCTTTGATGGAGGGAAGGGGCTAACATTATGATCAGAGAGCAGAGAGAGAGACTCCACTGGCCAGATACAAAATATATACCCTAAAGGCACGCCCCCAGGGACCCACCTCCTCCAGCCATACCCTACCCACTTTCAGTTAACACTGAGTATCCCATCAGGGGATCAATTCAGTGATTGGGTTAAGGCTCTCCTAATCCCAATCATTTCTCCTCTAAATCTTCTTGCATTGTCTCACACATGAGCTTTTGGGGGACACCTCACATCTAAACCATAACAGGAGCAGAGAACAGCAGCTGGGTCAGAGGTAGGTACTGGCTCCTTGAGGGCTTTCAGAGTGGACTTGCAGTGTAGCCGTTGCCTAGTCACCTGTGTCGTGGATTTTGTAATGCAAAAGGATGGTTGTCAACATGTACAAACATCTTGAAGGAAACACCCAGGCCTGGCCAACAAGTATGTGGAGATAGCTATTAAGGTGAGGGAACAGCCATACAAAAGCTCCAAAAGAAAGCTGGGAATGGAACCACCATTTGACCCAGCTATTCCCCTTCTCGGTCTATTCCCTAAAGACCTAATAAGAGCATGCTACAGGGACACTGCTACATTGATGTTCATAGCAGCACAATTCACGATAGCAAGATTGTGGAACCAACCTAGATGCCCTTCAATAGATGAATGGATAAAAAAATGTGGCATTTATACACAATAGAGTATTACTCTGCATTAAAAAATGACAAAATCATAGAATTTGGAGGGAAATGGATGGCATTAGAGCAGATTATGCTAAGTGAAGCTAGCCAATCCTTAAAAAACAAATGCCAAATGACTTCTTTGATATAAGGGGAGTAACCAAGGACAGGGTAGGGACGAAGAGCTTGAGAAGAAGATCAACATTAAACAGGGATGAGAGGTGGGAGGGAAAGGGAGAGAGAAGGGAAATTGCATGGAAATGGAAGGTGATCCTCAGGGTTATACAAAATTACATATAAGAGGAAATGAGGGGTAAGAGAAGAATATTACAAGTGGAAGAAATGATTTACAGTAGAGGGGGTAGAGAGAGAAGAGGGGAGGGGAGGGGAGGGGAGGGGAGGGGGGGATAGTAGAGAATAGGATAGACAGCAGAATACATCAGACACTAGAATGGCAATATGTAAATCAATGGAAGTGTAACTGATGTGATACAGCAATCTGTATACGGGGTAAAAATGGGACTTCATAACCCACTTGAATCAAACTGTGAAATATGATATATTAAGAACTATGTAATGTTTTGAACGACCAACAATAAAAAAAAAGCTCCAAAAGGAGAGAATGTGTTCCAGGAGCAGCTTTTAGGCCACTTGTGATGAACAGAGAGTGAGGGGAAGGAAATGGTAGAAAAGTCTGAAAGCTAGGTAGAGCTGTGTGTTCCAAGGACCCTGAGCATCAGGCCGGCAAGCGCAGGCTTCACCCGACAGGCAGTGGAGCCTTGGGAGGTTTGAGTGGACAAGGGCTTTGATCAAAGTGTTCCTTGAGAAATCAGAAAAAGGTGGCCACACTCAGGAAGAGTCTAGAGCCAGGGAACTAGGGCTCGGGAGCTGCCTGATGGCCTCTGTCTAAATGAGGACCATCTAGTGGGAGGGAAAATGAGGAGCATGGGATAGCCTTCACTGGAGTATTGTGTTGGAGAGGGATGAGACGTGGGAGGAGTGAGAGAAGACTTTTGAATAATTGAAAGAATAGTGGGGCCATGAACAGAGAAAGAGAAGTCAGGAGACTCTGGCCTGCAAGGCTGTTCGTCTGGGTCATTTTGATCAACTTACTACACATGATTGGTTATGGAATGTTTGTGGACTCTCACAATCCAGGTCATTCCTTTCCTTCCAGCACATGGATAACTATGACTTTATTCTCACAAGGAAATTAAAGTTTCTATAAATACAAACAGACCTCTCCAGGCCTGAATTCAGAGGCTTGCCCTGTTTTTATTTCCACCCAAGGTTTGGTCTTCACTTTTGCAAAAGACATTTTGGATGACCCTCCCTTGAAAAGCCAGCCTCTTGTTTCCCCAGAGCGTTCTCTTCACTTCCACACATTGCTATAATCTTTCGGTTATCATGTTGAATAATTTACAGTCTCTGCCAGTCTAAAATTACATGTGGGGTTGCTCTGTTTGTGGCCTACTCAGCAATTAGCCACACACCATTTTATCACTGCAATTATGCTTCAGAGGGAGAAAACAGTCCAGCCGTGGTCCCAGGGGGAAGCTGAGGAATAGCAAAATCTCACAGCCATGTGTCTAGAGGGAGTTGGTCAACCAAGAATGGGACCTGAGAAGGCACCGAAGGCCACAGACAGGCAAGATACCTTCCCTTTCCCATCCTTTCTTAGGTCTGTTCTTTGACAATCACAGCATCTTCAAGTTTACCTCTTCCCAGAATTGAAAATGGGTTTCAATTCTTACGTTAACACAGCATGTTCCCTTCAGATATATAGCTCCAGCTCTTCACTCACTAGAATCTATCAAAAGGCAGAGGGAGATCTATGTTCTGTCCATGTTAAGATTGTTAGGTTTTTATTTCTGTAAAGTGTCAAGCTAACAAGGTTTTATTTTCAAATATTTGTATACTTTCAATGTGAAAAACTTTTATATACATGTCATTAAAGTCTCATAATCTGTGAGATGGGTCACAAACAAGAGCTGAATAATGTGAGCCAGTGCTCCACACAAAATTAATCATATGGACTTTGCAATGCCTGGAATGCACTTTTTGTGGAAAGGAATAAATACAAAGTTTTTATAAACTCAAAGTCAGAACCCCAATCAAAAGTTTTCATCAGCTAACAAACTCCTGTAACCTAGGTCAGATTCTTTGGGCAAGGCCCATTTGCCATCATTAACTAGATTCTATCAGAGGTGCTGGTGACCCATGTAGAGTGTACTTACTACACTTGTCAAGCTGATGAAGTGGTTGTTGTAGAGCTGTGTGGCTTTTACTCTAAGGGAAATGTGTCAGGGCTTCTCAACACTAAGGGAGAGGGTTAGGGCTTAGACCAGTGTTAAGTCTGGTGCCAAACTTTAGTGGAATTCAAATTCACATGATCTGGATTTAATTCACAGGTTAACCTAATAGAGTAATCCACTTTGCTCTATTGAATTGTCTTAAAATTTCCTGTTTCAAACAGCTGCATTACTTGATTAAAACAATGTTAAAATTCAAAAAAAAAAAAAAATTCTTACGTTAAATCTGAAAATCTGACAGTGGCTGCCTAGAGTGTTATCCTGGAAAAGATTCTAAACTTATGACTGGACTCAGTGGAAGCGATCGATTGGTGCTGTCTGGCACGGATAGAGGCTATAAAAGTAGGGATCAGGGTTGACTATCTAACATCTCTCATCCACTTCAAACTTAGTCACCAGAGATGCAAAATTTAAGGCCTAGAAAAACATAGTGACTTATTTAAGATAATAAATGCTAACATGAATGTCTAGTATGTGCTAGGGAGTATTTTTAAACATGCCATAACTAATGGTTTATTTACTGCTCCCAACATCTGCTAGGTGGTTACTCTTATTTCTACAGAGCAGGAACAGGAGACCTCATTTAGTCTTTAGAGAGTTCAAAAGACAGCTAAGGACACGGCAGGAAGAGGTGCCAGTGTTCTGTCCAGAGAGTGTGTCCACCTGTATCCTTCAACTTCTGCTTTTCTGCCTGGGTGCACATCACACAGTTCCTTAATGGTAAGGCCCAGAACCCACGTCTCCTGATTCCCAGTCCAGAGTTTTTATTTTCTCCCATGGAAACATAAGTCAATATGCTTCCCAGTGTTCATAGATGTGCCCCTCAAAATTGGAAGGAAACAAAGACTAGCATTAAGAGAGAAACAACAACTTATTGAGTATTTGGGGTGTGCCAGGCATGGTGCTAGCAGTCGGGGAGTCAAAATCAAATAAGTACCACTCATAAGTACTCAAGACCTCATGCTTCAGAAGAGAAAATACTCATGTGAAGTCCCACTTCATTCACAAGTCTTTGCCTGCTTTCCCATACTCTGATTTCAGGATGGTCTACGTTGCTGGGCCTGGAGGTAACATTTCCTCTCTGTACCCTCACCATCACATAGCCTGTGATCCAGTTGCATGGAGGATCCACCAGGTCAACATGGAGTAGAGTTCTAAGTGGTTTCACACATCCTTGTGACCCTGAAAACCATCGAGTGTCTTCATGTCGTCATGGGGATTTGTGGGCTTTGCTTTGAGAAAGCTGGTCCACCTAGGTCAGCAGCCCCAGCAGGAGGTTCATTTGGTTAATTCCTTATTAGACACTAGTCCCATGGCTATGTGATCATTCATTGATTTGCACCTCAACTCTTTTGGGCAGAGTCCAAAGTGGCCATGTCCAATATCGTTAGTAGAACAGAACAGAAATAGAAAATCTTGACTGAGGCACAGAAGAAGCAGTGAATCTTGACAATCATAGTAATTGTGATACAGCAACAGATTTGGGTAGTGAATCCTAGTGGCCAGAGGAGGATGGGAAGCAGAGTAATACAGCTCTCATTCTTAGAAAGGAGAAAGTGAAAGGACTCTTCAGGGACTCCCACCTCACTGACATCAAGAGGGATGCACTTATCACATTGGTGAGGGCTGGGGGAGCCCTCAGGATGATTTTCTCTGTGGACTCCTGGAGCAGTTCCTCTGTGGATCACCTACTGTGGACCCTTAACTCCACCAGCGTCTTAATAAACTCCTAGTCTGTGATCCACAAACTATGACTTCAGGTTTGCTGATTTATGGTGCATCTGTGTCTTTGAAGAGCCAGTTCTTTCCATTTTCCTGCTCAGCCTTTCTCAAAGCTGGCACTGTCCTGGTCTGGTCACCAAAGGAAGGTAGCAAACCCTGGCGGCCATCTATAACCATGTCCAGGGAAGCCAGGGAGACCATCTTATTCTGTGGTTCTTTTTGAGGCCCGAGGAGTCTCCCTCTTGTGTCCTTAACTAGGATAAGATCACGTGCCTGTTACTGAACCGCTGGGAACACATGTGTCCTTAGATCAACCCCACCTCCCCCAGGAGCTGGGGGTGCCTGGTTGTCAGGGGCAGGGGGAGGCAAGAACAAAGCTGAGGTTCTATTAGTACAAGAGAGAAAGGGAAGTGGGCGCGCTGAGAAGCAGCCAGTAGTGCTCACTTGTCAAATCATATGAACACTTTTCTTTCAATCTGTGTGCTTTAGGAGGCATCTGCTAAAGGCATATGTAAGATGAAGCCAAAGAATCTGGCAGATAGTTCAGAACGTTCCTGTCAAGTTCAGGGTTATCAAAAATGAAACAGGGTGTTTGCACACTTCAAGTCTGTTCTACTGTATAAAAACTGAGTGAATGAACTGAGGTGTGTAGGGGGAGAGTGTTGCCTTTAAAGAGGAAAAGTCTTAAAAAAGAAAAATCCACAGCTTAAAGGCAATGTTAAATAAGACTCCTGGGAGCTCAGAGTTGTCTAGGCACTGGAGTGACAGTGTGGGAAAGACAGTGTCTTTTCTCTTATGGCATTTATACATTCACAAGGTGGGAGTGGAAAGAGGGAGGGGGCAGGCAATCAGCAAACAAACAAATGCAAGGTAACTTCAAATAATGATAATGAACAGGAGCATCTAGAGGGCAGAGGCTAGTGTGGGTTGTGTTGCGTGGTCTCCAGTACCTAGGACAATGCCTGCGTCGCCTTCAGCAAACACTAAATTGATGGATAATTTTATGACTGCTTTTTCTATTTCTATGAGAAATGTCATTGGGATTTGGATTGGAATTGCATTAAATCTGTATAGTGCTTTAGTCATAGTATGGTCATTTTGACAATATTAATTCTGCCTATCCAAGAACAAGGTAGATCTTTCCATCTTCTAAGGTTTTCTTTAATTTCTTTCTTTAGCGTTCTGCAGTTTTTTTTTTATTGTTGGTCGTTCAAAACATTACATAGTTCTTAATATATCATATTTCACAGTTTGATTCAAGTAGCGTTCTGCAGTTTTAACTGCAGAGGTCTTTCACTGCTGAGAGCCATAGCCGAGTCCGAATGACGCATGGCATTTTTGCCAGAACGGAGTGGTTGAGAGGTAAGGCCAGCAAGCCATTGAGATGACAATGGTTATGTTAAGCTGTGTATTTTAGACCCCTGCAGTCCGCCTTGGCCTGCTACCTTGGAGTTCTCGCTACTTTGGAGTTCTCGCGGGGATTCCCGGAGAGTTCCCATTGGTTGGGGAAGTGCCGGAGGCGGGATTTCGGGTTGGTGTGTGGTGTGTCCGGAGAGAAGGCCGTGTGCATGGCGTTCGCGGAGTTCGGAGAATAAAAGAATTCCTGTTTTGCACCTACAGGGCTGTGTGGCGGCTGGGTTATTTTGTGCCCAGCCAGACTGCAGCATTTCACCTCTTGTTAAGTTGATTCCCAAGCATTTTGTTTTATATTTTAGGCTACTGTAAGTGGAGTGGTTTTCCTCATTTCCCTTTCAGAGGATTTGTCACTGATATACTGAAATGTCTTTGATTTATAGCTGTTGATTTTGTATCCTGTTACTTTGCTGAATTCATTTACTAGTTCTAGAAGTTTTCTAGTGGAAGTTTTTGGGTCTTCTAGGTATAGAATCATATGGTCAGCAATAATGCTAATTTGAGTTCTTCTTTTCCTATGTGTATCCCTTTAATTTATTTTATCTAATTGCTCTGGCCAGTGTTTCAAGAACTATGTTAAATAAAAGTGGTGAAAGAGGGCATCCCTATCTTGTTCCAGTTTTTAGAGGGAATGCTTTCAATTTTTTCCCATTTAGAATGATGTTGACTTGGGGCTTAGAATAGATAACTTTTATAATGTTGAGATATGTTCCTGTCATCTCTAGTTTTTCTAGTGTTTTGAAAAACACCATAGAGATTTAATGCAATTCCAATCAAAATCCCAATGACATTCCTCAAAGAAATAGAAATGAAATTCATCTAGGAAAATAGGAGAGCCAGAATAGCCAAAGCAATCCTTAGCAAGAAGAGTGAAGCAGGTGGCATCACTATACCAAACCTGTAAACTATACTACAGAGAAATAGTTAAAAACAATAACAAAAAAACCAAAACAACAACAACAACAAAAATAGCATGGTATTGGCACGAAAACAGACTGATAGACAAATGGTACAGAATAAAGGACACAGAGTCTAACCTATATAATCATAGTTATCTCATATTAGACAAAGGCACCAAAAACATACATTGGAGAAAAGATAGCCTCTTTAACAAATGATGCTGGGAAAACTGGAAATCCATATGCAACAAAATGAAATTAAACCCCTATCTCTCACTATGCACAAAACTCAACTCAAAGTGGACCAAGGACCTAGGAATTAGACCAGAGACACTGCGTCTATTAGAAGAAAAAGTAGACCCAAATCTCCATCATGTCAGATTAGGCCCCAACTTCCTTAATAAGACTCATATAGCAAAAGAATTAATGTCAGGAATCAATAAATGGGATGGATTTAAACTAAAAAAGCTTCTTCTCAGTAAAAGAAACAATCAGTGAGGTGAAGAGAGAGCCTACAAATTGGGAACAAATTTTTACCACATGCACATCAGATAGAGCACTAATCTCGAGGATATATAAAGAACTAAAAAAATCTTAACACCATAAAACCAAATAACCCAGTCAATAAATGGGTCAACTGAACGACACTTCTCAGAAGAAGATATACAATTAATCAAGAAGTATATGAAAAATGTTTAACAACTCTAGCAATTAGAAAGATGCAAATCAAAACTACTGTAGGATTTCATCTCACTCCAGTCACAATGGCAGTTATTAAGAATACAAACAACCATAAATGTTGGTGAGGAAAAGGTACACTCACACTTTGCTGGTGAGACTGCAAATTGGTGCAGCCAATTTGGAAAGCAGTATGAAGAATCCTTGGAAAACTAGGAATGGAGCCACCATTTGACCCAGCTATCCCACTCATCCATCTATACCCAAAGGACTTAAAAACAGCATATTACAGGGACACAGCCACATCAATGTTTATAGCAGCACAATTCACAATAGCTAAACTGTGGAACCAACCTTCATGCCCTTCAGTAGACAAATGAATAAACAAAAAGTGATATATATACACAATGGAATATTACTCAGCATTAAAAGAGAATAAAATCATGGCATTTGCAGGTACCTTAAAAATGGTACTGATGAAGTTGGAGAACATAATGCTAAGTGAAGTTAGCCAATCCCCCAAAAAAACCCAATGCTGAATGTTTTCTCTGATTTAAGGCTGCTGATTCATAACGTGGTGGGGGGGGGGTGGGGACATGAGAGGATTAGATGAACTCTAGATAGTGCAAAGGGGAAAAGGGGAGGGAGGAGAAGGAAAGGGGTGTGGGGGTAGGAAAGATAGTGGAATGAGATGGACGTCATTACCCTAAGTACATGTATAAAGACACTAATAGTGTGACGCTACTTTGTGTACAACCAGAGACATGAAAAATTGTATTCTATATTTGTAATATGAATTGTAATGCATTCTGCTGCCATATATAAGAAATTAGAATTTAAAAAATGAAAAAAATGAGACTCAGATAGTTTTCCTCAGGCCACACAGCTTGTACACAAAGATTAAGGTTGCGGCCAGAGTTTCAACTCTGAAATCTAACCCGTTCCAATGATATAAACCATTCACAGGGGGTAAGGCATGGGGAGCAGAGGTGAGGTGGCTTATGTCAAGGAAAACAGGAGTCTCCAGCTTACAAATTAAAGACTACTGCAGCTTAATCTTGTATTTTCAATCACCTCACACCCAGTACTACCACTCCAGGCCCACGGTGTATATCCTCATTCCCAACCTGCACCTTTTATCAAGGAAGGAGGAGGGCACTCCTGTGGTCCTGTCTTGTTCTTCTTGTCGCATTTTTATTCATCAATTTAGTGTTCGCTGAAGGCTACCATACCCAAATATTCTCAGTTTATTTCCTGCAAACCAAACTGGGACAATTACTGTTTATGTCATAGGTGTATAATGATGGTTCAGTGACAAATATTATGTGACATGCTTAGTGCTTGGCACAGGAACCTTAAAAATAGTACTGATTTTGTTACCTATTAGGAGTCTGCTGAATCAGCCATTTCCTTTTAATAATACCAAAGCCACCTTGGCCCAGCAGCAGTTACACAGGATCCTAGGTGACCAGGGAATGTGGATGTGTGAGTCTGTGTGATAGTCTTCACCTCCGTGAACAATCTCCACACACTTGCCTGGCAAAAGGAAAACTTAAGGAGGTACATAATTTCACAGAAACAGTAGAACTTCCAATGGACCTTCCAGGAAGAAAATGGTTTAAATTACTCTAAAGATAAGGGGACGGTATCGCTGAAGCAGAGGATCCATTTGGACAGAGTGAGAAGGAAGGAGTGAATTCATCGTGAGGAGGGTCAGTGGAGATGTCAGTACTCATCCAATGTGAGCTTAAGTAAATGTCAGATACTGTTCTAGATTCCTGCCTTTAGAGAGCTTGCATTCTACTTGGGGAGATAGACATGAACCAAAGCAGTAATAAATAGAAAAAGTATTACAGGTTATGCTAAAGCCCAGTATTAAACAAACTGAGTACTGAGATAGAGACTATCAGGGCTGCAGCTAATAGTGTATTCTTTTATCAACTATTTTATCCACCCTGCAAATCTTGGATGGAGACAGAGCAGAGATTATTGTCCCCATTGTACAGATGAAGTGACTGTGGAAGATGAGGTAACAAGCCAGAGGACAACTGCCCTTGGCTTTTTCCCCTCCCCAGGCTGTGCCTGCTGTCGTTCTAGATGCAATGAGGCCTGACATTCACCAGGACTCCTCTTTCAGCACCCAGTCTGCATGAAGGCAGGCTGGTTTCTCTTTGTTCCTTGCTTGGGGGCACTGTGAACTTTGGAGTTCTCATCTCAGTTCTGAAATCCATCCAGCTTCCTAGTGATGGGCCACTCACCAGAAGTCAGTGACCAGCATTTTGCCACATTAAGCCCAGAGAAAACTTTCATTTCACAAATGCACAGTGACATTGTAAACAGTTGCATAAATTGGCTTAATTTCCTTGTAGAAAAATAAGCATATTCTGAAATGATAGATGTTCCCCCCATCAATTAGAGAAATTAACATTTCCCTCTGTGGATGGTGCTGTTGCTGTATCTCATTTGCCTGACCTGAACACAGCCATTTCTTTTTTTCCCAAGCCATTCCAGTTGGACAGAAAGTAGGATACGGGGGTCTTCTTTCTCTGGGGCCACTCTAGATTGGATTCTCAGTTCTGCCCGTCATATTCCCATAGTGTGGATGGGAAGCAGATAAACACCAGGATACGTTGCAGGTGTGCTATTTGGAGTGAGTGATAAAGACCTAGCAAAGCATGATTTAAGTATGATTTTTGCTTACCCCACCCAATCGTCTGTAATGAAGGATGTCAGGCATGGAAAGCAACACTACCAGCATGGAGGGTTAGATCTATTGGATTGGTTCAGTTAGATTGATAAATCCTGTTGGACAAAATGCTAAACAAATCTGAATCTCAGTTTATTCTGTCAGAGCTCAACTCAGGTGTGTTCTTGAGAATGCTTGCTCTATCTCAACTGGGGAACTTTTGTCTTTTCCTACCATTTGTTCTACTCCCTCCATGGATAGAGAGAAGTAGTTTAATGTAATTTCAGTCTGACTGTTGAAGAGTTAGCAGGAACAATGTATTTGCTTATAAAATCTGCAGATCAGGGTAGCAAATCTCTGGCCTTTGGGCCACCCTGTCCCTCACAAGTCTTTGGGAGCCATTGCTGAATGCAGAGCAGCGCATAGATTACTACAATTTCTGCTGAGCTCTGATTCAGCCTCTGACTCTTTCTTAGCACAGTGCTCTTGGCAGCTGAATCTGAGTCAGCAGGTGAGGTGAAAACTATTTGCCTTACCTGGCCAAGTTTCTCTTTAATCTCATTGGCCAAAAAGGTCCTGGGGACACAGCACAGTTCCATTTTCATCAAGGGAGAATGAGGAAATTCGGAGCCAGTGTTCCCATCTTTAGATGAATGGGGTGTGTACATGCCACAGAGGTATAAATTCCTTATCTCCTGCTTGGGCTTTGTCACTTCTGTGGGGCATTGCTCCATTCAAAATTTCTGACTTTGAATCCTCTTTACCCTCCTTGCATTAGGCATCACAAGCTACACAGAAGACAAGAGAGATAAAACTCACGGTCCTCAGTCTTGAGATTCTCCTAATATATTCAGAGCAACAGGACAAGCATTGATACCACTGTTATGAAATAACAGTGTATTTCTATTTTGATTTTTTATTAAACATTCTAATTTTTAATTACTTATTTAATTAAATATTTATTAAATAAATAATTTTTTATAATTGAATAAATTTTTTCAAAATCTTTTGATATTGTTTAGTTGTTTGTTTTCTCTTTTGGGTCACATCTCTGGCTGAGGTCAATAATTATCCTCAGAAAGCATCTAAAAAAGCATAAGAAAAGCTCTCTTGTACCTTTCAGTTGATCAGAGTAGGGCAGGAAAAGGGGAGGTATTTCATCTTTGATTTTTTTCCCCCAGTAGGTAGAAATGATGTTAAGGAAGGAGCAATACCTCTAACAAAATCCCCTCCCCGCCATCTTGGTTGGTTTCAGCAGCAGCTATAAAATGCAATTCTGGGCCAATCTCATACTCTCAGTTTCCTCATTTGAAGAAAGTACCACTTCTGAGAGCACCCTTGAGCAGTAAATGACCAGGGTCCAGAGAGTCCTGGGTAGTGAAGGAAGGACCTTCCTTGTGGGTACCACCTAACTGGGAGTATTCATTGCTACCTTGGGAAATCCTCGAATGTGCCTCCAGCTATTAGCGGTTTCACAGAAGCCCTAGTTTGCTTCTTATCAGGCCTCTGGGTTCAGGATGGATCAGAAAACGTAGTGGGAGCAGGACATCAGGGGATGAAGAAGAGACGGGCACATAGCAGACAATCAGGAGCCTGAAGGTCATGGTTGCTTTTCCATAGAAATGGTCATGAATGTGCATTAAAGTCATCATTTAAATACTTAGGCTTTATTTATTGCAAATCCATTTTAGAAATTTGGCACCAAAGTCCTAGTGTTGTCCTCATAAGAAGCAATGGGAGGTGCAGATGCTATGAAGTGAAAGTCACACATAACATTTCTGTGTTAAACCCAGGGGGAAAAAACACTATGCATTTTTGTTTGTTTATTTCTTATGAAATCTACTCATAAAATATCTTTTCTCTCAAGCAGTTAAATGCATTATCTTCTTAACAGGATTTTTTTTTTCCTGTTGGTAAGAGTGGATCATTCACTTTGGAGAGGTCCTCTTTTTTTTTTTTGAAGAAAATTACTAAAAGACATTAATTGAAATCATTTCAATATGTTAATACATTGATTCCTTTCCCCCAGTGCATCCTGAGACTACAGACTGAAGCTCCCCCTGCCACTCTGTATGCACCAGATCTCCACACCCGAGGCTTATCACAAGCAATTATCTTACCCAAATAAAAAATGAAAATGGAAAAGTTAAATAAATAACAGGACATCTTGATGGAATCGCAGTAATGCTCATCTTGGTTAACATTAGCCCTGACTTTTGGACAGCTAGATTTGTTAATATGCTTGTCCTTTGTTTAGGCAACTATCTCTGTAAATCTCATGACTTTCCAGAATGATGGATGACAGCCATCTCTTCTCTCCCCTAAAAATACATTCTCCAGGAAACTGGAAGAAGCAAAATGGACCCCATAACCCTGACTTAAGTATTACTTATATTGGAGCAAACCTTCAAAATTGAATTCACCCCAAAATCATGGTTTCTCCACTATAGGCTCAGTATTCTATTGTTTCTGGTTTTCTATTCTAAGTAAGAGATCCCTGTGTATCAGAACCAATCAGGTCTCAATGAACTTAAAACGGAAATTGTAACATGGGGTACAACTGGGATAGGCCAATACACACACACACACACACACACACACACACACACACACATATATATATATATATACACATACATATGAGAGAGAGAGAATGGCATGGCTTGAGGGTATGGCTTCAACAAATGAATTTGGGGAGTTGATATTCAGAACATAGCAATGTCTGTGAAGATATTTGGAAGTGGAAGAGCTTACATGTTCTTAGTTGGATTTTTCACTAAATTTTTATTTCTACTCTGAGTAGAGCAGATTCAAACATGAAATGTAGCTTTCTTTTTCTTGCAGTTTCTTTCATTTCCAATATCCCTTCCTTTCTTCTCCCTCCAAGTGTCACTGATCTACTGAAAAATTTTGAGGCATAAGAGAAAGGCAACATTATGGTTTCATGTAACAGTTTTAAAAGTAATATTAGTTATTATTATTATTATTAGTAGTAGTAGTAGTAGTAGTGATAATACTGGGGATTTTTATAAAGACACTCTACCACTGACTTACAGCCCAAGTCCTTTTTATTTTTATTTTGAGAAAGGGTCTTGCTAAGTTGCTGAGGCTGTCTTTGCCTTGTGATCCTCCTATCTCAGCCTCTGGGATTATAAGTGTGCACCAACACGCCCACCTAGATATCATTATTTTAAAAAGTTTCTTCTCACTCATACCCAGCACTTGGAATTTTTAATGGCCCTTTTTTCTTCTCCCTTCCTGTTTCATGACTCTTTTCTCTTACCTACTTCTTCTCCTTCTTGACTTTCTTCATCTCCTGCCTGGTCTTGAGTCTCTGGACCTCTTATCTAATCCCCTTTGGACTATAAGCACAACAAACAAACAAAACCCTTTTATTTCTCCACACAGAGATATTCATTCATTTTTGTCCCTTTGCTCTGGCCTGTCCTTCTAGATTGTACTGTAGAGTTTATCTTTTCCTACACAAATATTCCATTAGGCGTTTCATTAAAACACAAGTTAGTAGTAAGTTTTCTCCCTTTTAGAACTAACCGTTGACCTTTGAAATACCATTTCCTCACCTTTCTAGAATAATTTTGCTAACTATGATATGTGGGTAGGATAAAAAAACAAAAGCAAAACCAATGTGTAAAGTGTAGAAATAATCTATACAAGAAAGGCTGAGTGATCCCCGTATGCCCCTACTTTGGGAGTGGGAAATGGTATTTTATCCATGAGGGTTGCTCACAAGCACACCTGTTCACGGAAGAGAGTTAGCATAAGAGCAGGCGTCTAGCTTGTTTTAGAGACAATTTACCCACAATGTCTTCCTGAGATCCTCCAAAGGACCACTACAAAGAAAAATATTAGAAAATATGGCAAATTGAGAATGTCATTGAAGAGTCAAAATGAACTGGGGGTGGCTCATTCTCCTCATGCTCAGCCTCCTCCTGGAAACCAGGTCTTGGCAGGAACAATATGTGGGGAAGTTAGGAAATGCTGCTGAAGATCTCCACCTGTTGAGAAGGGGCATTCCTCACCATTATATACACTTTGAAATTCTTCAAAACTCTGTTGATTTCATCACTGTTTTATTGGATCTCTTTCTTACTAATGTTTGCAGATAGTAGCTTGATTATAAACTATGATGTAATCATGTTTCCTCTTTTTCTTCTGTCAGTAAGTCAGATGCTGTGCTGGGTGCAGTAAGTGTGGTTGCTTGTAAGTATATTTAGAAATCCAAGCAGATACTATTTTGGATTTTATATAAATTCAGTCCACTTAACTCTCTCCAAGTGAGATCAACAATTTCTTTCTACTCGACCACAATATGCTTCTTGTGAACTTGTTTCCCGGGTTTCCTCTCCTTCATCCCTTAGTCTAGGAATGTGTGGGAAGGTGGTGGAACGATTTCTTCACCACTGTGGCCAGAATGGGGCAGAGAGACTTCATGTCTTCTTTCTCCTCAAACTTAATCTCCTCCTTCAAAAGTAGAGCCACCACTAGGCACTGTATGAGTCTTTATTGTTTGTGACATTATAAAGATGCTGTTGGAAGAGAATTAGGATGTTTGACACCTTATAGTTGAAAGATCCAATAAATACTTCAGTTTTTAGTTCTGGGGTAAATATTTTGTCCTTAACCAGGTGTGAATTGGGATTTTTCAAAAAAAAGATCATACTGAAGATGTTTTTCTCATTCTCCTTGCCCTTCCCTCGAATATGTATGAAGGAGGAGGAAAGGTAGGCAAAGAGGGATGATAAAAGGTGAAGAAATATGCAAAATGGAATTCATCTATATTCATTTTACTTTTTAAATAATAAAAAGTAGAAAAGAATTAAGCAATAATAGCGATTTTTATTATGTAACTTTGTATAGGCTATTACATAAAAGTTGAAGAGTTAAGGAGAAAGGGCTAAGATTTATACAGAGGGAGCAGGCTTGTCTAGATAGATGCAGAAAAGAAAAACTGCATCAGTAGTTGGGGCTGGCAAGAAAGCAAATATTAGGAATAAAAAAAATCGTAAGCCTTGTGTGATAATGTTGGGGTTACCCCAGAGGAAGATATGATCGCAGATCTAGAGGTTTGTTATAAGCACTGTTAATGAAATTGACCAAATGTCATCACCGTCTAAATACACTTATTTTCAGTACTTTTATGAACAGGCAAAAAACAGGCATTATGTTAAAGGGGAGTGGTTAAAGTCTCACTCTCTTTGTTCCTCCACTGTCTGTCTTGAGCCATGATGAGAATGTGCTGTGGAATGTCTAAGCACAAGACCTTTGCCCTCTGGAAACTCTCAGGGAAGGAGGCCAACCTTAGATAAAGGATGATGACTCTTCATATACCCATTTCAGATTTTAGGGACTAGCAATGGAGATCAGGTTTAATGAAGTGGAATGGGATGAAATTGGAGGTTATTTTCTCTCCAATATTGGGCCACACTTCCTAGGCTGGGATGGTGGGAGAGAAGAGCATGCTAGGAAAGGGGATTAATGGGGAGGTAAAGACATGCAGATCAGCTAGAAAGGAGGCCCAGCGATGGAAGTATGAACATGAGATCAGTATTGTTCCCAGCCACAGCCCAGAGGGGTTCTGAATTTCAGAATGTGGCTTCAGCCCTCTCTGACTGTGTTCCTCCACAAGGTGAAGAATTCATGGGGTTAGGATGTGTGCCCTTCTGAGTTCATGCCTTTCTGTCCCCAGTTTTGAGATCATGCTCTGGGCTCAGAAACCTGTGATTCTTTGAGTTTGCAGAGCTGGTTCTGCCTCCTTGCTGGGTCAGGTCTGCAGGGGACAGAAGAGGATGCTCTTGTGTATGGAGTAGTCCTACAGGCTTGCCCAGGGGCTGCTGCTTGTGGATAGCATACTCAGAGCTTGGGTGTGAGGGCTGGAGTGTCTACATATGTGGCAGGCTTGTGCTGTGCAGGATGTATCTCCAAAAGAAAGGGAAAGGGGCAGGGTGGAATGCTGGGGCTGGCACTCTCCATTCCTCCACATCTGATGCAGAACTCTAAGGTGTCTTTAAATTCTAAATGTGGGACTACAATTCCAGGTTGATGTGAAGGTGTATTTGTCAAGTATGAGGATAGAAAATCGTTTATTTAACATTTTAATATGTTAGTTCAATAGACATATTAGACATGGATTATTGGCCTCCATTTGTACTCCTGCTTTAGCATGCCAATGTCACCCCTTCTTAGGATTATTGCCGAGTTGCTTCTTTTAGAAGTAACTGTTCATGGGGCAGGGGACAAAAGCATCAGAGACCTGATAGTTTCTTCTCTCTGAATCCACCAGAATCACTCTGGCCAAAATACACTGTGAGTTGTAACAAGTGAGGCTAACTCACTGAATTCTTTTGTCTGTGTGTTTGGTTTCTCACAAGGTGTCAGTCATTTTGTGATATGTGTACCAGAGGTACGATGCTCATGTTCTCTAATTCCCCTCTCTGATAGAGAAGAAAAATTTTTTCAAAGGGTGAATTGCAAGAGACAGCTACCCATCTGTATCCTCCTGTGTTACACACATATACACTCCTGCACATGTGCTTGTGTGTGCACACACACACAGACACACAACACACACAGGGGAGCTCCTTTTCCTTCCTCTTCTCTCTTTAAACTCAGGGGGCTTTATAGCGGCTTTTCTTCCACCTGTTTGCATCGGTTACAAAAGGGGCTTGCAAAGAGAGTTGCTATGGCGCATCTTTGCAGATAACAGGAGTTGGCAGATGTTTTTTAATTAAAGAAATTCAGGTTATGAAAAAGATGTCATGGGTAGAAAGAGAGAGGGGGAACTTGCCAGCCACAAACCCCTGCTCACATTCACTGGGGCCCAGCTTGCAGCATCTGCCTCTGGATCTACAAAATGCCATTGTCAGGAGAGGAAGGGAGTGGGGAGCAGATGTAGGTATCGGGATGCTGCCAGCTCTTGATTATCTACCATTTGGGGTACAGGGCCAAAACTTGAATGATCTATATCCACAGAGAACGCAAAACAACACTGTAGCCAAATGTTTTGACTTCCTTCTTTGACAAACTACCACTGGAGCTATGTAGGACTTTGAGTCTTCTTGACTCCTTTCCTTTCTTTTTGACCAGTTAGAGCAAGGGTAATTATATACAGAATGAGCCTCCCTAGCAGGAAAACCTGAAATTCAAAATGTTCCAAAATCCAAAACATTTTTGAACACCAATATGGCAGCACCAGTGGAAAATTCCACATCAGACCTCATGTGACTGGTCATAGTTAAAGCACAGGTGCACTAAAAGTATTGTGGAAAATTCCCTTCAGGCCATGTGTATAAGATGAGTATGAAATATAAATGAATTTTTATGTTTAGACTTGGGTGCCATCCCCAGGATATCTCATTATGTACATGCAAATAGTCCAAAATCTGGGAAAAAAATGAAATCTGAAATACTTCTCTTAAACTTTTCATATAAGGGACATTTAGCCTGTACCAAAAAGATAGAAGCAAGCATCGTTGAGTCCTACTTATCCATGTATCACACTTTAGTAGATTTAGTTAGCAAAACCATCAAATTGAAATCCTCAGAGAGAACTTAAGACCTTCTATCTCTGGCATTGAGAAAACAGAGCCCATAGATGGCAGCTGACTTGCTCAAGTTCTCTCCCTGAATCCATGATAGAGCTTGATCTAGACCCGGGTCTTCTGGTTCAAGGCCACTGAGCTGCCCAATGAGGATTCTTGTGTTCTGAAACTTGTAGATTTCTTTTAAGTCATGTACATCAATGTATGATTGACCACTGCCCTTTGATAACCCTCCCACGTTATTATCTTTCTATATGCCTGAAAAAGTATTACTGTGATTGCAAAGACTACAGAGTGTTAATGCTTACAGAACCCTATTAGGTAAAATCAATGTATAAGCCAGATGAAGATCAATAGAGAATAGTGGGGACTGTGGCATACTGTGAGATACGTGATCCACATGAAGGCATTTAAATAATAAAATTTGAACACCTTGCTGACCAAACAAAACATCTGCAGAATACAGTTGGCTCTTGGGCTGCTATATGACAAACCCTGCCTAGGACCCAGAACTTCGGTGTATTAGCTGCTGGACATGGAGATTAGCACTGTCTTATAGAAATATAATGCAACCCTTTTCCAGTTGTAATTTCAATTTTCTCCCCAGGTAACTACATTAGAAAGTACAGATAATCAGGTGAAATTACTTTTAATAATTCATTTTACTTAACCAAATATTATAAAATATTATCTCAACATGTAATTAATAAAAAAATTAATGAGATGTTTTACATACTGTCGTTTTAATACTAAATCTTTTAAATCCAACAAATTTGGGAACAGATGTGGGGTTGACTTTTTACCTTTTTAAAAGCTACTTACACTACTTTTGGCATAGAGATAAAGGGCTTTGTTATTCATTGCCACAGTCTGGCTGGGCACAAATCACCAGCCACTCAAGCAGGAACAAACTTTATTTCCAATCTCCACCAGCACACTCCCCAGGTAGTCTCCCAAACGCCACCCACGCGGCTCCTCCACACTCCAACTGGAACTCCACCACCACACTCCAACCGGAACTCCCTCCACCGGAACTTCACCAACCAACACAAACTCTTCAGGAATCCCCACGAGAGCTCAACCGGAACTCAGAGAGAACTCAAAAGTCATCATCTTAATGGCTCACTGGCGTCACCTCTCAACCACTACTTCTGGCAAAAATGCCATGCGTCATCCCGACTCGGCTATGGCCCTCAACAATTCATGACACAACATCAGTTTCTCTCATCCCCTATAATAGGCAAAACTCTAAGATGACTCTAGTGATTCTCAACCCTTGATTCATTCACCTTTTCCTAGTTACTTAACCAACATTGCTATGAAGGGATTTTGCAGGTATAATTAAGATCTCAAGTCAGCTGACTTGAAATAGGGAGATAAAGCAGGTGGATCTGACCTAAGCATATGGCCCTTTACATAGGACTCTCAAGGTCAGAGGTACAGAAATTAGAGAGATTACAAAGGTGGCAGTAAGAAGTTTTTCATTATTGACTTTCACGTGGAGGGGACCATGTGGCCAGGAATTCAGGTGGCCTCTATGAGCTGAGAATGGGCCCTGCAGAAACCCCTCAAATCTCACCAGGGGTGATGTGGAGGGCCCAGATGGATGCCACACATGCCATGGGTTTGTGTTACTGTGGGGTCAGGGAGGACACCTAGTTTGGGGAACTTACCCTAAACAAGCAGAGGGCAAGCCTGCTTTTTTCTCCTAGAAATATATTATCTCATGCCCCCAGCTTGATCCCTGCAAACACAACTCTGAGAAATGTCTCTGGTAAAAAGCAGTTAGAGCCTTAAATTGCGGGCACACCAAACAAAATGTGTGGCATAGAAGAGGGCCATGGAGAAGTTCATCAACATTTTATACTCCCGGCACATCATGGTTCGGACTAGTCATATGTCCAGCATGCTATGGTAGCTATTGTACAGCACAGATACAGAAAGTACCATAGAAATATTTTTGGAAAAGTTGATTGGAAAATTGAGAGCTGGGTTCTTCACCAAGATGACTGATGCCTTTTCTTGAAATCTAAAAGCTGGTAATGGCTGTAATTCACAATAGCTTACTATATATTTTATAAAGATCTGGAAGAGAAAAGCTCAAAAGTCTCCAAACATGAAAAAAATGATAGAAGAGGGAAATACTAATTATCCCTATTTAATCAGTACATGCTAATGAAATCAATATTGCACTGAACCCCATGAATGTGTACAATTAATACATATCACCTGAAATAAAGATTTTAAAATTCTAAATTTTTTAAAAAGCTTGTAATGAAGGAGAGTTTAATTAGTCTGTCTAGTGTCTATGTGTAGGGTTATCTTTGGGCAGGATCTGATTGTTAGACTCAAATGCATCTGTCCATTCTTCCTCTGGAGAGATCTGTCCATTCTTCCTCTGGAGCAGTAGTTCTCAAACTTTCTCCCCATTATTGCCCTTTTATGAAGTGGTCTTAGACAATTTTTCCTTAATTATCCCCTTTTCACCATGAAAATTTAGACCAAGACATACTGCATATTATTTATGTATAGGGATCCTTTGGAAAGCCACAAATCATTACAATATCTAAATTTCTTTGTTCCTCTCCAACCAAACTTTTCTCCTTTGGTGGCAATATTATCCCTATTGAGAATGTATGCTTTGGAGGACTAAAGTTATATATACTGTCTCATCAGAGGCAGACTGATAAATTAGGTTTCCAGTATATTTCATTTAAGGTGCAATAGCTTACTCTACCCTTGGTAAAAGGGTGACCTTGTGAGGTGTCAGGTGCTCAGAGTAAGTGGATACTCATGTGTTCAGAGTAGGGATACAGAGAGCTGGGCTGCCTTACCATTATTGCACTGTCTCTGTTCTTCATGAAGTGCCTATTCTTTCTTTTCTAGGATCAGTGACCTCTCTTTTGGGGGTCATCTCTGAATAAACATGAAAACATTTTTACCCATAGGGTCCCCCTTACCCATCAGCACACCTTAGCCACAATGTGTATCCCCCCCTTTCCTCAGTATTTTGGAGAATAGACAGCCAAATTCAACTTTGGGAAAGTCACTTTGTGCTTTGGAACAGTGGGAGGAAAATTTTCTACTTTGCTGGGTCTACATCATGAAGACCACGATAAGCAAATTTTCAGTTGAAAGTACATTTAAATTCCTGGAAGTCAATTGTTGGGGTTACAAGCCCAGAGGAGTCAAGGATTCGTGTATAGTATCCTTAGAGGGTAGGTTTCTTCCCCTTGTTTGGAGGAGCCTGCTTTCATCTCTGACCTTGAGCATCCATCTGTAAGATGCTAGCCATTAGGGAAATGTGGAATTGGGCTTGCCAATGTCAATGAGGTGACATTTAACATTATTAAAGCTGTTATGCTTTGTCAGGGGATGTGTTACACACTTTGCTTAGAACTGTGCTTTTACAATCTTTAAAGACTTTTTGTAATTAATTTCTGACTTGTATACTGATCAGGCATTTGGTCTTGTATAATACCAATTTTTGGTGTTTGTTTCAGTTTGCTTTGTGGTCTAGCATATGACCACCTTTTATTATATGTGCTTGAAAAGAATCTATTCTATAAAATTTCCTAAACAGTGTTTTACATTCATTTAAAATTTGTTAACTGTGTTGTTGATTCTTCTATATCTTTGCTAATTTTTTTTTCAATGCTTGATTTACTCCTTTGAAACAAGTACATTATCTCTCACCACGATGATGGCTTTGTCAATTTCTCCTAAAAAAACTATTGACTTTTGTTTTATGTATTTCAAGGTTAGTTTTTATTTGAATAGACACTTATGTATTGTCTTATGTATCTGACATTTTTTTCCTTTTATCAGTAAAAAGTGCCCTCTGTATCTCTAAAAATTCTTGAAATTTATTTCATCTCATAATAGTATGACACCCGCTTTTTATTATTGATATTAATCCAGAAAGTTTTTCTTCCTATTCTTTTACTTTTAATATTTATATGTACTTATATTTTTGCTGTATCTTTTGTACAGATTATATAGCTGAATTTTTAAAAGGTGATAAAAAATCTGTCTTTTATTTGGGGAGTTTGGTTTATTCGTATTTATTGGAATTACTGATAAGTTTGGACTATTTTCTTCCACTTTTAATTTTTAAAACAATATTTTTTTGTCTCCATTACTACTTTATTTTTCATTGGACTAATTTTTTTCTATATTTTGATTTTTATGTGTATCTATTCTATTTCTGTTCTTTGAGTAAATTTAACATTATAGCATACAGTTGATTTAAAAAGTATCACCCAGGGTTGTGTTAAACATTTCTAGGGAATGCCTATCATTAAGTGGTAAGGCCTCGATCTGTGCCCACATTCCAAAAATACAAGAGATGTGAAGCAGTTTATGATCATTTCTTCCTATTGTTCATATGGTGGTTCAATATTTTATTTATCCTTTACACTTATACTTCTAATTATTCTACTTTTTATCATTATGGATTCATACTATCCTTATTTATAAATTTATAAACTTACAAATTTCTTTGCCTACCATCTAATTTACTCAGAAGCTTACCAATTAATTTGGTTACCTTTTGTTTTTCAAGTTGTATTTTATTTATTTATTTCTAGATTTAATTTTCTCCGTGAGGGGAAGCACTTGAGTAGCTCTTGAATTGAAGGTCTGCCTGTAATAAGTTATCAGGTTTTAATTACCTGAAAAAGTCCTAACTTACCTATATTGTTACATATTTTCTCTTATATGTGTTGTATAACAAAGAAAAATGGTATTAGTCATTATTATGGCTTCATGCTTGAATGATAGTTTAACTGGGTATAGAAGTCTATGTTCACTGCTATACTTTTTTTCTAAGCACTTTTAAGATACTAATATGCTATTAATTTATTGCCTCTTTGTCCTGAAATTGCCCTTCTTTGTCATAATTTGTGATATTGGACCTAAACACGATATTACATTTCTCCTTTGCCAGATGGCTCTGTGTTAGTTTCTGCCAATAGAGGGCACTAGAGGGACACTGCAAGGCTGGAAAAAAGAAGGTGGGGGGAACGTTTCTCCCTTCTGTTGTTTTATAGTTCAGTAGTGAGCAGATCAAGATATAGAAATCCTTGTTTATTTGTGACTTCTTCCAGTCACTTTTTTGGTTACCACATTAGGTGGTGACTCTCAGCTCTCATGGTTCAGTGGTGACCAGTTTCTTTGTTACCACATCAACAGGCACCCTGTTCCTATGGCACCTATGCCTCCTGCCCAGAGCTATGAATCTCAGCTTTGAGGATCTCCTCCCCTGATATTTTAATTTTCTTCCCTGTTCATTTATTTCCCAACCCAAAGAGTAGTTGGTCTGTAATTTTTACCTCTTTGCCCCTTAAAATCTGTTTTGCCCACGTGGATGGTGGTTACCTTTTATTAGTTAATAATTCACTTTACAAAATTTTCCCTATTTAAATTACTACTATGGTTTCAGTCTCCTGATTGGACCTTGACTGGTGAAATAGAATTCTATTTTCTGTTTAGTTTTGTTCCTGTGTTGTCAGCCACACGTTTGAATAGACACTTCAATAAAGAAGATACATATCTGGTCAATAAATTCATGAAAAAGTATTCAACATTATTAATCATGAGAGAAATACAAATTAAAACCAAAATTAGATACAGCTACGCAGCCATTAGAGTGACTGAAATTAGGGAAATTAGGGAGAACTGTAGTAAATAGCAACAATAAAACACAAATAAGAGATTGATGGATGAATCTGGATTTGAATACATGGATAAATATGTGAAAGAGTAAATGCAGTAAAATATTAATGGTTAGGGCTGGGATTGTGGCTCAGCGGTAGAGCGCTCACCTAGCACGGGCGGGATCCCGGTTCTATCTTCAGCACCACATAAAAATAAAAGCATTGTGTTGTGTCCATCTACACCAAAAAGTAAATATTAAAAAAATTTAAAAATATTAATGGTATAACCTAATGGTTATATAGATATTCATCATGAGATTCTGTCCGCTCTGCTCTGTGTTTGAAATTTTTATGATGAAATGCTAGGGGGAAAAAAGTGTTTTCTCCAAAGTTTTACTTAACTTTCCCCTTCCTCCTCCTTCCTTCCTCTTCCTCCTCCTCCTCTTTCTCTTCTTCTTCTTCATTCTCTGTGCTTTCATTGCAATGAGATTAGGTACAAATTAACTTTTAGTGCATTCAAGGATAATGAATGTACATATTCTTTCAATTCTCCAAACTTAGGTCTTATATCTTTGAATATTACATTTCTCCTCCCAAAGTTCTCCCTAGGTCCTTGCTCAAATTTCTCATTCTGTCATCCTCACATCTTAGCCTTGCTTTCCTATTTCTTTGGTTTCCTATGCTGCTGTTTGGGTGTCCTCTATTTGATGTAGTAATGGGGGTGCCTTCAGAACTTTCATCCTTAGATCCATCTTTCCCTTCACTCACTCTTCAGCTGTGTCTAGCTATTGATTAATCTATCACCGAATCTTTTTTTTAATCTGTAGAAATTATATTTATTTCCTTTCCCAGTATAATTATCATTTCATTACATATTGACTTTTTTATTCTTTAAGTGCTTGTGGTTGTAAACATTTATTTTTTTAGCTCAATTTTGACTCTATTTGGGTATTCTCAGGGGTTAAAATTCTGTTATTTCCTGGGTCTACTGACTCTTGCTTATTGTGGATTCTTCTTTGTGTGCTTCTTCATAAATATGGATTGTCGCTTATGGCCAGGGGACATTTGTTTGAGGGACTTTAGCGGTTTCAGGAAGGTTATGCCCCTCCAGAGACACTTTTTCATTTGTTTCTGCTAGGCAAATAGAGTCATAGACCCCAGTCATGTTTTTCTATTAATTTTCTATGCCATGCATACAGAATAATGTGGATCCCTGGCCCATTTGAAGGCAGGCCTGTACCATGAATTCTCAGAGGACACCATTTCTTTTCCTCATCCAGAGCCTAGTAAAAGACAGCTAAACTTCTTGACCACTTTCCTGAGTCAGAGTGCAGATGATGTTTATTTTATTCTACAACTAAGGTAGCACTTCAAGGCTTCTGGCTTCATCTGGAGGAAAGGAGAATGTTGTATTTTACTTCCTTGCTTCATGTGGCCACTTACACCCAAGCCCTTGCATATCCAAATCTGACAGCCTCTATCCCCCACAGACAGCTTTAGAATCAGCTCAGGGTTTCTACTCTGGTTTTCAGTTCTCCCTTTGTTTTGGGTCCCCGGAAAGTTCTCTTTCTTATAAACCCAGCTCTTTCAAAGAAGTTTCATTTATCTATTCAACATTTTCTAGGTGTTTCATATTGGGAGGGTCTTCAAGCAATCTGATCTTGTATAAGACCAGAAATGAAAGCTGTGTTAGTCATTTTGCATGGATTATTTGATTAATGTATCACAGCAACCCATAAACATGTATTAATTTTCCAGGAAATCTAGACATAGATGGGTTGGCAGCTTCTCCAGGTCTTACAAGTTGGTTGGTGTGGCAGAGTGGGTATCGACTAAATGTCGGAATGATTGCAAAGTCTAGACTTTGATTTTCTTGTGTTGCAATGGTAGGGAATCCATTCCTGGCTGGGAAGGTTACTCTGGCTGGTTTTGTCAGCAATGTCAGTAAATTAGTATCATAACCACCTTACTTCCATGTGTACATTTGCTGTCTTTTCAGTCATCATCAAGACCTAAAGAGTATTCTGAGTGTTCCACTGCCTTTTGGAAGTCTCCATTGCCTTTCATGTCTGGTCTGTGGATTGCCTGGAAGAATAGTGTTTGATGTCCCATGTGGAACCATTCCCAGATGACCCTCTGTTGCCTAACCACACTCAGCCTCTGCAGCATAGGATTCCTGTGTATCATGATGATTTTTGACTGGTTTTTATTGATGTCACTTTCTCTTCTTTGCAAATCTAAGTAGTGATATGATTTCTATTTGACTGTGAAGTGGCCTTGCACACAGCTAGGATGACCAGCTGCTCTGGTTTGCTGAGATGTGGGGTTTCCTGGGACATGGGAGGTTGCGTGCTAGAACTGGGAGAATTCTGGCCAACTAGCATGCTAGTTAGGCCCCAGATTGCACTGGGGTATTGTCAACCGGATCAGTGCCCGTCCTTTCCACGAGAGGCTGAATGATCCTCTGGTTTCCAGATTTTCCAGAGATGAAAGGAAACAAGTTTATGGTAAGAGGAGGAGTATAGAGGACAGAAGATTCATTTCAAGGACATATGGAATGAAATAAAACCCCACCAGGTATTGACCAGCTGTTCCTTGTTACACACCAACAGAAGATGGAGCTGCTTGGATGGACAAAGAACAAGAGTAACAGGTGAGGAAGCTAAGATTTATAGAGCATGCTCTCCTGTGCCAGGTATCTGGTAGATTCTTTGTCTTATCATATCATCAGACTGGGTAGAAGTCTATGAAGGAGTCACTATTATGCCCATCTTAAAGAGGACACGGCCGCTCTGCCAAATAAAGTCACTTGCTCCCTAACACAGGTTTACAAATAATGATACTTGGACTCAAAGCTGGCTGGACCTGACTCCAAGAGAGGTTTTTGTTTTTAACCATGGTGAGAGGAATGGGAACAGGGTTCTTTATGGAAGCACTGGCTTTGGGAATTGTGAGTCAAAGAGGAAAGATGAAAAAGAGGCAGGTTCTGCAGACTGTCACAGGCCTAGCATACAACTACTCTTGGTGGGAAGTAGCACATGTGGCCACAGATCCAGTGGCCCGAGAGATTCAGGGAAGTGGGGAGGAGCACATGGGCTGTTTTCTGTCAGCACCTAACTCCTTTTTCTTTTTGCTCTCCCCAACATACTTCTACCTATTGGAGAGTCCATATGAAGTGGTCAGGGATGCTGGGCTTGGTAACATGGTTTCCTTTGCTCCTTGGCTATTTCTAGCAGATTATGCAGGCAGCCCCAGCTCTCTGGTGCCTGGGTCTTTGCTAGTTCCTGTTGGGTGTCTTATTGCCAGGTTTGAGGCTGTGAGCTTGGCCTATCATGTTCCTACTTGCCCATCTTCAAAAAAAAAAAAAAAAAAAAAAAAAACCCAGCTTTCCCATTGCCAGTCTGTTGCATTGTAAATGCTGTATCAATATTAAGCATTATTAGGGCATCCTTGCCTAACAAACACATCCTCAGGATCCAGTGATCAAGGCTGCTTTTAAAGGCCTCTCCTAATATTTACCTACCCAGCTTCCTTCTATACTCTTAGCTGTGTTTTTCTGAAACAGCTGCATCCAGAACAGAAGGCTCTTTTGTGTAAACTCATAAGTCACCTGTACTTATTTTGTGTATCTAGGGCTGTTATGTTCAGCGGCGAGCTATTTTTTTTTTCAAATAAGAATGGGTATTTGATATAATAGATTATTACATGTTCAGCATATAAATTACTAGGTCTTAGAAGCAAGAAATGAGTAATTTTGCCCTGAGGTAATATAACAGCTACTGTGGAGTCACTAAAATCAATTAAATAGATCATTTGTGGTCAGGGCAGAAGCATAGAATTACTACCCGAATAGCATTCAGTAGTCATTGCCTCATTTAATCATTCAACAAACAGGTATTGAGAACCAGAGGTGAGTTGGAGACATTATCTAAGTGTTGGAAAGGGCTGCAAAGAAATATAAAGCATAGAGCCTCAAGGAGACCAAAGACTTTACCCAAATCCTTTTCAGAGGAAGTTAATTGAAGTCATTGTGCTCTTTGATCGATAAGTGCAAGTGCGAGGATGTGGGCTCCCTTAGAAAGTAATTGGACATGGAACTGGAGACTGGAGGAGAGACCTGTGCTGTTTTGTTTAGAAGGGGATGGGCTGAGGGAGCAAAGGCAACACTAATCAGACTCTGCCTGCCAAAGGCGGGTTAGCAGGCAGAGGTACTCAGAGTTGGGGGCCTGCATGTGATGCCCAGTTTTGTGACTTGTTAGCTGAAGGATTTGGGGCAAGTTAGTTAACCTCATTGAGTCTCAGTTTTCTTATCTGTCAACAGGGTACCTAGAGTATTCAGTTCAGTGTTATTATAAGGATTAAAGATTCCTGGCACATAGTAGGCATGAAAGAGAAGGGTGGGGGGAGGGAATATGAATATGACCATGATTTTCATAAACAGGTCCACATGAGGGGGTAGGGTACCTCTCTCCATTGGCACCATCCTCTAACCCCCAACCCTCTCAGAAGACCAAGGCTCTGAAGCTTTAATTCTGCCTGTTACTGACCTATGTTCCAACTGAAAAAGAGACCCCAGTTTTCTTATGATCCCCAAGGAAGAATCCACTTTTTCCTGGAAGCCATGGAGATCCACATTCTCTGACCAGGATAGAAGACCATGAGCTACCAGTCCCACTCCCACTCCCTGGGGAGACACTTGATTCTTTGCCAGGAAGGAACTTTTCATTGGCCTCTATAATTGAAATGGGACCTCTGGGTCATTGGGCAAGTATCATCTGGCCTGTGAGTCATTCCGGGCAGTTGTCCACTTTTTATCAAGTGAATTAAGAATATATTGACCCAGGTCAAATGGCACTTAGGGGTGAGAAATTATCTAATGAATTTGAGCAATCCAGCCCCACCCTGTGCCACTTTAGGGGCCATAACACCCTGCAACGCCGATCCCGCCCACTCTTTCTTGTCACTGTAAGACCAGCCTAATGAGAATGGGTGGATCGAATTGAACTTCTTTTATTAAAGCACCAATGAGGGAGAGATGCTATAAAATGACTTTATGTCAGAAACTGAAGTTAAAATAATGTCATATTCTGATAATTAACACTATCAGACTTGACAGCCGAATATGCTAAATAAATTAGTATTTAAATGCTTATGTGTCTTCCAATTATAGGTTTTTGGTCTAATAATTGCTTCACCGAATAGATGAATTGCTTCAATATCCTGCTTACTTTTGCCTGCAAAGATGTGGCCTTTATAGACTAATGTTAAATGGAAATACCTACTCTTCCCTGTCTCCATCTGTACGATGGGGGACTTTTTTGAATGACATTTAAAGGAGTTTGGAAGGATGACTTCTTATTAGATATCTTCTTAGCATAGGGAACAGGGCCAGGTCCTGATGGGGACACAGAGACAGCAATATTCAACTGGGGTTTTAGTGAGCTGACATCTGGGAAGGGAAGGGGTTATGATGATCTGGGAGTAATAAGAGGCAGAAAGGGCCTTGAAGTGTCAGGAAATAGGGATTTTAAAATGCTTTAGATAATAGGAACTTGGGGAGCGGAGAGGACGGTAGGGTAGAGATTTCTGGGATGAGAACATAGTGTTCTGATATGAACAGGGAAGGGTAGAAGGAAAGTGGGACCTCAGCAATGGCCTTTTTGAGGGGTCTTTATTTAAATAGTTCCCTGAATGTTCAGAATCTTTGTATCCCTTTAGTCCCTTTCAAAATAGCTCACGATCATTGACTAATAAGTTAAGAAGATGAAATTGCAATGTTGGTCTGTCTGACCCCAAAGCTAGTGCTTTGGTGCCATAGACCACTGGTTCTTGGACTTGGGATATGGCAGAGTCACTGTGGGCACCTTTGAGACAAAGAATCCAGGATGTCACTTCAGGTCATCCCTGGAGCTTCAGGGTTAGAGAGTGGGGCAGTGCCTTTCAGATCTCCCTGAGGATCTTGTTATATTGCATATTTGGATTAAAAAGGTCTGGGGCAGGGCCTGAGATTCTGCATTTCCTATAGGCTTCCATTTCCTATAGGTGATGCTGAAACTCCTTGTCCTTGGAACACTCTTAGGCTATCAGGGTCTGGTGTTTCTAAACCCCACCAAAGGTTGAGAATCATGGTCTTGTTCTCTAGAGTCTCTTCTTAGGTTCCTCTAGATGTGGATAGCTCACACTCGAAGTGGAGAGGTAAGAAGGAATCAGGATGGGGTTGGACCATAGAGCCATGAATTTCAGGGTAGAGGAAAGGGTAGGCAAAGTTGCTTGTTTCCGACAGTCCTGAGGCCAGCTCTGTGGCAGGCAGGGCTGGAGCTGTGATCCTATTGCTGACAGATCCCACACACAAGACCCTCAGAAGGACCCGCTGATTAAACAAACATGTTCCCAAGGCAGGAGGAAAATCCCAGGTTTAAAATCAATTTCCTTCTCAGGGATTTTCCTCCCTTCCCCAGGATAGACACACATAGATGTTCTCAGAAGAAATAACCTGGTGCTTTGAAACAAACCCACATGAGGGAAGCACACATGGACTTTGATAGAAAGATGGTCCTACTGATTTTCTCTGGTTCCCAGACTAGGGAAATGTTATTATGTTCCAGTTACATTGAAATGAAACACATTTTAAAGTTCTTTTTTTTTTTAATAATGGAAAAAGCAGATAATCCAAAGTGAATATAATTCCTTTTAAACAATTTGAAAAATAAATGAATTTAGTTTGTTTAAAAAAATCCAGGAAATAGCTTCATTGTTTGAGTTTAGATATAATTAAACCATTGATTTGGCCTCATTAAAAAGTGGCTCTTTATCAAAGAAACAGGGACAGGGTACGGATGGTGGGGAGACACAGGTTTTATCCAAGTCCATACTGTTAATTTCTCTATAAAGAAATTATAAAGATTGGGATTAGTGAGTAGCTTCAATAGGAAGTGTAGCAAATATCTTCTCATTTTCCTTGGAGTCCCCATCTTGGCAATGGTGTGTTGCTTAGGAACTAACAAAAACATGTTCCTGTGTGTGTGTGTGTCTTTTTTTTTTTAATGGTCCCTTTGTGCCCTGATATTTTTCCAAGTTGGCAGCTGTGAGGAAAAACAATGTGATTTGGTTAGATGCAGCCTCCTGCTCTCAAGTCTGGAGCAGAATAGATAAGAACTTGTATGTCAGAATACAAAGTTTACTTAGCACCAGTCACAAGCGTTTGATGTTGCCTGCCCAATCTGGCCTCGCATCTTTGAAGTTCTATTACACAGGCTAGGGTTCCGTCAATAAGAAACAGATCTTTCTCTCCCCTGCTAGTTAAAACATCTGCCTCCTGGGAACGCCCCACATTAAAGCAGGCCACGGTGGTAGTTCCAGGGCTGAGAGACCGTGGGCTTTGCCACATTTGTACCAAGAGGAGAAACGTTTAAGGCACGGAAGGCGTTCAGGAAAAGCCCCGAGGACCTGGGAGTGAGGCTTGTTTTCCCTTTCTGAGACAGTGTGGAAAAGAGGCAGCTTGATGGGGGCCCTTCTAACCGGAGTGACCCACCAGGGCTGATTTTCCAGAGGTTGTTTGTACAGTGCTGTGCCTTCATGTTAGAAGTCACATGAGATCTGCTCTCTTTATCTGGGGCATTAGCTGTTTCTCCGTGAAAAGGAGCAAGGAAAACAGGCACATCGGTTTTGTAGTGTCACTCTTTGCAATGTCATTTAAACTGCTCGGCAAATGGCTTATTTGTCAAAGAATATTGCTTTTTCCTGGAACAAAACCCAGTGACTGATTGCTGAAACCTATGGATATCAGAAATGATATCAAGATGGGCTTCTGTCACTACACGGTGGTGCCCTTTGAAGGGATGGAGAGGTGGGAGGAGGAGAGCTTTTGTTCTTGGAAATGAAAGCGTCTAAATAATAGATCGTAGGAAGCACCTCAGATGCCAGGCTCCGTGCCCCAAATTCTAGTTTGCAACACAAGCCTCCATCTCAGAGTCCAGTTCTGGAAATGTGGTTGTCTACAGAAGGAGGGTGATGGGCTGCTCAGTAGATAGGCAGACAGACCAGTGGTCAAGCCTGACCCCCAAGCCCCAGGACTGTTGCGCATCCTCTGTGAAGGGGTGGGGAACAAAATTCAGAAGGAAAATGAACATGAGCTGGTGTCTCAGAAAATCTTTGCCAAAATGCTGACTGAGCTCAATATGCAAGTTGCAGTCGGGGCAAGCTGGTGTGTCACGGGGCAACAAAATCACAGGCAGGTGGGTCGCTCTGGACCTTTTCCTTTCTTTGATGTATCTTTCATCTCTTCCAGTCCCTAAGTTGGTGCTCTCATATTTCTGTATTCTCTTCTTTCTCTCCTCTCAAACTCTGTTATCAGGTTGGATCTTATCAGCTCACCCAGTCTAAGAATGAATAACTAGAAATGCTCAAGTCATTATTCCTCCTAAGAGCATTTTTATTTTAAGACAAGACAAATACAAGTCAAAGATATGAACCCCTAATGGTGGAATTATAGGCATTGATGGGCTTGAATTTCATTGTGCTAAAGTCACAAATGCAAGGTCTCCAGTAGTCTTGCTGAGGAAAGATAAACAGCCCTTTCCTTCAGTAAGCCTGGGATCCAACAAGGAAGAAAGAAAGTCCAAGAATTCTTATATAAATATTTCTGGAGTGAATCAAGGCATGGTCATATTATGATATAACTAGTGGCAGGTAATTGGTGAAGAGGGGTAGACAGGTTGGGTCTTATCTCTGTGGTTCATGACATGAGCATTCTGACTCAGATTTCAGGAATGTGATAATATAGCGAGAAAGTTCAAGGCCCCAGAAATAGCATGTGCATTGCTCTGATGTCAGAGTCCAATGGACTGGGTGAGGGTTCTGAATGAGGGAAGAGAGACCAGGACCCTGATCCCCAAGCTTGGGCTGTGGACTGGGAGGACCAAGTCCTTTTGCGGGCTCCTGCAGAGGAGCTTGATGACATACATGTTTGGTGAGAGCCATCGTGCACAGACTGGATCCCAGGAGAGGGGAGGCAGGCTGGGGAGGTAGCAGAAGGCTGTGAGATATCAGGGATGGGGGCACAGCTCTGTAGTTTGATTGATGTCTTAAACCCCAGCTCTGCTATCCTGCAGCTGTGTGATCTTGAGTAGGTTACTTAACTTCTTGGAGTCACACAGGTCCTTCCTCTATAAGATGACGGTGATACTAGGACCTCTCTCTTTGAGTTTCCTAAGACGATTTCATCATTCTTAGCAGACACCATCTGTATTCAGTACACAGCACTTGCTATGCTAATGTTAGCATTTTTTACTGTTATAGGAGCGTGAGGAAAGAAAGCACTGCCCTTGGTGGCCACCAGGGGTGATGCTGGTGACTTAGCCACTGAGACCTGCAAGTGGGTCTTCTCAGTGGGAACTGGCATGGGACTTGGCAGAGGAGGGGCAGGCCCCGCCCATGGACACATGATGCTTGTCAATGAACACCTTCATCCTGCTTCATTCCTCAGATAACTTGCTGAGGAATTTAGCACTACGCCCGGCGGGAGGATTTTTAGTCTTCCTATTTCCACTTGGGGAGGGAGTGGGCTTGGCCTACAGTTAGACACAAAAAAGCACCGGTGGCAGGATGTGCTTCTTAATGGTAAAATGGGGATGGTTTGATCCTCCATTCCCAAGATTGAAATGGATGGCTGGCACCAGTGGGGTGCGTAGGTCTGCATTTGTAAAGGAGATGGGAGTTATACCATTGTCCCCATATTGGCCTGAGCTATATTTCCCAAGGCAGGGCATGGTGACATGAGCCCAGAGAACAGTTTTGGCACTGGCAGCATTTGTGTTCTGCTCATTGTTCTTCAACAACAAAGACTGGGGAAGACATGTGACCTCATAGGATCCATATCTGTTTTTCCCTGCCTGTCCCCTCCTCTTTGCCCGTTTGTCATTAAAATGACATTTCAGTGTTGCAGTTTTCCTTACTTGCCAGTCTTACCTCCAATTATCCCTTTCTGTATTGCTTTGATTCACAAGGCACATTCTCTTATGGGGCTGAAAATCCAGGAAAAAAAGTCATTTATCTAAGGAAAGACTGGGGGGTACTTTGGTACATTTGCCCCCCGTGGGAAGAGGAGCTCAAGCAAAAACACAGCCCTTGGAAGCAATGGACTGTGTTTGCTAAATAACAACTAATGCCGTTTGGCTGGACCATAACTGACCAAGTACTTACTATGTGTCTAGTCACTTACGAATATTCATTTTCATTTTCAGAAACCACTAAGATAAGCATTTTATCCTCATTTTAGAGAAAAGTTTATTAACTTGTGGAAAATATTAGTAAGTGGTTCAAGGAGACATAACAACTTCACGGCCCCCCAACTTTTCTCTTCACCATACCACTACTCAGTTGTTTTGATGAGGATACACTAAGGATGAATCTGGATAAATTGTGGCAAAACTCACAAGGATCTTGAACACTCAAGTTAATTGACAATAGGGGCCAATAGAGATTTTTGGGTGGGAAAGTGATGAGGCCAGAGATCTTTTTTTTTTTTTTTTTTTTTTTAGAAAATTGGGGGCTAGAGGAGAGGTGTGGAGACTTGTGTAACAGAGAGCAGGAGAATGGTGTGCAAACAAATACCCAGATTAGCCACAAGGACCTTCACCATTGGCAGGACAGAGGGACAGAGGCATGGTCTTCCCACTGTGAAGATCACCAGCGAACCCAACTGAACAGGGGAGGGGCTGGAAGTTAAGGGATTTGGAGTCAGACAAGAAGAAATATGGAAGGATGGCGTTAAGATGCCCCTGCAGCCCAGAGAAATGGTCCCATCCACAGGGGTGAGGCAATGAGGGGGGCACATTTCAAAGAAAGTCTTGTGTTCTCCAGAGTTTATAGAGGGCAAAGTGAGGGGAGAAATTTTCTTTCCTTTTTTTAATTCACTTTTGACACCCCGTGATGGTTCCTTGTGCCTGACATGTATCTGAGATATGTAATAAATGAGAATTTATTGAATATGAATGAAGGTGCTATAACTGTGAAGTAGAACTGAAAAGTAAAGGGGGCCTTTACTTCCCACGTAGGGTGCTATCTGTCTGGATATTTGGGGGTAAGTAATTGAATTTCTCCTGTTACAACTTACTACCCATAAAATGTGTGAGCCTCTAGATGTTTCAGCTAAGCTCTATTCTCTAGTGGTTTTGAGATCCTCCGCCAAACAAAATGAAACCCAAGCAAAGATAGCACGTCTATTATCAGGAAATGCATAGGAAATCCTCACTGATTGTGTGAGAATTTACTCCTTTACTTTGTCAGCTAGGATTCCATTATCGATGATGACTATGTCCTTAAAACATCAGGAACATTTTAAAAATTTAGGTCAACATTTAAACTCTGATATTTGCTTATTTATGAACAAAGGGGGCTTATAGGTTTTTAAAGTAGGAGGGGAGTTTTGGGAATTAGAGGCAAAAGGGAATTTTGGAAACTACACTGGATTGGGGAAAAGAGAAGGGAACAGAGAAGTAAAGTAATTTGGCCAGCATCACACAGCTGATAAAGGATGTGGCTTCACTGAACATTTCAAAACATATAAAAATCAATTTTATTAGCGGGAACTGATGTTCAGTAAAAGGCATCCATTTAAGAGTAGAGTTTGATGAGTTTTGACAAATGTATGCACCTTTGTGACACTACCGAGATTAGGACAGAACTAGTTCGTCACCCTCAAATGTCTCCACGAGCCCCTTTGTAGTCAGTTCCCACCCCTGGCCTGAGCTCACAGTGATCTGCCTTCTATCACTATAGATCAGTTTTCTTTTTATAATATTTCATTTAAAAGGAATTATGCCGTATTTAGACTGTTGCATCTGAATATTTTTAACTTAGCATATCGCTTTTGAGATTCAACCTTATTGTGTGTCTGGCCAGGTTTTGTTTTTATTGCTGAGTGATATTCTGAGGTGTGGATGTGTATGTGTGTTCGTCCAGTCACCTGTAGTGGACTTTGGATTGTTTCTAATCTGGGGTTATTATGCATAAAGCTGCTGTGAACATTTGTGCCCAAGTCTTTGTGTGGATATGTTTTCGTTTCTCACGGGTGAATACACCTAGGAGAGAAATTGCTGGGTTGTATAGTGAGTGTTACTTTAGTTTTATAAGAGATTGTCAAACTGATTTTCAAAGTGGTGAACCATTTTGCAGTCCAGGCAACCATGGTTGAGGTTCAAGCTGTGGAGTAAGGTTCAGAGCTAAGGTCCATCTGACCAGGAAGACTATGCCATGTATACCAGGTACATTCCCAAATCTGAGTGTATGTAAGAATAACCCATGGAGCTTCTCATAAATACAGATTCCAGGGCCCCATCCCCCCAAGCATATGATTCAGTAGATCTGCAGTAAAGCTGGCACATTTGCACCTTTAACAAGCACCCTAGAGTTTTTGGACACTGGTGGTCCATAGGATACTCTTTGAGAAACTGCTATGCAGTTCACCAGATTTTTCAGAGGAAAAATCCACCCCCAAATAGGGACATCTGGTATTCTAACAGGGAAATGGCTGCAGTTAACAAATGCCAACATCTGGCTGAGCCAGCTGTTTCTATATCACCATTATCTATGGATGCTCCGGATGCAGAGACAAATGATGCAGAATGGTGGATGATTTCCAACTCTTTCTGAAGTGACTTTGAAATGTATGTTTATTCTTACTGTTTCCTAATATTATGTTCTAGGAATTCATGTCAAGCAAACAGCAAGACTACTTTTTTTTTTTTTGAGGAGAAAATTCAGAAATTGCTGTGAAACTGCATAATTTTCCTTGCTGCTTAATTCCTCCAGGACCAACTACATACGTTGAAAAGATGAATGATTCTCAAATGTTTTGTGCACAAGAATCTCCTAGGGCATATGCTAATATGGAGATGTGGGTGGGGGGCTCCCACCTGGAAACTACATTTAAGTAAGATTCCAGTTATTGCTGGTGATGGCGGTGGGCCTGAAATCATACTTTGAGAAATACTGAAATAAATCATTGTTTCTCAGTCTCTTCCCAGAACGAAAGGAAATGGTTAACTACCTGGATTCCAAAGCTTTACAGACAAAACAAACATGGCCTTAGAATTAGACCTGAATTTAAGACTCAACTCTTCACCTACTAGCTGTGTGACCTTGGACTAGTTCTGTAGTATCTTAAGCCTAAGTGGCCTCATCTGTAAATGGCAATAAGAACATCCATTTCATTTTTTTCTCTTCAATGTTCAATGGCTCTGAGGATTGACTGTACCTCTGCCCCAAACCTGGTATATGCCTGGGGCTTCCGAACGTCAGGTAGGAACAGTAGTGTTGTGTGGCCCCTGGGGGTCTGTGGTTGAGGCTGCTGAAGCCTTCTCAGATAGTCCTTCCTGTCCAGAACCCAGGCCTTCAAGGATGCATGGGAATCAGCCTTTCTCCTCTCTGGCAAGGGAGTGCCTGTGTGAAGCAGTCATCCTATACCCTCACTATCCCAGGCCAAAGAAAAGTGTCCCTGCTCCACATCCAGCAAGTCCCATAGTTCATGTCCACAGTGAGCCAGAGCTTATTTCTACCTGTCACTTCTTATCTGATCTCCAAAAGGCCACTCCTGGGCAGTCTAAAGGTCTGGTCACCAGTGATCTTCAGACACCCAAGCATGAGAATGTATGAGAAAAGCAACCCAGTTCAGCCCCACTCCCTGATTGAAGCCCTTTCTCTGTTTCCTGTCACCTCTGGGAACCCTCCATGGCTGGGCAAAGATCTTTCCTTTCCTCTGGTCCTCAGGTCCTGGAGACTGTCTACAAGTGGGGAAAGGAACACACATTTTTGGGGTCTCTCTACCCAGTTGTGTGGTTTAGCTCAACATACCAGGCAATCAAACAGCCAATGATCTTCAGCAAAGGGGCCGGACGTTGCATTTTCTCTGTTTCTCTGTCTCAGGTGGAGAGGGGACATGCTAAATTGAGAACAAGGGGGTCCCACCCTCAGTATGACTCTGGTTACCCCCAACCAAGTTCCTTCCTTTGCAAGCACATCCTTTCTGTCTTTCCAGGAGAACAGCATTTTTTTGGAATTCTTTGCTCCCCTCTCAAGTGCATCCCCCTCCCTCCCCTTCCCTGTTGCCATCCACGGTGACCTTGGCATGTCTGCCAGCACTCAACATCCTGAAGCTTTATAAACCTCATATCTCATAAGGGGCTGACATTACATTACAAGAGGATCTGTAAACCTCCCTGGGATGACTGATGTCTTTTTTAAACAACAGACCAAGACTTCATTTAAATTAGTAACATGGAGATTAGAGGCGCTCTCTCAGCCCCTGGCTCGGCCACCCTACGACGCTGGGAATATCAGTCACATGAAAGCTGTTAAGTTTGAGATGGAAATAAATCTGGGAGCCTGTAAAAACTGTCAGCAGGTCAGGGAAGTTTATGAACTCTTGCTGTATCTAATCATAAATCATCAGAATAAGCTAAAACTGAGAAGAAAAATGTCCTCTTTTGTAATCTAATGCTGTCTGTTAGGGCAATAAAACTCAAATGAAATGCATGCATTGCAATTTTTAGCTGATACTTTACATTATTAGCAAAGTGAAGGAAGAGACTCCAACTTAAAAGAGTGAGACAGATGAGGGGAAGGCCACCATTCTTCTATGGCTCCAGGCTCCTAATCCTCTGGCTTGGTGGCTCTCTTTCTTCCTCTCCCACCTCCTAGGGCCTCAAAATAAGGAACTAGGTGATACAGATTCCTGGGACTTGGGCACTAAATGGCCAGTAGCGAGAGTGTCCTGGTAGTGGCCTTGAGATGAGTCACAGGGCCTAGTCTCTGTTCCCAGTAAGCTCCCCACACTGGCCTTACTGACCCAGTAGATATTCCCATACTTTGCCAAGGGTGAAAGGTGTGTGCTAGCAGGGTCACCTCTCCAGGTTTCCCCGTTCCCATTAGCCTGGACATGTGCCCTGATACTCAGACCCTTTGGAAGAAATTTGCTTCCAAGCTGGAGCTCTTGGACACACCCCTGTATTCCTGGAAACCTTCAGTAATAAATCACCTGAACTGCACCTTTTCCCCATTGTCGGTGATGCTTGATATGAAAGGTCACATTTTGCCTTTATGTTTTCCGGGACTTGCTCTGGGACCGACAGAGCCCTAAGGAGGCAGGGGAGTTGTGAGAGGAACACTGTTGTTTTACCTATGCCAACTATTTATTGAGTGCCAGATCCATGCTGGGTGCCAAGATTTAAAGGGAAATAAGTTTGTGCTCCATAAGTGGTGGCAGTGGAGAGGAAGAGGCAGGCAGACCTGGATTCCTGCCCTGGATATCAAGGGTGGCATACAGCTTGCAGTGGCTTCTTGTTGGTTTTCCTAAACATTGGGAAAGTGTGAAAGGCCAGAGAAGGAGGATGAGAGGCCCAGAGAGCCCTGACAAATGCCTTTAGGAGGATAAACTGTCCTTACAGGGTAGGTGGTTAGCTACAGTCATCCATGTGGGCAGTAACTGCACAAGAGAAAAGAAGTGAGCCTAACCTAATACTTTGGTTATTGCAGGACTTACAGTATTTTCTAAAGTAAAAAAAAATAAATGAATTAAACATATTTCAAGCAAAGCAGCTGAGACTTTATACCTAAGAAATTCCTGATCTCTGGAATGTTCCAATATTGGAATAAAGGATCTGAGCGAGACTGAGAAGACTCCAACCCTGAAGATCATCTAGAAAATATTAAATGCCAATTGGTATGAAATTAAACATCCTCTTGCAAGAAATTAGAAGTTCAGGTGAGTTTGTATCTGCAAGTTACACTGAGTATTCCCTCTCTACCTTCGATGCAGACAAATCATATAGTAGGAAATTCTCTGAGGAGTTAGTATCTTCATCTGTTTCTGCTGATATACCAAAGTACCTTAGACTGAGTTTGTAAGTAATGGAAATTTACTGCTTATAGTTCTGGTGGCTTGGAAATCCCAGGTCAAGACACCCTTAGATGTGATATCCAGTTAGGGCTTGTCCCTCCTGCTTGGCACATTCTATATATCCTCAAAAGGTAGAGGGGGCAAGCAAGCTTCTTCAGGCTTATGTTATGACTGATCCTTTTCATAAGGGCAACATTCTCATGACCTGAGCATCCCTAAAAGCTCCACTTCTCAATGCTACCTCACTGGTATTAGATGAACAAAGGAACTTGGGGAGATACCAGCATTCAGACCATAGAAGGTGATGTCATCTCCCATATGCTTATTTCTCAACACAGCAGAGAGCTCTGAAAAATGCCTTTAGGAGGATAAACTGTCCTCACAGGGTAGGTGGTTAGCTACAGTCATCCATGTGGGCAGATAACTGCACAAGAGAAAAGAAGTGAGCCTAACCTAATACTTTGGTTATTACAGGAGTTCTAGACACTGATACCCAGTGGGTCTCATTCCCCCAGGACAAAAAGTACAAAGCACAGATCTCTCTACAGGAGGTACATCTACCTCGGCTTGGAGTAGCACTCAGCATGGTGGGTGGTCATTTCCATGGCCCCCATGTTGAGTGGCACAGATGTGCCTCATAAAGGATAAACATCTTCGGGTGGGCTCCCCAAAGTAAACAGAAGTGAAGGGGAATTCAGAGGCAAGCAGTTTCTTTATAGATTTCTCTGGAACACCAGGAGGCAGCTGTTGGAAGATCAGCCCTAGTTTGGCCTCTTGGAGTGGAGGAAGATGCAGTGGAGGCCGCAGAGGTTTAAGGCCTCCAGAAACCTCTTTCTATGCTAGATCAAGAACATCAACCAGAGAACCCAGACCTGAGTCATCTGTGGGTCCTGAGAGGGCTGGGGACCGCTGAATGACAGTCACGTGCACTTGCTTAAATCTTGAAGTTTCCGTGGACAGCATATGTCTCACAAGAGAAAATTCAAAGGGAAATTTGTTTTTGTGGACATATATCCATTTCCTATTAACTTCTATATGTAAGTTTTAGTTTAGTCCTAGTAGATGTTTCTAGAAAGCATATTGGTTGGTCAAGGACTATTCTCTTAATTTTATAAATGGGAAAACAGAGACTTTGCTTAAGAAGAGCTAATTAGTGGTATACTCATGCCTAAAGACACAGGTACTATGCTAAAATGGTTCTGTTTTCCATTACATTATACCACCCACTGGACTTGCAAGACTCTGCAGGTCATATGGGATCAAAGAATTACTGCAAGCAAAAATGGGAATTGGCTCTCCTGCCCAGAGGCTGGAGGCTGTCAGGCCAAGGGCTAAAAGACTGCAAGTAAAAAGGAATCCACATATACTTTATAGGTATGTTTTTGCCTTGTTGTTGTAATGACAGGGTATGTGTGTGTGAGTATGTGTGTGTGTGAGTGTGTGGGGGGATCAGCAATGACAGTGTGTGTGGAGAGAGGATAACATCATAAAATATAAAGTTATAAAATATAATTATAACTCCCCAGAGCTGCTACCAAGTTCTATTATTTTAAAAATTATATTTCCTGCCATGTTTCTCATATACCTGATATTCCACCCAGAATCTCCCTCTACCAGCTCATCATATAAAATATAATTTCTTTTTGTGAGGAATTAAGAAACTTTCAGTATCTTCTTGACTTGAGAAGACCACTTGCCATACATATTGCCCATTATTGTATTTCCTGGGGATAGACAAGAGAAATTGATGCTTCATCTCTAGGGAATGTGAAAAGTGGGAGAAGAATCAGTTCATGCCTATTCAGGTGTAAGCTTCTCCTAGTAGGTAGCATCCTGTGATCAGAAAATCCTCCCCTTCAAGGAAAGGTGACTAAAATAGGCTACCCTTACCTTAAGGACTAGGAGAAGGAAGAGGAGTGTGTGGAGATGGCGGCAGATGCCCTTGGAGAGGTAGCAGGAATACAGTGTTTGAGAACTAAGGGGCGGAGGGATTTCAAGAAGGCAAAGTCGGCTGCATTTCCTGGGAAGCAGATTCTGAGGTGAAGACTAGCATCTGGGAGGTCTGAAGGGAGTGATTTGGGAATCAATGCTAGTAGGAGCAAAGGCAAGGAAAAGGATCAGCAGACGAGATGTGGACGGTGGTGCAAACTCCACCAACACCTCAGATGACAGAGGGGGGCTCTGAAGCCGGATGACCCTTTGGATGTGTTCTGAGTTATGGGCGGTGGAGGTACCGAGTCTTTATACCTCTTTGCTGACTTGTCATTTGAACGGGCTCTAAGAAGACCGTTTGACCTAAGGCAAGGTGACTTCCCAGCAAGGCCGTTGGGGACTGGCATCCTACGAGTGTCCACCTCTGGCACTCCCAGCTGAAGAGCAGGGGAAGCAAGTCCTTCCCCTGGGCAGTGCTTCAGTGTCTGCATAGCCCACCCCCTTCACCCCTCAGTGCCACTTCTTCATATATGTGCTGAGAGCAGCGGCTCCAGGATCCAGTGGCCTCCTATTCCTCAGAACTTGAAAGAAGAAAGTTAGTGGGCAAACTGCAGTCCCCACTACTACACCTGGACTCAGGCCATAGCAGATTCTCGTCGGGTGCCCTGCCCCTTATGTTCTCCATTCCCTTCACCCTCAGCTGGTTCTTCTGCTGGCCCTTGGCCTATGTGGTGCCATGACGCAAATCCTCATCACTGAGATCAGAGTCACCATGCCTTTCTCAGGTGAGGGTGGCTTTACTTGTCCATTTACTCTCAAAATGGAGCAAGAGAGAACCAAGAGATGTCCAGGTGCATCATGTGGGTGCCAACTCATATCCTCCTCTGTTCCTCCTCTGCAACAACACCTCCTACCCTTCCTGAAGGTCAGTGGCAATTCCCCTTGCCTCTTCCAAACTGCTCATTCTTGCACACAAGAGGCCCCAAGGGTTCAGTACCTACATTCAGTGTTTTGCTATATATTTTTCAAAGCCTCAGTTTAACTTCCCCAGGTCTACCAAGTTCCACTCCCCTTACAATTATGTTTCCTATCATATTTTCAAATACCTGATATACCTCCCTATCATCTCCCTCTACCAGCTCATCATCCAAGTGGAACAGTTATACCAATGTTACTGCAACCTTGTGCTAGGGGCTGTCTCTACTTTGCCTACCACCAGAAATAGGGTCCTTATTGCCACCCAGGTGGCAGAAGATCCAGCTTCAAATTCTTCTTATATTAACAGACATACTTCGGGTCCTCAGGTAGCAGATTCTGGGATAGCATCATGTGTAACAGGGTTATTAGAGGCTGCTCTTAGAGCAATACCTATGAAAGGGAGGTTAATGAACAGATTTAGGTAGAGGGAGGGTTCAGCTATGCTGCAGTGCTCCAAGGCAGCGTGCCCCTTCAGAGCTTTCCTGAGTTGGGCCAAGAGGGCTAGGACTTTATATCCTTCTGTCAATCAGTCAGTGGATAGGCACCACCCCAGGAAAGGAGCATGGACTTAGGCTCTCTTCAGCTTAGACAATCCCCCAAATGGGCTGAGAACGTATCTGCAGAGAACATTCCCAGCAGAGAAGGGGATTACCAAAGGGGATCTGAATAATGCATTTCAGCACTTACTGTCTGACTCACTCCCTTGGTTAAACATTCAAAGAAGATGAAGATGGAAATAAAAAGCCAATCGATTTAGTAAGCAAAAAAGATCAATGACTTCTGAGTTATGGGGTTGAAGGGAGGAAATAAAAGAGAAATATAAAGGGGAAAAATGAAAATTATGAACTTTGGGTTTTGAGGGGTTTTTTTTTTTTTGGCCTAAGGTTCATTGAAATTGAGATAGATACAAAAACTAAACAAGGCATTAAGATTCAAAGTTGCAAACTGGTAGGCTATGTATATCCAGCAGTCTTATTTTGTCTGTACAGTTTAATAAATTAAAAATATTATTTAAGAATTCCTAAAATTTTTGAATTAAAATTTTTTAAATTCATACAGAAAACCACAAAAATGGTACATATTAATGGGGCACATGTGATATTTCATTACATGTACAGATTGCATAATCAGGTTAAACATATCTACCTCCTCAAATGTTTATCACTTCTTTATAGTGAAAATATTCAAAATCCTTTTGGTCACCCTACTGTGCAATTAGCACACTGGAATTTTGTACTCCTTATGTAGCTGCAACTTAGTATCCATGTAACAACCTTTTCACTTTTTATTAAAAAATCTCAACATCTAACTTTTATTCAAAAACCAGAGGTTCTGCTCACACTGGGCTTGTATTCTTGTGAGGCAGCAAAGACTTAGCAGAATGGCTTGTCCCTAAGATGATGCAGACACTGTTCAGTTGGTCAAAGTCCCCACCCCTCCTTGTTGCATCTTATTTATACATTCCCTGATGAGTATTCATCAGGATTTGAGTTTACAACCACGTTTTAGGTACTTCGTGATTTGAGATATTGCTTTAGCATTTTTATTCAAAATATCATTAGGTTTTACCAACTGTGAGAGTTACATGGGATCTTGTGTGGATTAACAATTTGAAATATTAATTAAGACTTTCATTGTGCTAGGACTCTGGGGCCCAAGGTACAGTGGTGAACAAGAGGAGTGACTTCACTGCTTATATTCCAGGGAGGAGACAGATGTTAAATAAAGTATGCAAGTAATGGACAAAACAATTTCAAACAGGTGTAAGAAAAGATGAACCAAAGATCAATAAAGGGGTAAGAAGAGATGAAGGAGTGCACCTTTCCCCCAACATTCCTGCCAACATTTATTGTCACTTGTATTCTTGATAATTGCTGTTCTGATTGGAGTGAGATGAAATCTCAGTGGAGTTTAAATTTTCATTTCTCTAATTGCAAGAGATGTGGAACATTTTTTTCCTGTATTTGTTGACCATTCATTCTTTTCTTCTGTGAAGTGTCTCTTCAGTTACTTTGTCCATTTATTGTTTGGATTATTGTGTGTGTGTCTTTTAAGTTTTTTGAGTTCTTTATATATGCTGGGAATTAATGCCCTGTCTGAGGTGCAGGTGGCAAAGGTTTTCTCCTATTCTGTAGGCTCTGCCTTCAGAGCTTGATTCTTTTCTTTGTTGTGAGGAAGCTTTTTAGTTTGATGTCCTCTCATTTATTGATTATTGATTTTATTTCCTGTGCTTTAGGGGTCTTATTAAGCAAGTCAGTTCCTGAGCTGATATGTTGGAGTGTTGGGACTACCTTTTCTCAACCACTTTGGAAAGAAATATGGAGATTGCTCAGAAAATTTGGAATGGAACCACCCTTTGACCCAGTTATCCCATTCCTTGATATATAGCCAAAGGATTTAAAACCAGCATACTACAGTGATGCAGCTACATCAATATTTATATCAGCTCAATTCACAATAGCTAAGCTGTGGAACAAACCTAGGTATCCTTCAATTGATGAATGGATAAAGAAAATGTGGTATATATGCACAATGGAGTATTACTCAGCATACAGGAGAACAACTTTTTGACATTTGCCAGCAAATGGGTGGATCTGGAGACTATCATGCCAGGTGAGGTCAGTCAGTCCCAAAAAACCAAAGGTCAAATGTTTTCTCTGATATGTGGAAGCTAACCCTCAGTAAGGAGGAGGAGTATGAGGGGAAGAATAGAAGTGCAGTAGATTAGACAATGGAGGAAGTGGAGGGGAAGGAGGGGTTTGGAAAAGGAAAGACAGTGGAATGAATCTGACATAGTTTTCCCATGTATATATATGAACAACACAGTGAATCCCACCACCATGCACATCCATAAGAATGGGACTCTAACTAGAATAAGACATATTCCATGCTTGTATAATCACATTAAAATGGATGCTGCTCTCACGTGTAACTAAAAAGAACCAATTAATTAAAAAAGAAGAAGAAGAAATGAAGAAAACAAGCATGGAGCTGTGAGAAGCTCTGAGTCCAGAGGTTAGAAATGGGAGTGGAGATAACAAGAAGTCAGTTGAGGCCTTACATATGAGAAGAAATGAACCCAACAACCATCGGGGTTTCAGACAACGGGTTCAACAAGGCATTGGCTCTGAATTGGACATGGATTTGAGGTGCTCAGACAATAGAAGGAAGGTTGTTGTAGCTGGGCATGATGAGGGAGATTAGTAATAGAGTTGGAGAAACATATATTTCCCAGGAATATGATAGAAGCCAGGCTGAGGAATTAGAATTTCATTTTAAGGAGAGTGGCATGTCATTAGCAGGATTTAGCAAGGGGGTCCGATGACCTGATCTGCATTTTAAGCAAAGTCATTCTGGAGACTGAGTGGAGGGTGATTTTTTCAAGGCCTCCCAGGGAGGAAGCAAGAGACTAATCAAGAGGCTTCTGCAATAGTCCAGGTAAGAGGAAAATGGTTTGCAAAGTCAAGGATGCTCCCCTGGAAGGGCTAACAATCAAGCCAAGAAAATAGCACGTGCACACACACATACACATTCTTAACAAGTACATGCATAATAGTTACGATTGCATGTAACAGACTTAGGAACACTGGAATGGAAGGAGTGCCAAATCCTAGAGGTGAGCTCCTGAGATATGCTTCCTTTTCTGAGGAGAGTTTCAAATTAAAGGAGACAAAAGAAGGGTCCTGAAAGAGAAGAAGGCATTCCAGGTAAAGAGAAATGTGTGAACAAAGGTCTGTGGTAGGAAAGACCTAGTGCAGTGGGTGAGGAGAGCATGACTGGGCCAGGGCGAGCTGTAGGTGGGCAGGAGGTGGCAGGTGAGTAGAGGTAGTCAGCAGGAGGCTGAGACCTGTGGGCTCTCATATGGTGGCCGTCGGCCGCCTGAGGCCCTTGAACTCTAGCCAGTGTCATTGAGGAACTGATTCACTTTTTATTTAACTTGAATTTAAATTTAATAGAAACAATGAGGACTCTATTTCTATTAAACAGGGTCTCACCATGTAGGTAGGATTACACTGGACTTTTATAAAAATATATTTTTACTTTTAATCAACACATCATAATCAAACATGTTGATGGGGTACAGGGTGGCTTTTCAACATATGTATATAATGTGTGATGATGATTTCATGGTAATTGGCTCATCTATCACCTCAGATATAGATCATTTCTTTGCATTAGAAACATTCAAAGTCCTGTCTGCTAATTATTTTGAAATAGTCAATTAATTGTTGTCAACCATAGTTGTCCTGCTGTGTTATAGATCATTAGAGGTTATTCCTCCCATCCAGCTGCACCTGGTCCCTATTAGCCATCTTCTCCCCATGCCTCATCCACCACACTCTTCCTAAGCCCTGGTACTGTACTCTTTGCTTCTTTGAGATCAACTTTTTAACTTCCACCTATAGCATTTGTCTTTCACTTAATGCAATTTCTTCCAGCTCTAATCCATGTTGCCGCAAACGACAGAATTTCATTCTTTCTATGGCTTTCATATATTCCATTGTAGATATATGTCACATTTTCTTCATCCATTTATCCACTGATGGGCACTTATGCTGAATAGGTGACACCTATGGAAATAGTGCTGCAATAAACATGTGGGTGCAGATATCTCTTGGACACACTGATTTCAATTCCTTTGGATATATACCCAGTGGTGGGATTACTGAATTACATAGTAGTTCTCTTTCTAGTTTTGAGGGGAACCTGAGTACAGTTTTTCAGAGTGGTTTTACTAATTCGAATTTCCAGTAACAGTTTATAAGAATTTCTCTTTCCCTGCATCCTCACCAGCATTTGTTATTTGTGTGTGTGTGTGTGTATGTCTTTTGCATAATAGTCATTCTAAGTTGGGTGAGTTGATATTTCATTCTGGTTTTGATTTGCATTTCCCTGTTGATAAATGATATCAAGCACTTCTTCATATACTTGTTGGCCATTTGTAGATCACCTTTTGAGAAATGACTATCTGGGAGCTTCCCCCAGATTTTAATTAGATTGTTGTTATTTTTACTATTGAGTTTTTCCACTCCATATATATACTGGATATTAGCCCCTCATGAGATATATAGTTTGCAAATATCTTCTCCTGTTCTGTAGATCGTCTCCACATTCTATAGAGAGCAGAAACTTTTTTGGTTTGATATAATCCTATTTGACAACATTTGCTTTTATTGTCTGTGTTTTTGGGGTCACATACACAAAAATATCTTTGCCCAGAACAGTGTGTCCTGATGTGTTTTCCCTGTACTTTCTTCTAATAATTTTATAGTTTCAGGTCAGACATTTAAGTCTTTGATTTGTTTTGAGGATTTTTTTTGGACATGGTGAGAGATAGAAGTATAGTTTCTTTTTTTCTGAATACTAATATCCAGTTTTCCCAGAATTATTTATTGAAGAGACTATACTTTTTCTCCAATGTGTGTTCTTGCTGATTTTGTTAATAAGCAATTGGCTATAAATATATTCATTTGTTTCTGGGTTCTCTATTCTATTCCATTGGTCTGCGTGTCTGTTTTTATTCTGGTATCATACTGTTTGGGATTCTATCACATTGTAGCATGTTTTGAAGTCAGGTATTATAATGCCCCCAGTGTTGTTCTTTTGGATCAAAATTGTTTTGACTTTTCAGAGTCTTTTGTGATTCAAACAAATTTTAGTATTTTTAAAAAATATATCTATCTGTGAAGAAACTATTGGTATTTTGATGGGAATTGCATGAAATCTATATAGATTGCTTTGGGCAGTATGAACACTTTAACAATATTAATTCTTCGGATCTGTAAACCCATGTTGTCTTTTCATTTTTTGTATTCTCTTTAATTCCCTCGATTAGTGTTCTGTAATTTTGATCATTCACTTCTTGGACTGAATTTATTCCTAGGTATTTTAATTTTTGGTAGCTATTTTGAGTAGAATTGTTTTCTTGATTTCTTTCTCACAATTTTTCTTCTAGATTATGAAAATAAGTACTGAATTTTTTAATCCTGCAAACTTTATTAAATTTGTTGGCCAATTCTTAGAGATTTTTTTTGTGTATGTGGAGTCTTTAATTTTTTTAATATACAAAATTATGTTGTCTACAAACAGATAATTTGACTTGTTTGTTTTCCTACTTAGATGTTGTTTATTGTTTACACTTGTCTTATTGCTCTGGCTAAGATGTCTAATTATTGTATTGAATGAGAATGGTGAGAGTGGACATTTTTGCCTTGTTTCTGATCTTAGAGGAAGTGATTTCAGCTTTTCTTCAAGGAGTTTTATGTAGGTTATATGTTTGTAATATTAGTCCTTATTGTGTTGAAGCACATTTCTTCTATTTCTCATTTTTGAGGATTTTAATCATGAGTGGATATTGAATTTTATTGAATTTTTTCTAGATTTATTGAGATGATCATTTAGTTTTCATCCTTTACTGTCTGATGTGATGTTTTATTGATTTTTTTTTTTTTTGTTGTTGTTGTTGAAACATCTTTGCATTTCCAGGGTAAATCCCACTTGATCATGCTATGTATTCTTTCTGATTTCCTATTGAAATTTATTTACTAGTATTTTGTTGAGAATTCTTGAATCTATACTCATAAGGGATATTATTTTAGTTGTTATTTGTTTGTTTGTTCTCATCTGGTTTTGGTATCAGGACAATGCTGGCCTGCTAAAATGAGTTCAGAATTTTCTCCTCTTCTATTTTTTTTGGAATTATTTAAGAAGAATGGGTATTAATTCTTCTTTAAAATTTGATATAATTCTGCAGTGAGGCCCTCAGACCTTTGGATTTTCTTTGATGGGAGATTTTCTATTATTAACTCAATTTTGTTACTCATTATCAGTTGGTTTCTTTGTGATTCATCTTGACAATGGGTCCAGGAATTCGTTCATTTATTCTCTGTTACCAAGTTTGTTGACATATAGCTGTTCATAATAATCTCTAATGATCTTTTTTAATTTGTATTTTCATGGTGTCACTTACAGTGTCTTCTTTTTATCTCAGATTTTATTTATTTGGATTTCTAATTTTATTTATTTATTTTATTTATTTGTTACTTTCTTGTAACAAACTACTGGTTTGCCAATTTTGCTTATCTTTTCAAAAAACTAATTCCTTGTTTCATTAACTTTTTTTTTGTTTGTTTATTTTTAGTCTCTCGTTTATTTCTCCTCTGATTTTTCTTATTTCTTTTCTTCTACTAGTTTTGAGTTTAGTTTATTCTTGCTTTCTAGTTCTTTAAGTTGCATAATTAAATTATTTGAAATCTTTCTGCTTCTTTTGTTTTTAAAGAGAGAGAGAGAGAGAGAGAGAGAATTTTTTTTAATATTTATTTTTTTTTAGTTTTCGGCAGACACAACATCTTTGTTTGTATGTGGTGCTGAGGATCGAACCCGGGCGCATGCATGCCAGGTGAGCACACTACCGCTTGAGCCCCATCCCCAGCCCCTCTGCTTTTTTAATAGAAGTATTTATTGCTCTAAATGTCCCTTTTGGTATTCCTTTTGGTTTATTCCATAGAATGTGGCATATTATATTTTAATTTTTATTAGTTTAAAGAAAATTTTTAATTTATGTTTTGATTTTTTTAATTGATCCACTGGTTGCGCAAGAGAATGCTGTTTAATTTCCTTGTATTTGTGTAATTTCTGAAGTTCCTTTTATTGTTGATTTCTAATTTAATTCTCATGTGGTCAGAGAAGATACATGTTCTGATTTCAGTTTTTTAAAAATTTGTAGACACTTGTTTTGTGGCCTAATAGATGATCTGTCTCTTCTGGAGAATGTTTCTTATAGTGATGAAATTAACAGGTATTCTGAAGCTGTTGTATGAAATATTCTGCAAATGTTTGTTAGGTCCATATGATTTGAAGTATAGTTTAGTTCTAATGTTTTCTTGTTAATATTTTTCAACTGAATGATCTGTCCATTGATGAAAGGGTGAGTGGAATTTCTCAGTTGTTGGCCGGCTTTCCATTGCAGTTATCACACTACCTGAAAATAATAACTTAAAGGAGGAAAGATTTATTTTGGCTCATGGTTTCTGTCCATGGTTGACTGGCATCATTGCTTTGGGACCGAGGTGAGGCAGAATACCATCATGGCGGAAAGGTTGGTGAAGAAAAGCTTCTCAACTATGGCAGCTGGGAAGGAAGGGATGGAAAAGAGACCAGGGACAAGATATAGTCCCCAAGATCATGTCCCCAGTGACCCACTTCCTCCAAACATGCTCTACTTGCCTCCAATTACCAACAAGTAGTCAATTTAAATCATTCATCCTTCAAAGGGAGTAATTCACTGATGAGGTTAGAGTCTCATGATCCAGTCACTTTCCAAAAGCTCCATCTTTGGGCATTACTGCATTGGGGTTCGAGTTTTTGACACACGAGCTTTGGGAGAACATTTTCATTGTTTTAGAGCTTGTCTCCTCTTTAGCACTAAATGTTTTCTGTGTTATAATTGGGTGTTCCTGCATGGAGTAAGAGGGGTGTGTGTGTGTGTGTGTGTGTGTGTGTGTGTGTGTGTGCACAATAGTCATTTCCTCTTATTGAATTAATCCTCTCACCATTAAATAGTCACTTTATTTTCTCTTTTTACAGTTTTTGATTTAAAATGTATTTTATTTGATGTAAGTATAGCTAGTCCTTGTTTTTGGTTTCTTCTTGCATGGTATATCTTTTCCTAGGTCTTAAATTTCAGTCTATGTGTATTGGTGAAGTGATATTATTATAGGCAGAATATCACTGGGTCTAATTTTTTAAACCCATTCATCCAGTCTAAATATTTTAATTGGGGAATTTAATCCATTTGCACTCAGTGTTGTTATTTTTAACTGAAAACATGTTCATACGTTACTGTTAACTTTTTTGTTTGTTTTATATACACCCTTCATTCTTTCCTTCCTCTTCTGCTGTTCCTCATTGTGATTTGGTGATTTTTCTGTATGGGTAGATTTTATTCTCTTAACTCTCTTTTCTGCATCTGCTATACTGTTGAATTGTGTACTTTTGTATATTTTCATAATGACAGTTATCACCCTTTTGCTTCTAATGTAGCAAATTATTTAAGCATTTGTTATAGATTTGATCTGATGGTGATGAATTTCCTACTGTGGGCTTGTCTTGGGAAGTCTTTTTTTTTTTTCATTTCTGAAGGATAGCTTTGCTGGGTACAGTAATTTTTTTTTTAGATATTTTAAAGTTGTTGATGGACCTTTATTTTATTTATTTGTATGTGGTACTGAGAATCAAACCCAGTGCCTCATGCATGCCAGGCAAATGCGATACCACTGAGCCACAACCCCAACCCCTGGATACAGTATTCTTGATTGGCATTTTTTTTTCTTTTAGGACTTGAATATATCATCCCATTATCTCTTGGCCTATAAGGGCTTTTTGCAGAGAAGTCTGCTGACAGTCTAGTGAGGATTCCTTTTAGTGATTTGACATTTTTCTTTTGCTGATTTTAAAATTCAATCTTTGTCTTTTACTTTCGACACTTTGACTGTATTATGATCAGGGAGGATACTTTTTAATGAAATCTATTAGCGGTCCTTGGAGCATCCCAAACTTGGATGCCTATATCTTTCTCATGATTTGGAGAGTTTTCAGCAATTATTTCATTGAATAGGTTTTCTACATCATTTCCTTCTCTTATTCTTCTGGAATATTCATAATACAAAAGTTTGCTAGCTTAATGGTGTTCCCTAAATCTCAAAGGCTTTCTTCACTCTTTTTTATTAATTTTCTTTTTAATATCTGACTTGTTATTTCAAAAGACCCACCTTTTTAATTCTAATTTGTTATATATGACAGTAGAATGCAATACAATACATATTACACATATAAAGCACAATTTTTCATATCTTTGGTTGTATACAAAGTATAGTCACACCATTCGTGTCTTCATACATGTACTTGGGGTAATGATGTCCATCTCATTCCACCCTCTTTCATACACCCATGTCCCCTCCCTTACCCTCCCTCCCCTTTGCCCTATCTATAGTTTGTCTAATCTTCCCATTCTCCTGTCCCCCCACCCCCACTGCTAACCCCATTATGATTCCGCCTCTTTATATTAGAAAAAACATTCAGCCTTTGGTTTTTTGAAATTGGCTAACTTCACTTAGCATTATATTCTCCAACTCCATCCATTTACCTGAAAATGCCATGATTTTATTCTCTTTTAATGATGAATAATATTACATTGTGTGTGTATATGTGTGTGTGTGTGTGTGTGTGTGTGTGTGTATATATATATATATATATATATATATATATATATATATATATACACCACATTTTCTCAAAAGACCCATCTTAAAGCTCAAAAATTCTTTCTTCTGGCTTAAAACTTCTTCTGTTGAGGCTCTCAACTGTATTTTTCTTTCATTTATTGAATTTTTTAGCTTGATGATGTTTTATTGGTTCTTTTTTATGATCTGTATCTCTTTGCTGAATTTCTCATTCATGTTGTGAATTATTTTCCTAATTTGGTTGAAATGTCTATCTGCATTTTCTTGTTTCTTATTAAGTTTCCTGGCACAAAATCATTCTTTTGAATTTATCATTTTCCTTTTTGGTGGAATTTAATGCTAGGAGATACTGTGTTCCTTTGGAGGCATCATTTTACCTTGTTTTATTCATGCTTCTTGTGTTCCTACACTGGTATTTGTGCATCTGGTAGAATGGTTGCCTCTGCCAATTTTGTAGGGTGGCTTTTTGTCGTCAAAAAACTTTCTGCTGGCAGTATGTCCTAAGGTGTTAACTGAATATGCTTCATTGACTTTGGTTCCATCTGGGCACTTTAATGTAGCCTCTGTGAAGCTTCTTTAGCTATAATCAACTTTGGTGAAGAGTGGAGGTTCTTCAATGGCCCAGGCAGCAAAGATCTGAGGATTGCACCATTAGCTGGGATACACATCTCTTAGGCAGATTTGCTGGCAGGTCTGAGCAGGTCATGTCTCTGCTGTAGGTTTGGGACATCTTTCAGTTTTTGTGGGCTGTGTGAGGGCCAGGCTAATCCAATAGGTCCACACAGTGTTTCTGGGTTTTCTTTCTTTCTTTCTTTTTTTTTTTTTTCACTGTACAAGGGCCAAACTGCACTAGTGGATCTAGTCAGGATACTTGTCCCTATCTGATGGGTTGGTAGATACTATGTGCTTAGTTCCTTTATTTATAAGGCCATCATTTTTCTGTGTTTTCCATGGCATCTCTGACACCTTTCCATGGCACTATGATGCTCTGACTCAAATATTCCAGAGAAATAGATTGGTTTTTACTTGGTTTTGTTCTTTGTTATGGAAGGAAGTGTCCAGCTACCATCTTTGTCGGAAACACCCACCTACATTAGAATTTTATGCTATCAAGTTGGCACCCAAACTGAGATGTGCTGTGTGTAGAATACACATCCAATTTTAAACACCTGGCACAAAAAGGTTAAAATATCTGGTTAAATAATTTTGTATTGATTGCATGTTGAAATGATAATGTTTTGAATACATGTGTAAAATAAGATATATGTTATTAAAATTACTTTTTTACTTTTTAAGAAGTGGTCACTAGAAAATTTAACATTACATGTGTGCTTCTCAGTTTATTTCTATTTGAATTGCTACTCTAGAGAGCCAAGGTGAGGAGCTGCCATGATTTCTCCTCTGATAAATCACTGACTTTTAATCAAGGTTCTCACATAGTGATTATTTGGAACACCCAAATCTTTGAAACAATGATAAAATCCATTAACTAATCATGTCCTACAATACCATTAATTAACATTTATATAGTGCTTACTGTAAGCTGGATGCTGTTCTAGGAATAATCCATATATACAAATATGTACATTTAATTCTCAGAGTAACATATAAAGGCACAGAAACTTTGTTTGGTGTGATTGACCAAGGGGGATGTACTATTTTTTTTTAATTTGTTCTTTTTAGATATACATTATAGTAGAGTGTATTTTGGCATATTATACATACATGGAGTATAACTTATTCTAATTAGATCCCATTCTTGTGTTAGACATGATGTGGAGTTACACTTATTGTGCATGAACGTGGGAAAGTTATGCCCAGTTCATTCAATTGTCTTTCATACTCCCATCCTCCATTCCTTCCCTTCTTGGTAGGAAAGAATTGGCAGGACAAGCAAGCACAAGAGGTGAGTGGAGGGTGAAGAAGATTTCAAAGTAAAGACCATTCCTCTTGGAAGAGTGGTTTGGGGCTAGATTTTGTGGAAAAACAAATGGGCTCTCTTGGCTTCAAAACTCTCAAATAGAAGAAGAAAGAGAGTCGTTCCAGAACAATACTTATTTCCCATCTTAAGCTGTGAAAAGAAAAATTTCCTGTTTATTAAAATAAAATTAGATTCCATTCTGTAGCTGCAATGACTTCTACAAACACTGGCTCCAAATCCTTCCTCTGCTTTGTGTTGACTTTCAAGGTAAAGTACCACATTATCTGTGTTGTGCACAGTGACACAGATGTACACATGTGGCCTCACAGACCCAGACACAAGCTCCTGGGTCAAAGAACTCTTTTTCCTTTCCTGCTGAAATTTCCACCTACAACCATTGTACCCCAGAGTGAATGACCCATATTGGGTTAATGACAGCAACTTCCTCTTGCATCCTCCAAAACACAGTTGATACTTGCTCTCCGGTCCCCAACAGAGCATCAGGGCAGAGGAAAAGGTGATGAAACAGCCTCTTGTCCATTTCTCCTCATTGTTGTGGGGAGAGGACATTGCAACTGCATTTCCTCTGCAAAGGGCAGACAGGAGAGAGGAGCAGACAGGCACACAGGTGTCCCCTTCCTGACCACGGATGGCTGGGACACAGACCATCCCTCCCCTCACACTTTCCTCAGCTGCTCTCAGAAGCTGATGGCTTTGTCATGGCAGTCCCCCAAGTCATGCCTTGCTCAGGGCACAATGGCAGTTGTTCCACTGACTTTTTAAAGGATATGCACAATGCCATTACCTGGGGGACCACAGTGAAGTCACAGTTGAGCTGGGTCCTTATAACTTGCCATTTTTTGATTCAACCAAATGAATTTCAGGCTGGGGATGTGGCTTTGTGGTAGAAAGTTTGCCTGGTATGTGCCAGGCCCTGGGTCCCATCCCCAGCTCTGAAAAATAAGAATAAGAATAAAGGGGCTGGGGATGTGGCTCAAGCGGTAGCGCGCTCGCCTGGCATGTGCCGGGTGCTGGGTTCAATCCTCAGCACCACATAAAAATAAAATAAAGATGTTATGTCCACCGAAAACTGAAAAATAAAATATTAAAAAATTCTCTCTCTCTCTTTAAAAAAAAAAAGAATAAAAATTAGAAGGCACCCTCATAAGTTATAGCCTAATACTATTTGTGTAGATTAAACCTGCACAAGAATTTTGTTATATTGAAGAGTTTTTTTTCCCATTTTATTTTGTTTTATTTAATTTCTAAGTACTGTAAAGACAGGTAGAAGTGTCTAGAGGAAAAGGGATGGAAAAATCACAGCAGAGAACAAATTAATTATAAATACCAGATAGCTTAAAAGTTCCTGAGTTTAAAGGAAAGAAAGAAAGAAAGAAAGAAAAGAACTGGAAATGGTAGGAATGATTTGAAGGATGAAGACGATATCACAAAGTACAGTGAAAAGCCTTGCTAGTTAAGACTGGCTGTGAAGAGGAGAGGGAAGGGCTTAGAACAACTTAGTAAAGGAGCAAAGAATTTTCTGTGCCCTTTGCCCTGCTCTGTGGTGACAGCTTGGTGATGCCATAGGCCGACAAGAGTCTGTGTGAGTGCCTTCCCTACTTGGTGGTGCAAAGGCCTCACAAGCTCCTCCCTCCAGTAGTCCAGCGTGAGGTGGTTGTTTTTGTCTTTGTAGGGCTGTCTCTCCACTGGCTGTGTGAACAAGGTCCAGCTGAGGAAGAGCAGGCAAGAGACAGCCCAAGGCAGAAAGAGCAGCCACTGGGAAGAATGGATGAATGGAATGGAAAGCAGCCACTGGATTCGACTGTGATGGAAGGAAGGGTCAGCTTCTCACTTTGCACAGCAGAACCAACGCACATTTACCTCGTCCAGAAGGGGCCCGTGGGTGGGAGCACACTCTGCTCAGAGGTTGGGGCTTTCCCATCACTCCTAATTTTATCTTTTCTATTGGTTTGGTTGATTGTTCCTTTAGTGTTGATAATTGACAAATTATTTTACTAAGCCTAGCTCTTCATCAATGGATGAATGAATAAAGAAAATTGTAAATAAAATTTCATTATATATATGTATATATATATATATATATATAGAGAGAGAGAGACAGAGAGAGAGAGAGAGAGAGAGAGAGATGAGTTTTATTCAGCCATAAAGAAGAATAAATTTATATCATTTGCAGGAAAATGGATGGAACTTGAGAACATTATGTTAAGCAAAATAAGCCAAACTCAAAAAGTCAAGGGTCATATGTTTTCTCTCAGTTGTGGAGGTTAGAGAGACAAAAGGAAGAGAAAGGTAGTGGTAATGGAGGGGTCTTATGAAATTGAAATAAGAGTAAAAAGACCAAGGGCTTGGGGGAGAGGAGAGAAAGGGGAAATACTGGGAAATAATATTGATAATGCATCAATAAAAATATGGAAGAAATAAAATAATAAAATAAAATAATGCTTTAAAAATAAATAAATCTTTGATTTTGAAGAATTAGAATACTTTTATTCTTTTCCTTTCATTCAGCCTCCTTACATTTCTATTGCTCCATCCATTATTTAGGTATTTCTCAGGTCCAGCAGTGTGTCAAGAGCAGAAGGCACAATTTTTGCACTTGCAAAGTCAGACATTGAGATACATAATGAATAAAACCATTAGAGGATTATTCATTACTTTACATATTCAGAGTATGTTCACACCCTGCCCATCAGCTGGAGTGGCCATGGGGACAGTCCCTGCGATCCACCATGTAGAGGCATTTCTGGAAGGGAAGCCCAAGCCAGTGTCAGGACAAAGTGACTGATTCAGAGGCTAGGCAGACTGACAGCCAGGTAAGATGGCATATTTGAACAAGAGGATGGAAATACTATGCAGGTTATTTTGTTTTCTCATAAATATAAATGCTTGAATTATTTTTTTTATAATTCAATCATAAAAATCCTTTGTGTTTTCTTCCATTGCTTTTAATGCTACAGAGTTCTTTATTCATATATTTAAAATGTGTAGATATTCATCTAAATTTTCTTGTTAGAAAGACATAAAGCTAATGTTTGCATATCTAAGTGGTACACTTACAAGAGCAGTGAATGCTGGTATTCAGGGACAAGGCAAGAGCGTTCACAGGCTTGGACCTCATCAACCAGTGTAGGAGTGAGTGACACAGAGCCATAAGCCACATCTCAGAGAGTGGTTTCCAGGGCATCAAGGAAAGAAGGAAATGAAGAGGAGCTCAGCAGTAGGACCCAGGGAGAAAATGGCATAGAAAACAGGGAGCAGGGAGTTTGCCAAAGGAGAGAGAGAGAAAAATACTCATGCAAAATTTAACAGGAAAAGCTATTTCAGATGTTGGTGGAGAGAGGAAGGGGAAAACCAAAGACTACAGAGTGTTCATGAGCAAATACCTCAAGAATCAGCTGAAGTTTGGGAACAAACCTTATTGACTGGGGAAGTTTTGACTTGTAAGTGCTGTAGAATATCATGGGTCTGTTGCATCTGGACCTGCTGAATATGCAAAAACCAGAGCTGCAGGGACTGAAGGACTCATTTCCTTTGTTGTTAATTAGTGAAAAAAAAAAAAAACACCATATAACAACATAGGAGATAAGTAACATAAAAGACAGAGCCAGGACCAGGGTTAGGCACCCAGGGTGTGGGGTTAAAAGGTGCATTTTCCTGAGAGGAAGTGGCTCCTGATGATGTCTCCACTCAATCCTGGGATTATTGAGAAACAGAGGGAAAACAGTACAGAGTGACAGCTTGCTCCAAGATGCAAGAAAAAACACATACCAACCTTTAGAAACAATCTCACCAACCCTGGGAGGATAACCACAGAGGAGGTGCACCTTTGTTTTTTAAAGCTGCAGACATCCTCAAGACCCACATTGTATATTCCTTGGAAATGGCAAGGGAAGGGGCCAAAGAATTTCCTGGCTAGCTTAAAGGGGACACCATCTCTCTTAACAAAAACAAAACAAAACAAAACAAAACAAAAAAAACCAAACTTCTCTGTGCAAAGCTAATAGGCCCTTCCAAAACTGAAATCAGCTTTTAATCAGCTAATCAGGACATCTGAGTCCTAATCCCAACTTTGCTACTGCCCTATATCACCTTGAAAATAGTTACTGTCTTTTTTGGGGACATCAGTTTTCCTAGCTATAAAATGAGGTCATCATATTAGAATATCTCCATGTTTCCATTCAACTCTAGCAATCTACAGAGAGGGAAATGGAAAAATTAGAAAAAAATTATCAAAACTTTCCTGGGAAAAATTAATTTGGGGTTTCAATATTTCAATACTTCAAAGCAAACTATACCTGACACTGAGAATCTGGTGATCTTTTAGATTATTATAATTTCCCAAAATTCATGTGATCAAAATGTATGGCAGAGGATAGAGAAGCAGAGCTAGGTAGAAATCCCACCTTTCCACAGCCCAGAAAGGAGCCAGTGAAGGAGACCAGCTGGCCAGAGAGAACGTTACTACAGGTTTATACCTGGATAAGAGGAACTGTGTCGAACAGAATCAACAATTATGGGGGTTTTCCTAAGGTTGACTATTATGTGGCTTTGTTCTAAAGTAATTGTAGTGAATAGAATTTAGTGTCTTCTCTCAAGTGTTGCTGATACTTGGAAGAGTAGAGGACACACCTTATGTGAAAGCATCAACACCTGGATATTCACCCAGCTCAGAAATCTTATGAGACAAAAACTAACTAAATTGTCTCTTGCATAAAAGAAAAGGCAATAATCATCCCAATAGATGAGTAGATGAAAAATGAAGAAAACAAATGACCCCAAAAAGCCAGAGCACTTCAACAACTGACACCATGGGCACCACAGTGGAGGAAGTATTGGAGAAAGAATTTTGAGAGTTCATAGTTTAAATGCTCAATGAGCTAAAATCAGATGTAAGAAATAAACTTAGAAAATATAGGAAGTGAAAAATCATTTTAGTAAATATATAGAGATTCTGAAAAAGAACCAAACAGAAATCCTGGAAATAGAAGAATCAATAAATTAAATTAAGAATTCAATGGAAAGCATCACCAATAGGTTAGACCAATTTGAAGACAGATTTGGGGGCTTTGAAGACAAAGTATATGATCTTGAAAACAAAGTTGACAATAAAAAAAAGATGCTAAGAGACCATGGCCAGAATATTAAAAATATCTGGAACAATGTTGAGAAACCAAACTTAAGAATCACTGGGGGCTGGGGATATAGCTCAGTTGGTAGAGTGCTTGCCTCACATGCACAAGGCTCTGGATTCAATGACCAGCACCACAAATTAAAAAAAAAATCATTAGGGTAGAAAAAGCCTCCAAAATACAAACTAAAAGAATGTAAAAACTCATTAATTAAATAATATTAGAAAACATTCTAAATTTTAGGAATGAGATGGAAACACAAATAGAAGAAGCACATAATATTCCAAATAGGCAAGATCAGAAAATATCTTAAAACTCTAAAACACAGTGTAATGAAAATGCCTAATATACAGAATAAGGATAGAATTTTAAAAGCCACAAGAGAAAAATGGAAGGTCACATTTAGAGGTAAAGTGATTCAGATATGAACTATTTCTCAACCCAGAGACTTTAAATGCCAGGAGAGCATGTAATGATGTATACCAAGTCCTGAAAGAAAATGGGTATCAACCAAGATTACTATATCCAGCAAATTATCTTTCAGGATTAAGATGAAATAAAAGCCTTCAATGATAAATAGAAATTAAAAGAACTCATAATCACTAAGCCTGTATTACAAAACATATTTGATAAAATATTTCATGCAGAAGAAATAAAAATGAAACCCAGGGTAAGAATGAATTGCACAAGAAGAGTAGTCAATTAAAGAAGAATCAAGTCTGAATTAAGCATTAGAAATTAATTTAAATGTTAGGAAATAAAAATCATCTCTTTAATGTAAATTATCTGAACTCTTCAATCAAAAGGCACAGATTGGAAGATTGAATTAAAAAACAACACCCAACCATTTGTTGTTTACAAGAGACTCACCTTAATGACAAACATATCCACATGTTGAAGGCAGAGGATGGAAAAAGATATATCATGCAAATGGAAACCAAAAGTGAGCAGGGATAGCTACTTTCACATCAGACAATATAGACTTCAAACCAAAATAAATCAGAAGAGAGACAAAGAAGGTTACTTCATACTAGTTAAGGGAATCATCCAACAACAAGATATAATAAATGTAAATATTTATGCTCCAAACAGTGTTGCATTTACATACATAAAACAGACCATTCTAAGTATAAAGAATCAAATAGAACATAATACAACAATACTGGGTGATTTCAACATACCCCTCTCACCACTAGAGAGAGCATCCATACATAGACTAAGTGCAAACTCTTCAGAACTAAAAATACTATTAATCAAAAGGATAACACACATCTATAAAATGGTACATCCATTAACAACTGAATTCACTTTCTTTTCAGCAGCACATGGAATGTCCTCTGAAATATATCATATATTAGGGCACAAAGCAAATCTTAGCAAAAATAGAGATGATTCCTTGCATCTTATCAGATAATAATAGAATAAAATTAGAAAGCAATGACAAGATATAAAAGAGAAACTGATATTCTAATACCTGGAGATTAAATGATATACTTTTAAGTGAGGAATGGATCACAGAAGAAATCAAGAGAGAAATAAAAAATTCTTGGAAGAAAATAAGAATAGAGAAACAGCATATCAAAATCTCTGGAACAGTATAAAAGCAGTTCTAAGAGGAAAGTTTATAGCACCAAATTCCTACACACATACACAAAAAACAAATGGGAAAGATATAAAATAAGCTAATGTTATATCTTAAGGCCCTAGAAAAAGAAGAACAAACCAATATCAAAAATCAGTAGAAGACAGTAAACCATTAAAACCATACCTGAAATTAATGAAGTTGAGAATAAAAAAAATATATATATATATACAAAGGATCAATGAAACAAAAAGTTGGTTCTTTAAAAAGATAAACAATATTAGCCAAACTAACCAAAAGAGAAAACCTAAATTAACAAAATTAGAGATGAAAAAGATATATCAGTACAGACACTACTAAAATCCAGAGGATCATAAGAAACTTTTTTTAAAAAAAAATATACTCCAATAAGCTAGAAAATCTTGCAGATAATTGACAAATTCTTACAGACAGATGACCTGACCAAATTGAACCATGAGGATACAGGAAACTTAAACAGACCAATATCAAATACTGAAATTGAAGCAGCTATTAAAAGCCTTCCAACAAAGAAAAGTCCAGGACCAGATGGATGCTCAGCTGAGTTCTACCAGACCTTTAAAGCAGAACTAATGCCAATGCTCCTCAAATTATTCCATGAAACAGAAAAGAAAGGAACACTGCCAAATCCATTCTATGAAACCAGTATCACTGTGATAACCAAACCAGACAAAGATACATCAAGGAAAGAAAACTTTAGACCAACATTTTGGTGAATATACATGCAAAAAATTCTTAATAAAATATTGGTAAACCTCATTCAACAACACATTCAGAAGATAATATACATAATCAAGTGGGTTTTATCCCCAGGATACAAGGTTGGTTCAACATAGGCAAATCAATAAATGTAATTCACCACATAAATGAGCTAAGGACTAGAATCACATGATTATCTGAACAGATAAAGAAAAAGCATTTGACAAAGTCCAGCACACCCATTCATGTTTAGAAAAACTAGGGATAGAAGGTACTTACCCCAACATTGTATAGTCTATATATTACAAGCCCAAGGACAACATCATACTGATCGGAGAAAAACTAAAATCATAGCCTTTAAAGACAAAGATTTCCACTCTCACCAGTCCTATTCAACATATTCCTTAAAACTCCAGCCAGAGCAATTAAGAGAAGGAAATTAAAGAGATATGAAGAGAAAAAGAAGTCAAATCATCTCTGCTGATGACATGATCCTATATTTAGAAGACAACCCCCACCCCCCAAAAAATAAAACCTCCACCAGAAGACTTCTAGAGCTAATAAACAAATCTAGCAAAGCAGCAGGATATGAGACCAACACACAGAAGTTAATCATTTTCTTACACTCCCATAAAGAATCTGCTGAAAAAAAAATTAGGATAACTATCCCATTCACAATAATCTCAACACACACACACGCACACGCACACGCACACGCACACACACGCGCGCACACACACACACACACACACACACACCACAAAGCAAAACAGAAACCTTAGGAATAAATCTAACCAAGGAGGTGAAAGACCTTCTACGATGAAAACTACAGAACACTGAAGAAGACCATAGAAGATGGAAAGACCTCCCATGTTGTTGGATAGGCAGAATGAATATTGCCAAATGGCCATACTACCAAAAGCATTATATGGATTCAATGCAATCCCCATCAAATTATCAATGACATTTTCCACTGAACTATAAAAAAAAATAATTCTAAAGTTCATTTGGAAGAATAAGATACCCAGAATAGCCAAAGCAATACTAAGCAAGAAAAGTGAAGCAGGAAGCATTACAATACCTGTTCTAAAATTATAATACAGAGCTATAGTGACAAAAACAGTATGGGACCAGCACCAAAACAGACATGAAGGCCAATGGAATAGAACAGAAGGCACAGAGATAAACTGATGTAGATAGTCACATTATACTTGACAAACGTGCTGAAAACATACATTGTAAAACGTAGTGTTTTCTAGCAAATGGTGCTGGGCAAACTGGATATCTATATGCAGAAGAATGAAACTTGATTCCTATTTCTCACAAAAGACATCTAAAAATAGACCAAAGACCCAGAAATTAGACCAGAAACTCTGTGACTGCTAGAAGAAAATTTAGACCCAACACCTTAGCTTATTGGACAAGCATCAAATTCCTTAACAAGATTCCTAAAGCATAAGAAATAAAACCAAGAATCAATAAGTGAGATGGCATCAAATTAAAAAGCTTCTTTGCAGCAAAAGAAAACACTGGCAGTGTAAAGAGAGAACCTATAGAATGGGAGAAAATCTTTGCTACCTGCTCCTTAGGTACCTCTATTCAGAATACATAAAAAATTTAAAAAACTTAATACCAAAAAAAAAAAAAAACAACAAAAAGCAAAAAACAAAACAAAAACAAAAAAAAACCACCCACAAATAACCCAATTAATAAATTAGAAAAATAACTAAGGAGATAATTCTCAAAAGAAGAAATACAAATGACCAATAAATATATGAACAAATGTTCAGCATCTCAGTCATCAGGGAAATGCATATGAAAGATACATTAATATGTTGTGTTTCTCCAGTCAGAATGGCAATTATCAGTAATACTACTACTAATAAATGATGATGAGGGGGGAAAATGTACACTGAAACATTGTTGGTGGGATGGCAAATTATTACAACTACTCTGGAAGGCAATATAGTGATCCCTCAAAAACTAAGAATGGAACCCTCATATGACCCAGCTATTCCACTCCTTGGTATTTATCCGAATGATCTAATATTAGTATACTATAGGGATGCAGCCACATCAATTTTTAGAGCAGCACAATTCACAGTAGCCAAGTACTGTAACTAGTCTAGGTACCCGTCAACAGATGAATGGGTAAGAGACAAATGTGGTATATAATCATACTGAAGTTTTACTCAGTCATGAAGAAGAATGAAATCATGGCACCACATACTGGTAAATGAATGGAAATTGAGAACATCATGCTAAGGAAAATAAGCCAGATCTAGAAAGTAAATAGTTGAGTGGGTTTTTTTCCTCTCATATGTGGAAGCTAGACCAAAGTAAGGGTTGGGGGTGAGGGGTAAGAAAGAAAAAAAGAAGGGAAGAATTAATCTAATGGTGGAATGAATCTAATCAAACTTTCCTATGTACATGTATGAATATACCATAGTGAATTTCACCTTTATGTATGTATGTGTGTGTGTATATATATATATATATATATATATATATTCACTAATTAAAAAGAACCACAAATAAATAGAAGGAAGATCAGTAAAGTAGAGGAAAGGAAACAAGGGAAGAAAGGGGAGAGAAGGAGAAAGTCCTGGAGACCGAATCAGAGCAAATTATATTCCAGGCTTGAATAATTATGTCAAGATGAACCCTGCTATTATGTATATCTACAATGGACTAATTAAAAAAAAAAAGTACGTGCTTCAATTTGCCCTGTCTGGTGTTTGATATTGGGTACGTAGATAGGATATGAGGGTAGCATGTTATTGTTTTGCACATTTGTGATTGCTGGTTGCATTTGTTATAAACAGCTCTGCTCTATTTAGGGAGCTGGTGATCAATAAGGCAGATAATATTTTCATCAGATTCAAAAAGACTAATGTTGTGAAGGCTGCCTGTTGAGGGGGCCTCTGTTTTCTTAGCAGCTTCACAATTTCCTGCAGACTGTCTCTCATCCAGGCTCTTTTCTTTGCAGGATCTGTCCTCCGTTCCAAGCACCAGAAGAATCATACCCTGTCATTTATTAACACTGTAGGATAAAGAGGGAAAAAAAGTGTCATTTCTGGTAGAACTAGGCAGAAAAAAAAAAACCCACAAGGAAAAAAATCATGGCAAGATTTTCTTTTTCCATATTTCCAAACAGTGGGGGGAAAATAATGGAATGTTTGCCTTAAATTTTGTGTGCTTTGGCTGCAATGAGGAGATAGTTTCTTGAAGGCAAAAATCTGTCTTTTGTCTTATTATTGCCATCTTCAATCACAGGAAAATCTGTTCTTGCTGGCCGTTTTGCATTATTCCTTTTTTCCCCCTCAAATCTGTCACTTGTACCAATTATGAAGTGTCTTGATTCAAATATGAATTTAGAGGATAGGTGAAGAAAGTGACCATGACTCAGAAGGCTTTGGTCTCCTTTGGGTGATTCTGTTCTGGGAAGTAAGTTGTCTTTCTACACAGGCCTATGGTAAGGGAGGAATAGAGAGAGAGGATACTTGAACCCCTTCTCTGAGCCATCTCCTTGAAGCCCTAGGGTCTTCCTTCTGCCATTTCTTTCTTCTCTACAAAATCTGAAGTATTGCCGGGCATTGTTGTGCATACCTGTAATCCCAGCGGCTTGGGAGGCTGAGGCAGGAGGATAGAGAGTTCAAAGCCAGCCTCAGCAAGGGGAGGTGCTGAGCAACTCAGTGAGTCCCTGTCTCTAAATAAAACACAAAATAGGGCTGGGGATGTGGCTCAATGGTGAGTGCTCCTGAGTTCAATCCCTGGTACCAAAAACAAACAAACAAACAAAAAACATGAAGTATCAAGCAAGGTGTCTATTTGTGGAGATTACAAAGCAAAAACTCTCTCCTGCCCATCCTCACCTTAAGATCACTGGGAATCACTCCCAGATCCCCACCATCCTTGCTTCTCCCAGCTAGCAAGATGTTCACTAGAGCTTTAACTTGAATTTCTTACACTGTTGAAATAAACAACTTTGGTGTGCATCTTTTTGAGAAGATTACTTTTCTTAATTAGATAGTGTTTAGTGTCATCACTGGTACATTGTAAATACTTGAAAATATTTTTTAAGCAAATGAATGATAGGGCATTATGTGTCCCCCAATATTGGCCAGCTTTGTGAGAAGCCTGAGAAAAATTCCTGGCATCCCAGGCTGGGGGTGGGGTAGAGTAAGGTGATGTGTTTTGCCTGCAAAGAATTCCAGGTGAAACTGTACTTTCCAAGTTGAAAGGAAATTACAAGGCAAGAAGAAAGAAGCTGGAGAAGACTGGTATGTCCCTGATACCCTGCCTTGGGGACAGATTCAGTGTTCTCAGAAGCAAACGAAAAATCCTACAAAAGGAGTTGATTTTCCTTTTCTTTTACTCAGTCAAAATAAATTAACTTTGAAGCAGTGGTTCCTATTTATCTTTACTGAATTTGAGGATGTTCACATATATTTACAGAAATTCAAGGACTATGAAGAAATTTAGAGTCCCAGAGCTTTTACTCTGAAACTTAGGAGATGGGATAGAGAAGCTTCTTTCCAGGTTTAGGGGCTTCTGAACAAGTTTCTCTTAGTAAGCTTCACCTGGACAAGGGTCAGGATTGGACCCGAGGCTGGGAACATGTGGTGTCCTGGGTAGGCAGCTACTTACTGCACAGTCTAAAGGAGAACAGAAATTGGTTGGGTGGAAGGATAGCTTAGGAGACAGTCCAAATGGGACAGGTTGCTATACTGGAAGGTGCCTGGCATTGGCGTTCTTCAGAGAAGAACACACAGTGGGGAAGAACAGGATGGAGGTCCTGGTCTGCTGGGTTAATGACAACTTTCAGTGCTTCATGTGGTTCCCAGAGAGCAAAGCTTCTTGGATAAGAAACTTAATGATAACCAAGTCTTCTTACAACTCCAAGAATCCATAAGTGGGTTCTACCCTTTGTCTATGGTTCTTTGGTTGGGTTAAAAGACTAATCAGCTTAATGCTATATTTACTTTCTAGGGGGATAGAGAAGATTTCTCATTCCTCCAACTAAAACTTCCAGACCTCATTTTCTTTCCTTCCTCCCTCCCTCCTCTCTTCCTCCCTCCCTCTCCATCCCTTCCTTCCTCCCTCCTTCCCCTCTTTCTTTTTTTCTTCCTCTCTCTCGTCCTTCCAATATAAAATCTGTAAATCCAATGAGAAACTAATTTGTTATGGTCTTCTTTGGGGCTCCTCAGGATCTCTAAGAGATGAGATCCTCTTAAACTTAATTTTTCTTTTTTCTTTTTTGGTTCTAGGGATTGAACCTACGGGTACTTAACCAAAGAGCCACATCCCCAGCCCATATTTGTTTATTTGGTACTGGGAATTGAATCAGGGGCACTCAACCACTGAGCCACATCCCTAGTCCTATTTTGTATTTTATTTAGAGACAGGGTCTCACTGAATTGCTTAGTGCCTCGCCATTGCTGAGGCTGGCTTTGAACTCGTGATACTACTGTCTCAGCCTCCTAAGCCACTGGGATTACAGCCCAAGCCTTTTTTTTTTTTAAAGAGAGAGTGAGAGAGGAGAGAGAGAGAGAGAGAGAGAGAGAGAGAGAGAGAGAGAGAGAGAGAGAGAGAGAATTTTTAATATTTATTTTTTTTTAGTTCTTGGCGGACACAACATCTTTGTTGGTATGTGGTGCTGAGGATTGAACCCGGGCCGCACGCATGCCAGGCGAGCGCGCTACCACTTGAGCCACATCCCCAGCCCCAGCCCAAGCCTTTTTAAAAAAATATTTATTTTTTAGTTGTAGTTGGACACAATACCTTTATTTTATTTATTTTTATGTGGTGCTGAGGATTGAACCCAGGGTCTCGCACGTGCTAGGCGAGCGCTCTACTGCTGAGCCACAACCCCAGCCCCAAGCCTTTTTTTATTTATAGACTTCTTACTTTGAGAGAGGGTCTTGCTGCCTTGCTTAGGGCCTTGCTAAGCTGCTGAGGCTGGCTTTGAACCGGCAATCTTCCTGCTTGAACCTCCTGAGTCACTGGGATTACAGGCATGCACCGCCATGCATGGCTTAAACTTAGTTTTTCAGTTAATCTTCTCTGGCTATTTCCCAGGTCATGATCTGAGGCTCAGATAAAGTTTAAGGTCTTTAGAAAGCACAGATACATCAATGTCTTAGCTAGAGATATTGAATGCTAAGCAAAAATCACACAGGGCTCTTCTCTTTGGTTTTCTCTAGCTCTCTTGGAGCGTTAGCGTCTGGGGAGTGATTTCATGGAATTTCCCTAATGGAGACTGCACTCTCCCCATGGAGATCAGGGCCATGTGGTTTGTTAGTATGAGAGTTTATACAAGTACAAAGGCTAAACTGCTTTATATGAGGATGGTGTGTTTTCTAGAGTTTGAGGAATTTCTGATACTGCAGTAATGTTAGTTGTCAAGTTAGTGGAATCTCCCACAAGCAGGTAATAATAATGAACTTGATATATGCATGACTTTGTAGTTTACAAAGCATAGGGCCCATTTACCTGGTTAAACCTCACAACTACCCAGTAGGGTAGATGTTATTATTTCCCTGACATTATAAATAAAGAAATGAGTTTAGATGTGCTTTATCCAAAATCACATGGCTGCTTGGAGACTGGGGTCAGAATTCAAGCTAGACTGCTGGTCCCTGGCTCTGCATTCTGATACTAGCCAGGACAGTGTCATCCTGATATTCCTGCAACAACTTCTGACCTTACTTCCTGGGTTAACCTCACCAGACAGCTGAAGTGTCAGAGGTAGGTTGACCAGTTGCTGCACTTGGAGAGTGATGTCACACCTGGCCATGTGCATCAGTGAAGGATATGGGGACCAGCAGTATAGCTGCTGGGTTGCTAGTGTATTGTAATCTTCCCTAGAGCCAGGATGGCCTTGATGTTGCAGCAAACATCCACGTCGCCCTGTCTCCTACCTTCTAATTGTTGACCTGCCTTATTGGTAGAGAGGATCTACCTATCTGGGGAGATGGATTTCACCTATGACTTTAGTCTGCGGTGAGAAAAGTTGTTGTTGCAAATGGCTCTTATTTTTATGTCTTTTTTTTGTGAAAGTAACCAAGGTGATCTTTTATTTTAATTTAGAACATTTGGAAAATATACAAAATAGAAAAAGGAAAAATTAAAATCAGCTACACTCTGCCCATTTAGATAATGTTTGGTTACATAGCCCTTTAGCTACTTTTCAATTTTTTTTTCTTTTACAATACAGGTTGCAATGGGCTCTTCCAACTTATCAGTGTACATGGCTTAAGAGAGTTTCTCATATTATCACATAGTTTTACAGAACACTGTTTTTTTTTTTTTTCCCATGCTGTGCCAATATTCCATAGTATAGTGTTACCACGATTTATTTACTGATCTCCTACTTGTGGACATTAAAGTTGTTTCTGATGTTCCCCTGTTATAAAAATAGACTGCTTCCTCTCAGCTGGTCCCTGGTGCCTGTTCTCGAAACTGGGCTCCTACCTTGTTCTTTGCCATCAACCCTCCGCCCTGTGCCCCATTTCTGGGAACTGTGTCCCTGCTTGGTTTCCTGTTCAGGGGCTCAGTTCCTTCCAGGGAGTGGAGTCCTGTCTCTGAAATCCAGTTTCTTCCTGGCTGGCTTTCTGTTACCTGCTGTCAGACCTGCTAGGCAGACACCTGAAGCCCCTTACTCTGCCTGCTACCAGCATTCCTGGGGCATCCATCTGCCTGCCCCACTCCAGTAATCTTATCACTTATTGACTTTTCTTGCCTGGGCCTGAACCCAGGCCTTGGAGATGTGAAAATAGGAGGAAAAGTGTTTGGGCAGGGTCTCAGGGTCAAGGAAGGGTATGCAAATTGTGAGTGAGTGAACCTGGATGGAGCTTGCTATGAAAGACCAAGGAATAAGCATGTCCTAGACAATTTATAGTTCTCCAAATTGACTTTGGCTATTCTGGTATATGGTCTGGAACCTTCTTTCCCTCAACTAACAAATTCTTCTCCTCTCTCGGATGTCTGCCTCAATCAGATTCCCAAACTTTCTCTGTCATGGTGGCCTTGGTGTCTTCATAATGTCTTTGCAGAATCTCAAGGCCAAAAGAAATCCCTAACAGTCAACTTTCTAAAGTAGTCAGGGTTGAACGAAGTAGTAGTAATCATGTCCCCGATAACTTATGCTGTTTGAAAATTAATTCTCACAAAGAAAGGGAAATCGAGCATTTTAAATTAATTCTTGAACAACCACAATTACTTACTCATGGGATTGGACAGAGTTCTTGGGTGATATTCCTCTTTCTCAAATTTCAGAATCATTTAGGACACTGCCTTGATTTTCACAGGATATTTTTTTTTATCACAGAAACTGCTGAAAATCCAGCTTTGTAGCTATAGCATCGTTGAAAAGAACACACTGTGATCTAATGTTGAAATGTGTACTACCTCGAGCTAGTAGTTCATGTGATATTCGACAGATGTTGGGTATGTGTGTGATGTAGCAGGGGGTGGAAAGGGTGGCTTTTGTGATTCTCAAAGACTTCCAGTACCCCATGGAGCCCCTGAGCTCGTGATGGTGTGGGCTCTCTGGGCTTGCCATCTAATACTGCCTATTTACATGTCTCTTTCATGTTGACTCAACTATAAACCCCATAAGGGCAGGGAGCATGTCTGTCATAAGCATCCAGAACAGTAGCTGGCATGTTAGGAGGTGTTTAATGAACAAATCCTCATGGGGTGGAGGAATGGCGCCCATTCACTCCTCGTGTCTGGTCTCCTACAGAAGGCGAGGTTGGAAGGAGCTAGAAGCAAAATAGCTGCAGTGCTGGGTTTGGTGAGAGCAAGGACGACAGTTGCAATTGTAGAGGCTCTGGTGAAAGCAGAGGGGAAATAATCAAGGTTATATATAACAGAGGACATCAGCAAAGGCTCCAACACCAGGTGCTGAGGAGGATGCGGCCGATTACAGAGGGAAGTTGAGGAGTGCAAAGCTCGATAAGAAAAGCCCAAGGAGACGCTGAAAAGAAGACCGCACCAGAGGTCGAGACAGATAATGAGAAAAGCTCCTCGTACCTGGGGAACGTCTGCTCAGGGAAGGGGGTGGCAGTGCCCCTTCCAAGACAGAGCAAAGGCAATTTATTGACAGACACGGTTTCTGAAAATTAAATGGATCTTTGCCTTGGAATGCTTACAAAGGAAGGGCAGAGGACAGATCCCACAAAGACACACATTTCCCAAGGGACAGAGAAGAAATATCATAGAAGGCATGGAGGGTGGGCAGAGGAGAGAAAAATCTCTTATTTTTATAGCATGGCTTCTGACCTTCTGGGACTAGCAAACAGGATCCAAATGGGACCTCAATTGAGGAAACCAATCTCTTATTGCTGGCCCTGCTGGCCCCAAAGCTGCCAACTGTCTGGTGCCCACATCGGTCCACGGGGACTTATTTTGTCACATTCTGTTCCTGGGTCTGAGGCGAGCTGCTCCAAAGAGACCTCCTTGCCAAGTCAGGGCAGGGAGAAAGCTCTGTTTGAAGTTGCTATTAGTGTCTTCCTCAGCTGATTTCTATAAGGGATTGTTTTCCGGTAAAGGAGGAATAAGGGAAATACTTAAACAATAACTGCTCTGATGGAGTGTGTACAGGGAAATCATTATCTCTTATTGTGCCAATAAGTTTCAAGGCAACAAGCCAAGCTGTTCTTACGCTGCGGGAGCCAGGGCTGCAGCGCTGAGGTCAAACCACACGGAGAAGGGAGATGGTGTTAGCTGCCTCCTGGAGGCACCCAAACTGTCAGAGACTTGTTTGAGACCAACTGTTTTTCTCATTGTGAGGAATATGGTTTAAAGTTTTGTACCTCAGAGAAAGAAAAGACATGCTGATGATGATAAAAATAAGACCTGATGCCATGGTCATGTTAAACATTGCTGCAAAAGCTTTGTGTACCATCTCATTTAAAACTCGTGAACAGCAATAAAAGAAGGTGCGATGGTCTCCATTTCAAGGAGGAAACTGAGGGCAGGATCCACTTGGGATTTTCCCCACTACGTGATGCAGAGACCATCTGTGCAGCCCTTTGAGTCTTCTTTCATGAGCACATAGTAGGTGCTAAGAGATGTTTTCAGTGTTGAAGAAGTCACCCAAAGAAGAATAAAGTATGTTCTCCTCTGCACCCTCCACCCGAAGAGCTTATCAAGAGGCCAAAAGTAACTCAGAAGAAAAAAAAAAAGAAGGCATCAAATTAGATTCCTGAATTAGCCAAGCTGGAAACAAGCACAATTTCAGTAAGAATTCTGGGGATAGGGCAATATTATTAAAAATTGGAAAATCACTCTAATGCTAGAGAGAGAGAAAATGGATATAAGACCATTGGATGATATAATGTTGGAATAATCAGGGGTTTGGAAATTTAAAGTAATCTCCCTTGTTTTACTGTAGGCACTGATTTATCAAGTCACATGGTTTTACTGGGAGAGACCTGTCTCTAAGGGTCTATAGTCCAGCATTTACAATTAACTCCCAAATTACCTTGTGACTCCCAGGGCTTAAACATGGGGACCAATGAAGGCCTTCACCACACTCTAATCCAAGTCGTATGGGTGACTTGGGAGGAAAGCAGGAGGTAGAATACACTGGAGCATCTTTAAGATGCTAATCTGTCACTTGGAAGAGTTTCCAAAATGATGACAATGGCAATAACAAGGTAACTATTTGCTTCCTTTCACCTCTTACAAGTGTTCAGGGCATGCTGAGTGTTGGCAGCTCACCGAGGTTCTGTTCTGACTCTGCAATTTCATTTCTAGTTTAAGTAGGTGTCTGGGCTCTCCTGGCTTTTCTTCTGGTTTTTCTGATACTTAAGGGAAGTGTCCTCTATCCTTCCACTCCTAAATCTCAGTGGGCTTCTCTGAAGGGATCCCATGGTGATTGACATGGTTTGATTCACTTCTTGCTTCTGTCTCCGGGTGTCTTCTGCATTCAGAAGTCATGTGCTGGTCAATGCTGACATTGGAGACTCCTTCCCTGGGCTCAGTTCGCCTTCCTCTGTTAAGCATGAAGTCTCCCACAAGAGGCACGGTGGTGCAGGCCTGTCATTCCAGCTACTCAGGAGGCTGAAGCGGGAGGATCAGACATTTGAGGCCAGCCTCAGCAACTTGGAGAGTTGCTGTCTCAAAATATAAAATAAAAAGGTCTGGGGAGGTGGTTTAGTGCGTGGCAGAGCATCCCGGGTTTCCATCCCCATACTGCCAAGAAGAAGAGATTCCTTGGACAACTGTGTCCAAGGAATCAGATCTTTTCCCAGGAAGTGAAAGAGAATGAGAGTAGGTCCGTGGGGCACATGGAGGGAGGCCGTCACAGATGCGCTGAGTGGAGTGGGGCATTCACAGCTCTCAGAGGACTACACAGGCACCTGCAAGCAGAGGGGCAGAGCACCTGGCTTTTCTAAGAGCACCTGTGTTGTTCCCTCCCCGTGAAGCCCCCCCTCCTGGTGGCCCCCAAAGAGGCAGCTTCATGGGTAGGGTGAGGGCCTGCAGGGCTGCTCTGGGGAACCCAAACCCCAGGAGACACCGAAGGGAAGCAGCACTTGGGAAGCAGGACCTCACAGAGGCGGAAGGATGGAGGATGTGTTTGTGGTGATGTCAGAGGCCAGCAGGGCATCATTTCCTCATGAAAACACAGGGCTGGACAAAGGCACAGGCACATTGGGACTTTTAAGTGAGATTTTCCTGATTATAAAAGGAATCCCTAATCATTGAAGAAAAAAAAATTAAAAACATAAAGGAAAAAGAATTTCACCCAGAATTTTACAGACATAAATAACCACAATTAATACTTTAGAGGGTTTCTTTTGCCTATACATATAGAATAATTATAACTTTGTACTTTGTTTTTCATAGCATTGTCTTGAGCATTTTTCATTATAATTCATCATTAATATAAAGTGACTTAATAGCATAATTAAATACTTAGTTATATAATGTACTGATATATCATAATGCGTTTGATTATTTCCCTGCTGTGTAGCATTTAAAGTATTTTCATTTTTAGATGTAAAAATTATTTGTTAACATTTCTAATCTTTGTTTTGATTTTTACACGACTATAGTCATGGATGTAGAATTACTAAAACAAAGACTGTCAGTTTTTTAGTATATGGTATAAAAATAAAACAGGGAAAGAAGGGAGCATGGAATGAGAGAGAGGTGGGGAATAGGAGTTGAAATTAAAGAAGGAGGGAGACAATTTAAGTCATTCTTCATTCTATTATCCAAAGCAGGTCCAGCTCTGACATTGTTATGGTCTGAGGCAAGAGTATAAATGAAGGTCTACATTCCACCTGCCTGAATATTTAGAGTTATAAATCCAGTTAACAAATTGTTAAATACATCTCATCCTTACCTTTGCAATAGCTGAAAGTCCAGGTTCAAATTTAGAGCCCTGGGACTCCTTGAAGTTCTGTGACAGAATGTGGTGGTGGGAGAGAACTGATTCCCATCCTCTGGCCACCTCCTTTCTCATCTCTTGGTCTCCTATGTCCTTGTCACTCTGCCCACCTGCAGCTCAAGCCTGCACCATGAGGGCCTTTTGTGTGCACACATGCAGACTCCATTCATGCCTCTGTAAATGGCCTCCTGGTGACCAGTCCTTGGGTCTGGGCCATTCGCACCAGTAGTGCAACCTACCCCGTGAGAGCTCATGCAACCCTGGAATGAGTTATAAGTTGTTTGATTTCCGGGGCATTTCAGGGTGCAGGATAGATGTGGGAGTATAGCCTTCCAGATGCTTTTACACACACACACACACACACACACACACACACACACACACAAATAAAATTGTTTCATACATGTTGTTTTTATCTCCTTTACTGTGAACACATGTCCAGGTTAATAAACATACACCCATGAACACATGGAGTTAGACTTGGTAAAGTATCTTTTGGTAAGATTTCAGATTATTAGCAGTCATGTAAACCACACCTTTGCTCACACTCAGCATTTTAATGCTTGTTTCATTGCTTATGGGATAAGCAGAAAAATGACATTATATTGTTGAGTCATAGTGAGATGGACCACGGTCCCTGGACCTGTTTGTTTTTTATTACATGCACTGTCTCTTCCATCCTTTGCCAGTTTATTGGAAGTCCTTCCAGAGTGATTAGGAAGGCCTGAAGAAAGGAGAAATGGTAGCAGACGAACAATGGAGATGCAGACGAAGGGTTGAGGGAACTGGTCCCCATTGCCGGTCTAGACCTATTGCTTTGCCTCAGAGCACCAGAGGGAAACCAGAGAAATGAGTTGTCTGCTTCCAGGACTGAGGAGAAGAGTTGGCGGAAGCCCTGGCCAGCAGGGATACAAGATCTGCATCCACAGAGGAAGCACGATTCACTCGTTTCCTGACCCCTGGCCATCTTAGGGCTTCCTATATGATGATTCAGCCTTTCTCCCTCAGGAAAATATAATTTGGCTTGTGACCTTGAAGTTTATTCCTAACCTGGAAGGTGATTGGGGTCTGGAACACGCTCCCCAGGGCAATAATTGTTTAAGTGCTTCTCTCATCCTGAGTGGCAGGAAAACAATGCATTACATATGTCAGCCGGTGCGTGCGTGAGTGACTCGGGTAGGAAGGCGTCCTTCTCTGAGGACCAATTTGTTCTGGCGGGATGTACTTGTTTGTGTAAGGCTTCAGTGGATGGAGTCAGCTGGAGGCACCTGTGTTTGCAGCATGAGCAACGGAGACCCTTTCCTGCTCTGAGCCTGTCTGTTAACACAATGACATCTGAATGTGTGAAGCATCTTCTAATTATGGTACATTTCTTCCTGGGTTGCCTCTCGGGGTGGAGGCCCTGAGAGTTTATATATTGTCTTGGATTACTTCATGTGTAAATCTAAGCCATGCTCCTCCAATCAAGGCAAGCTCCTTGGGGGTAGGTCTTCTTTCCCCTTGTTCTGCCTCAGCCCTGTTGACAGTGAGGCCAGAAAGGATGATCCTCCCTGCCTTGTTTTCAAGTGGAGGGAGTCCTGTGTGATTTTTTTTTTTTTTCTTTTTGGTACTGAGAATTTAACTCAGGGGTGCTTAACCACTGAGCCACATCCCAAACCCTTTTTTATTTTTTTATTTTGAGACAGGATCTCATTAAGTTGCTTAGGGCCTCACTAAATTGCTGAGGCTGGCCTCAAACTTTCCATCCTCCTGCCTCAGCCTTGAAAGCTGCTGGATTACAGGTGTGCACCACTACACCCAGTTCTCAGTCTTTTTTTTTTTTTTTTCCCTACTCACTTTTTTTTTCCCACCCTCTTAGGAAATTTGAGAGAAATTCCTTATTCCTTCTCCTTCACTGCCCCCATATGCTGAGGGTTTTATGGGCAGGCCCCCTATGCGTGCGCCTCAGGGAAGGGGTGGTTAAGGAGCAAACTGGAAACTGAGGAGTTATTGAGTCAATTCTGTTGGACTTGCCAAATTGTTCTTCCTAATGTGTGAGATCAATATGCTTTTGTTCTGAGAGCAATGTTATCTGGGAAAGGGGAGCGGACTGTAGTCATGTAGAATGGGGAAGAACTATGCTCAACCCTGGCTACACCCTGGCTAAACTTCTCAGGCCCTTGAGTGTATTAATGTGCATTTCAAATCTGGTAGGGGAGCTTAGGGACCATCGAGTGGTTTGGTATTTAGCACTGAGAGCTGCTTTGCGAAGTCGCTCCTGTAGTTAAAGTGTATGCTCCTCATTTCTGTCTTGAAGTCTTTGAAATTTCTTAAAACCCAAGGCAGAGGTGAGAACTTATAATCAGAGTGATGGAACTAGAATGTCCCTAAAGTGCTGAAATGTCATTACTGTCCTAAGGTTGAAGACGTGGGAGGGAGGGAAGGCAATGATATTCCCAGATTCAAGGACAGGTTCCCTCCCTGGAGAAACCTCAGCCACAGAGGGGCTGGGACATGAGACAGTAATTCAGTGATGAGTTAATGCAGAGGACAGACGGATGGACCAGGCCACTAGTAGATACAGAGAAAGAGGAAGACACTACTCTCAAAGGGCTTTCAACTAAGTGAGAAAATCCTTAGGTCAGTGTTTCCCAAGTGTGGTCCCTTGGCCAGAAGCATCAGCAGCACTTGGAAACTCACTAGAAATCCCAATTTTTAGTCCCCCAACCCACACCTACTTGAATCTGAAGCCCACCTGTGTGTGTTTAACAGCCTCTCTGGAGGATTCTGATGTGTCTCAAGTTCAAGAACCACCTGTCCTATAGGATCTCTAAGTTTGCATCCTAGTTCAATGAGACCCTGCTGTCAAACATTTCTATGGTCAATTACCCTGGACACCACCAGTTTCAAGACAAATCCTGTGAATTGAATTAAAAACCCTCAGACATTTGAGACCACATGGCAATGAGGCAAGAGCTAAAAGCCTGAGATAGGAAACCAAGTTAAAGCCCCAGTTGCTGAGGTCCTTCAATGACTTATTCAATGTCCTCACCAATAAAGTAGAGGGATTAGTAGCAGCCCTACGTGCCAGGGTTCAAGGGATTAGATGAGATCATTTGGAAAATGTGAGTGAAGTTGCTAGACAAACACTACTATTTGGATCTGATTTTGGCAAAACAGTCTCTTCTGAGTAATCATAGTCATCTCAGTATAAATCCAAAGTTTGTTTCTTTCTGATTTAGGCATAGCCTTTAGTCAGACTTCATTTTAAATAACTTTTTATTTTTTTAATTTTTAAAAAATGTTTAATTTCTTTCTTTCTTTCTTTTTCTTTTTTTTTTTTTTTTTTTTTTGTGGTACTGGGGATCGAATAATCCAGGAGTACTCAGCCATTGAGCTACAACCCCAGCCTTGTTAGTTTAATTTAATTTAATTTTGAGACAGAAACTTGCTAAGTTGAAGGAGACCAGGCTGGCCCAGAACTTGCAATTCTCCTGTCTCAGTTTCTGGTCACCACTTGGGATTTAATGAGGGTAATGGGAGGTCCTTTCTCTCCAACACACATCATTTACCGCAAGTAAACTTTAACTTCTCTTTTAGAGAATAAAAATGGTTTAGTTTCTATTTTTTAAAAGCCATCTTCCAAACAGAACCCACTGTGAAACTTGCTAGAAATCCCAATTCTTAGCCCCCCGACCTGGGATTGTTGGCTCATTACTCCTACAGAATAAACTTTGCTCTTCCTTGATGTTCATTGTAAAAAAGGTAGCTCTGGTCACCACCCACATCCTCCTAGTGTGGATTAGACTTGGGGCTAAAGTTAGAATAAGAATAAAGATTGGAGTAAGAGTCCTGGAGCAGAGTATAAAATTATTTATCACATAAGATGCATTGGAATGAGGGCTGGGATTAAGGCTCAGCAGTAGAGCACTTGTCTAGCACATGAGAGGCCCTGGGTTCAATCCTCAGCACCACATAAAAAATAAAATAAAGATATTGTGTCCAACTACATCTAAAAAATAAATATAAAAAAAATTTAAAAGACGAATTGGAATGAAAGCATGAAACAAATTTTTCTAAAGGCCAAGAAAGGAATTATGGTGGACATTACACTCTGGCCACTTGTCAACTTCTTGAAACATTATCTCTGGCTTTAGAACTGATACAATAACTGACAGTGGCCAGTGTTGCAGTAAAAACCCATCTCTTGTCCTCCCCTTTCTTAGTGTAAAGTTCTCCCAAGGGTGAGCTCAAAGGCAGAGGACCTCTGCTTGCAAGCAGGGGCTGGAGGCCTAGCTACAAACTTGCTGTCTGCAAGACAGTGGTGCCTGCTGCCTCTGTCCTGGAATCACACCTGGGCAAAGTAGGGCAAGGGGCAAGCAGGTGGGGTGTCAGATGGGACACTGCCATGCCACCCACCCAGGTGGGGTTGTTCTTAGACCAGCCAAACCATTACTGAGACCAGTATAGCTGGCTCACTCATTCAAGTCAGCTGCGCCCCATAGAGCTTTGTGTTTCACTGGATGACATCAGGCCCTTTTACAGCTGAAAGGAACAAATGTCCAAGACGATGGGGAATGAGCTTTTACTGGAGGTGGAAGTGGGAAAGATTTTTTCATCTTATATGAAAATCTTAGGTGAGGTTCTGTCTAATCCTCATTCTTTCTGGCATATGTCTATCACCAGATACCTCACCAAGTCTCAAAGCCATTGACCAGTATGGCCATGTCTGTCCACACTCCACTACAGAGCCAAAGATCCCTGAGAGGCAAAGTGACTCAAGGTCACACAGCAAAATAAGTTAGTTCTAGGAGAGAGAGTTTGGTCCTCCCTACACTCATCCTAGTTTTTCTAGGAATTACACCAACACGAGGCTATCGACAGTGGGAAGCCCCACTTCCAGGGCCATGTCCTACTATAGATCCTACAGAGTATAGGATTGGGGGAGGGTGTGCTAATAACTCAGTTTAGGGGAACTGAATCATTCTAAATGCAGGTTAATAGCATACCCCTGATTCTGAAAGCCAGGCTTAGACAGCAACTCCTGACTCCATCACAAAGCATCCTTTCTGCTTTTGGTCAAAACCAGAACTCTGAGGGTCCCTTCGGTAGTGGGAATTAACATCCCTCCAGCACCCTATCAGATGTTTTGTATGTCACATTCTGGTTTGCCTGTCTTGTTTCAGTTTCTTTGTAATTCCTCCTCTTAGGGTAGAAATCATTTCCTCATTTCTTGGTCTCCTAGTCCCTTGTCCCTGTAATTGCTCTTTGTGGATGCTACCTTTTAAATGGTAGTAAGAGGAGAAGGCTGGTCAGCTTTGAAGAAGTGTCTAACTCTGCCCCAGAAGTCCAGGCCCTGAGTCAAGGACAAGACTTGTCTCTTCTAGACCTTACAACTTTGGGATTGTGACCCACAGAAGGAAATGCATTTGATATCATCATGTGAGCGTGTGTATATGTGTGCCTGTGTGTGTGTGTGTGTGTGTGTGTGTGTGACAAAAATTTATTGAAACCAAGCCCATCCTCTATAATGTACTGGCACATTCTATCTCCTTCTAGTTCATTAAAACAATTGCTACTTGTGACCTGGTAAATTGATGAGATGTGGGTCATCTCAGATTGTGACTTGGGGACCACTGCCTCAGAGAGAATATGCCAGCAGCCCCCTCTGAAACAGCATGGAGGAGTGGGAGGCTGCTGGGGGAGGGGGCTGCTTCAAGTGTTGTGGAGCCAGCAGCACATGGAAGGAACAGTACAGGGCTCTTGCATTGGCCAATGTCCTCGTTCTGTGGATAAACAGAAGACACCAGCCTTCAGAGCCTGCAATCTGCTACCTTTCAAGAGCTTTCCAACTCAGCCAGAGAGAGGAAGGAAGGAAGGCTTGATTAGGAAGAAGAAAGCAACCTATTCTGCCCAACATGCCTCCAGCACTTACAGGCTGGACGCGGCTGAGGCTTTCTTTTGCCATCAGGATGCCTGTTAAGAGCAAGACATCTTGCAGAAGGGCCAGGACAAAGGGACAAATGATTTGATGGCACTCAGCCCCCAGGCAGCTCTCCTCCCTCTCTGGAACCTCCCTCCATCACTGTGTTCCACAGAACACACCATCTGGGGGCCTTGGTGCAGGAGATGGCTGGGGCTTTGGGAGCCAGCTGAGCTGCTGATAAGACAGAATGTGTCCCCGTGAGAATGTACACCAAGTCCAGGGGGAGGCATAACCAGCCTGCCTCCCTTTGCGATGACTCTGCCCGTCTCCATGGGGATTTGAGAGAGCAATTCTCTGCAAGGTGTGGCGGTGGAGGTATGCCACCTTGGTCACCGTTCTGAAGGAAGAAGAAATAGAGAAAACGGTTTCTAAGAGGAAGGCTAGGCAGTGGGCTTGTCATCTCCAGCTCAATGACCATAGTGGGCCCCTTGTGGGTGAGATGTTTCAATGAACCCTTTGGTATTGTGTGTTCTCTCCACTGCCCCCCAGACACAGGCTGATGTTTGGGGAAGGACAGGTAAAGGAAGTCAGTGTGAGCAAAGAGCAAAGCATGCACCCAGCTTACAATCCAAGCAGAAGATTTTTAAAAATGAAAAGCTGCCAATGCCCAGTACGTAAGAGGATGTCAGCAGAAGCGGCACTACTTTGAAGGGTCCAAAGTAGATGCTGCAGGAGGGCAGGAATCAGGAGGTCGGGGGGCTGAGCTTTGAGGCATGTCTCGTAGAGGCATTGGTGGAAAGGAGGGGATCGAGGGGTGCAGCAGGAGAAAGGCCTAGAGGGGTAGGAGTGAGGAGCACTATGCTGGGCATTGTACATGCAAGGCAGGGAGGAAAGAAGGGTCAAGTTCAAGGGTGAGGACAGACATTGAAAATCTTGATGTCCCTCTGATTAAATGTCCTTAGAGAATTTAAAACCCAGAACCTTCATCTTTCAGTGACATATAAAGTCACACAAAGCACAACATGAACACTCAGGGTGAGAAGTGGGTGCCTGTGGCAGGGCAGCCACTGTAGAATAGTTGACGGGATTGAGAGAGTTCCAGAGGCTGAGGCCAGCAAGAGTCTCCTCTGCCCCTGGAGGACGGCTGTGTGGGCAATGGTAGGACCCCATGAAGCAAGATGGGTTCTGGAAGCACACAGCTTATGTCCATTTCCTTGCTCAGCCAGTTGTAAACTGTGAGATGTGAACCTCTGCAAGTCTCAGTGTCCTTGCTAGTAAGAAGGGAGACGATATAATAATTCCTGTGGATCACCGTTACTGTCAATGTATTGGGTCTGGCACATCCTTATGCCCTCAGCAAACAGAGCTTTTATTATTATTATGACTTCACTTCTGATTCTCTATCCTGACTCCTGTCCCCTCATGCAAAACAAGAGCTGCTGCAAAGTTACCCTATTTCTGGTTGTGTCACATGGTAACATTGCATGGTGGCTGTCTGGTATCATTCCCCTTCTTTAGTGGGGGACAGGAGATATCAACATATCTGATGGGAACAATCACCACACTGGATCTGCTGGCTCCCATTGCCACGCACCAGCACTGGGCCACACTAAAGTAAGTTAGTCTGTCCACCAAATATATGCAACTTACCCCAAGGAAAGGAGGGGCGGGGTGGTATACTGGCCAGGATGTGGAGATAGAGGGAAGAATATCAATCTGGCTCTTCCAGTTTGGATCTGGAGTGAATCTCAAAGAAGTAGGTTGCCATTCTGTGGTGCTATTGGAGGTTGGTGGAATTTTGGGGAGTGGGGCCTAATGGAAGTGAGGTCCCTGGGGGCATGCCCTTGAATGCATTGGGACTCTGGTTCCTTCTCTGACTTTTTGTTTACTGGCCAGCATGAGGTGAGCAGACCTCCTCTCCACACACTCTGCCACTCTGTACTGTGCCATGTAGACCCAAAAGTGATGGTAGCCAAGCAATCATTAATTATAACCTCTGAAACCGCGAGCCACATTAAATCTTTCCTTCTTATAAGTTGTGTATCTCAGGTGTTTGCCACAGTGACAGAAAGCTAACAGGCTGACCTTAGTCTGATTAATTAAAAAGTCTGTTGAATGCCTTCTCTATACTTACAACCAGGCTCCCTATGTGCTTCTATAATGGGGACACATTCACCCAATAGGTTGTGAAATTTGGGAGGCTTATTAAGAGCAAGTTATGAAAGAATAAATATGCTTTAGGTAATCCTTGAAAAGATGATTTTTTTAAGGAGAATACTGAGTATTCTTTTCCTCCCGAAGGACCCCCTGAGCGGCTGTAGCTTAGTGCTGACCACTTGGTTCACTGAAACAAAGACATTCTGCCATGCTAATGCCCAGAGTGAAAGGAAAGAGAAGCTCTCAAGAATGAGATTTCTCTTATTGCTTTAGCTCTACGTCTCCATCAAAGAGGTGTTGACAGAGAGGTCTTCTCGGAATGAAAAATGTGAGAGGGGCTGGAAATTAGGGAATTGCTATCTGCAGCCTTGTTTCTTTGGGGGAATTGATTCTTCCCCATGATTTATTTTTCCACTTTGAAATATTTCATTCATTCATCCCACAATTCATTCATGGCATTTCATCAACATGCCACTGTGAAAAACTGGGCCAACTTAATTTTTTTTTTCTTTAGCACTGAAAAAAAAAAAGTTCTCTAATTCAGTCATATTTGGTTATTTTCCCTTCCAAAAAGTGGTCTCTTATTTGAAATGGATTTGAAAAACAATAAACTGGAGGATAGAAAATAAGCTCTATAATGATCCCAGCATAACTTATATTTAGTCAGCAGCACGAATATCAAAACAATGTGGCGGATTGTACCCCACTTCCTTTGAGACTGTTGAATGAGATCATGTGCCTTGAAACTCTTTAACAAGTATGAAGTGCTCAGAAAGGGATTTTCAGGAAGCAATGTAGGAAGACTCTGGGTTCAGGGGTCAGACACCTGGGTTCAAATCCTGACTGTGTTGTTTACTGGCCATATGTCCTTTAGCAAGTTATTTATCCCTGTAAGGACAGGGTCATGCCTACAGAGATTCTCAGGATATGGTGGATGTAGCTAATGGTAACCATTATTATTATTATGCAAAGGCAAGGCATTACTATAATCATTGTAATGATTTTTTTGGTATTATTTTCAGTCTCGGAATGAGTCATGTGGCCTTTCTGCAACCTTCTTAATGATATTTCATTTGGGTTAATATCAAAATGAGATTGTGCTCTGGGTCTACTGATGTTAGTGGGAGGTGAGGTCAAGGAGGGCAGAGTATCAAGAGGCAGTTCTTCAAGGTTAAACCTTGAGAGGGGAGAATGCCTAAAATGAATAAAATGTAATGTTTCTATAATTGAAAACCCTTAGGGTGAGTTCACTTCAGTTCATAAAATTCATATCCCTTGCCGTATTGTGGAGGGGGAGGCTGCAAAGAATCCACCTCAAGAGGTACTGACCAGAGGAGGCAGGTGTATAATCACAGAGCAACATAGGGAATAAAAAGATGCAAGTGACTCATGGGTAGAAAAGAGCCAGGGCAGATTAATCCTTAGTAGGATGCTCTTGATCACTACTAACAGAAAGCTTGGTTTAAAAAAAATTAGCTTAACCACAACAAAAAGATGTGGGGTTATTAATTTATTTTGTTATAGATAGAAGTCCTACAGTAGAAATACTCAGTGTTGGTTAATTTAGTGACTCAACCACCATGACCCAGGTTCTTTTGATCTTCTCACTTTGCTATCCTTTTTGAGTACATTGTATAGAACCCTCATGATCACAAGGTGGCTGCAATAGCTACAGGTATCACATATCAACAGACTAACATACAGGGACACATAAAGACCTGCTTCTCTCCTATATGTCTCTTTATAAGATTGAAGTAACTTTCCTAGAAGTATGTACTCAACATAGCAGACTTTTCCTAATGTCTCCTAACAAGTTTCCCAAACACCTAGATGAAGGAGGAGGAGGAGGAGGAGAAGGAGGAGGAGGAGGAGGAGGAGGAGGAGGAGGAAGGAGAAAGGCAACACCAAAACTAGTATTTTTGTTCATTAAAATTTACCCAAGTCACTGGCGATGGGGGGAGACCTTAACAAAAAAACTGGGGCTTTGTCAGCACTAAAGAAAGTAAGTGTCAGAAAGGCAGCCAAGAGATTCTATAGCAGCACTTAACTCGGGCTTTTCCAGACTTACTGAATCAGAACCTGCCCTGTTCCAAGATGCCCGGGTGAACTGTGTACACCTTGATATTTGAGAAGCACTGATGTAAAGCATGAATAGGAGGTAGTGGGTAAGAGGACCTGAAAAATGGACTGAGGATAGGAAATAGTAGAGGGAACTGTATGAATAGAGTAATAGAGATAAAAGTAATACAGTACCTGGGTTTAACTACAATGAGCTTAGTGTTGTGGATTTTTACATATAGTTTACAGTGTTTTAAGATATTCAGAACATTCAATCCACCCAATATTACCAATATAAATATGTCCCTGAAGAATTTGGGAGAACACTTATTGAATGTTTCCTGTGTTGCAGGAATTCTGCTGTTGGTCTGTGTAGGTATGGCTGTAATGGCTTTCCCTTGCATGTATGGCTGCTTACAAACTACTTTAAAATGCAGTGCCTTAAAACAACAACTGTTTTTATTATATTTTGGTTATGGTCTGGATATTAAATGTCATTCTTAAATATGCTTTGGACCTTAAAGGGCAATATGTTAAAGATGGTTGTCAATCTGTGGCTTTTTGGAAGGTGGTGAAACACTTAGGAAGTTTGGCTTACTTGGAAGGAGTTAGGTCATTGTTGGAGTGCCCTTGAAGAAATGCTGGGACCTTGGACCCTTCCTCTCTCTGTTTTTTGCTTCCTGGTCACCATGAGGTGAGCCTTCCTCTCTTTCCTTTTTGCTTTCTGGTCACCATGAGGTGAGCAACTTTGTTCCACCATGTGTTTCCACCATGATGTCCTGCCTTGCCACAGGCACAAAAACAATATGGCTCCAGCAACCATGGACAGAAACCTCTGAAACTACACCAAAACAAAATTTTCCTCCTTTAAGTTGTTACCTTATGTCTTTTTCATAGCAGTAGAAAGCTAACACAATATTTCAATTTTTAACACAATTTTAGAAATTTGGGCAGGGCTCTTCTGGGCAATTATTTTGCTTTATACCTATCAGCTGGGCTCCTTCAATGATATTCACCTGGTGGTTGGCCTGGTCTTTGGAGTCCAACCTTGACTCACATGATTGGTTCCTTGGTGGAGTCACTTGAAGGCGGTGCCTTTTTTCTCCTCTGGTGGTCTCACTGCCTCTCCATGGGACTTCTCTAATGAGATAATCAGCTTTCTTGGCTCAGAATTCCAAGAGACTATGATAGAAACTTCTGATTCTCTTAGACTAAAAACTGGCAACCTATACTTCTACCTTACTTTATTAGAGCTGTTAATAAGTCAGACTAGAATCAAGAGGAGGGTAAGTAAAATATCTCCTCTCAATGGGAGGAATCAAAAAACTTGCAGCCATCTTCAACTCAACACATGGATACTAATTCATCTACTCCCCCAAGAACCTTGAGGAAGTTAGCAAGTTAATAGTTTGCAGGTAAGTAATGGAAGCACAGTGTGGTACAGTAATTTCCTTAAGGTTGACGTTTCATAAGGGTCCAGGTTAGACTCTGGTTTGACTCCAGGAGCAACCACATTTAAGCATGGTGCCTGTCATGTCTTGGATATGAAGTGTCCCCCAAAAGCTCATGTGTGATACAATGCAGGAATGTTCAGGGGTGAAGTGGTTGGATTGTTACAGTTGTAATCTAATCAGAGGATTAACTAGGTGATAAATGGGTAGGTGGGGTGTGGCAGGAGGAGATGAGTAACTAGGGGCATACCTTTGGGTATATATTTTGTTCCTGGTGAGCAGAGTTCTCTGTTTCCTGGCTGCTATGTCCTGAGTTGGTTTTCTCAGTTATGCCCATCTACCGTAATGTTCTACTTCAATGAAAAGTTAAAGAATTCTTTCCATGGAGTTCATAAGATTCTCAGCTTCCTGCCTCAGAGGTTTTTGGTGGGGTTTTCTGGAGTGTGATGTTCTACCCTCTGGTTGCTGAAATGAGAAAGTTAATCCTGTAGACGGAATTCTTAGAGTCAGGGTTTGGGCTTAGGTGGGCTCCAATCTCTTGGCTGATGTCAATTAGTCTGGAGATTTCAAATCAGCCCACCTGCAGGGCCCAGCAATTGCAGGTCCTGCTGGAAGACTGTACCCCAGGTGTCTCCCCTGTATTCTACTTGTGGGAAGAGAAGCCAATTCTTAGTCTCCTTTGTCACCTGAAGATCCCACATTTCCTGGTCTTGGGTTCAGTCTCGGAACTCACTCTCTCCCACTCCTGCCCTCCTGAGTTCCCGGCTAGATGCATCTTTCTCAGAGATACTTAGTCCTGCAAGCAGCTGGGTTGGAGGGGGGAGTGGTACAGCCAGGTGGGTTTCCATGACCAGTTTTCTCCTGTGTAAACCTCTCTCCACATTTGATTTTCTCCTGGTCACTTAAGCAGACTCTATGTCAAGCAGTGTGTGTTTACTGGGCCTGTATTTTGGCCCAAACTTGGGTTTGCCAGGAATTGGCTCCCTCAGCTGCCGGCTCCCAAGCTCTGGCTGCAAAATTATTCCTTCCTTTGTCTTCTGCACATCACCTGGAGAGAGATGGTGGCTTTTTTCCTGCACAAGGATATTGTGCAGTGCCTCTCTCAGTTTAGTCAGGCAATGTCCTTGATCTCTAAATGCTCGGTTCCCAGACACCCTTCAGGTCTCTTAAAAATGCGGTTCCTTTAATTCCTTTATCACTCCACTTTGCTCTGGCTGGTGCTAATGGCCCAGCTGAAGCTGCGGCTGTGATGCTGGGGGTTCTTATTATATCCAACCTCCTGAGTCCCCAATCTGCTTTAAATGTCCAGTTTTAAATTCCAGTAAAGTCTCCTACCCTTTTTTTTTAAAAAAAGATGATTTTATTATTTAGTTTTAAGTGGACGCAATATCTTTATTTTGCATTTATGTGGTGCTGAGGATCAAACTCAGTGCCTCAAGCATGCTAGGCGAGCACTCTACCCTGGAGCCACAACCCCAGCTCCCCTACTTTTTTTTATCGTTCACCCACCTTGCTGAGAAGCTGTCCGCCTGCTTTCTTGATTTCACACCACAGAGCAGCCAGGAAAGCAAGCTCCTCTGTTCCACCATCTTTAATTCTTCACTCGTTTGTGCTCAGATTCTGCCTCATCTTGGGCCCTAGAGCTATGGAGTTTGGCAGATCATGGACTGAACCTCTGAAACTGTGAGCCAAGGTAGATTTTTTTCCCCCTCTTTTAAGTGGTTCTTATCAAGTCTTTTGGTTACAATGATGAAAAAGCTAATCAAAATAGTGTCATTACTGCCTCTCACGAGGAAGGCCACATTTATCAAAGAATTAGAGAATGTTTCTGGACTTTTGAATCACAAGGAAAACCCATTTCACGGGCTTCCTGTTGGCTAACTCATTCTCTGCAGTATGTGTTGAATAGACCACTTACACTTTTAATACCCTGGTTTGAGTCCTGCATTTTAAAAGAGCTTTTGATCTCTTCTTTCTGGGTCCAGTAAGTAACCTTACCCTGGGTGGGGAGGATCCAGCAGCAGATTAAATCCATTTCAAATAACGAGAAGACACAACTCTGGCTTTGCTGCCTGCACTTCTCTCCTGGATTGTTGAAGGATTATTTACTGTGTTTGCCTTGACTCGAGCTATTTAATTTTTCCAAAACAGATGCAGCTGATTGATTAATGGTCTTCCCCACAAAAAGTCAGAAATGTCAGCAAGATGCAGAGAAGCCAGTGTCATTCTGGACTAGAACAATAGATACAACTGAGAAATAGGGACCTGCGCCAAGTATTCTTGAGGTTAGGAGGTCATGGCCACTCTTTTGCTAAGAGACAGCTATATAAAAGGGCAAGGGAAACAGGGCTTTGGGAGGCTAGGACTGGTTAGGCATGTGCTAATAATAGGAGGGATCACATGGTGCCTAAGTCACCTAGAAAGCGGCTTAGCTGGTGGAGGTGGAGGTGAATTAAAGTGCTAGGAATTAAGGACATTTCTTCAAATATTCCCTGTGTGTAAAAATAGACTCAAGGAAATAACACGTGCGATGAAGAGAGAACTGTGAGGTTAGAATGACCTTCATTCAGAGGGCTTCTGTGATTCGCCAGGGGAAAGATAAGAGAAGGACCAACTACATAATTTGAAGGGCTCAAAGCAAAATGGAAATGTGGGGTCCCTTCCTTAAAACTTATGAAGATTATTAACACAGCAGAGCACTTAACCCAGCTCAAGGCCCTTCTGAGCATGGGGCCCTGGGTCATTCCACAGGTTGCTTGTCCCTGAACCTGGCCCTGTTAAAAGATCCTGATGCTTTGTTTCTTTCAATGGTCTGGGCAGCAAAGAGTGGACCTGACATTGACCTGCAGCCTGGACCCAGGCAAAACTGCAGAGGAGATAGTGCGTTCAGGCTCAGTAGGTCTCCTCTGGGATGCTTCCTCTGTGCTCCAAGCCTCTTTTTCCCATGACCCAGAGTTCCCTGGCTCTCTCATCTTCTCCAGCCTTCACCTTCAGAAAACTTGCTGCAGGAGAGGGTTCTAAACAGCCTTTCTCCCTTGAGGTGTGAACGGCTGGAAACATTTGGAGCACCCCTCCACGGTGGTGTTTTTGTAGACATATAAGTCTCAGGAAAAGCAATGGTGGAAACTTCGGTATTATCTGGCTCCTAGGAAAAATATATTATTTTCCCTTTAAGCTTGGAGGGTTGCCCAGATCTTTGGGGATCACACTAAATACTAGGCACCTCGTTTTGCCAGCTTTGGAGGCCATGGCTCTTTGTCTAGAGGGTGCAGGTTACAGCCTTTTCTTTGTGAGTGGAGCAGGGGTGACATTTCTCCCTCGCCCATGTGCTGGGCATGAGGACCTGAGTGAACAGCATCCACAGGAGCTATCTGCACACCCCGTTCCCGGGTGGCTGCATGTTTGTCATCTCAGTGCCTCACTCCAATGCTGCTCCCCCCACTGCAGGGCCCACTCAGCTGCTTCAGAGTGCACAACTCAGGACATTCCACAGCCCTGTGCTGTCCTTTCTGTGACACTCTGAATACGGAGGCACCCCTGGAGTAGGCTGCACATGTCTCTCTGGGCGTTCCCTCCTCCTGCCCCCCAATGTGCACTTGATCCAGTGGAGGTCCGGCTGCTAGAAGGGCAGGGGCTGGAAGTCACCTCTGGACTTCCCAAACCAGGTTTTGCTTCTTTCTCTTGGACTTGCTGTGGCTGGCTTGTCCTTCCCCGCGCTTAATGTCACAGGAAACGCCTTCTGACACCACAAACCACTAGGGCCTCCCTTATTTCTCAAATTGACTTGGCTTCTAGGAAGTGGCTGTTGCCTACAAAGCCACGGCATGAGTCCAGGAGCAAGTCATTTCAGTTGCATGGGGCCAGACGGCCGCTCGGCCTCACAGAGGAGGTTAATAATAGCGCCAGTCCTAGGGGCAGTCCAGGAAAGCCTTTGGAATTTCCTATCTTCAGATATGCCTCCATCGATCCATTCAGAAGTATTTTATTCTCTAGGCCCCTTCTCTGTGGCAACCTGGCTCTAGACGGAAGGCGACTGCAGTTGTGGTTTTGAAACCTCGGGCATGACTGTTTGAGGGTTTGAAGCCAAAACATATTGAGCAAATGAAAAACCTCTCCCTCACCAGGAATCACTCTTCGTTTTCAAACACATCAATCAGTCTGTCAACAGCAAGGACCGAAGGTCTATTCTGTGAAGAACATGGACGGGGCACGGCAGGGAGATTTGCAGAACCAGGTATTAATAGTCTGATTCAACCATCCTTTATGTAGACATTTAATTCAATTTAGTGAATTGAGTCAAATCAGACATACCCACTGAGCTTTACTAGCCACAAAACTCTGCTCTAGAGGGATGCCGGAAACAAACAGGTAGCTATGTCTAAAAAGTCAGTCTTAAGAGCTTATAGTCTAATGGGTGAGGGCAAAAATGGGTACATAAATAGGTCACACCAGCCAAACAATGATAAATCTAACCAGGAGAAGCTGATGTGAAGTGTTCCAGAGATTCAGAAAAGGGAGCTGTCACCCTGAGCTGGAACAATGGCAACACGTAGTTCCTGATTAATGACTTATTATTAGGCATACTAAGCATTCAATAAGCCTGTTTTGAAAATTGTCAAATCAAATGGGTTCAAAACTGGGCCTTGGAGGATTGGTAAGAATGCAACAGGCAGAGGTAAGGCAAAGTGAAGGCCCGGCAGGATGCAGCTACTACCAGTAGCAAGTTTGGTGTGGTCTATGGAAGACAGCAAACTGTTTTATTTATTCATCCATCATATTTCCATCCATTCATCCATCCATCTGTGTATCTATCTGTCCATCACAGTTGCCAATAAGAGGTGAAATCAGGGAGACTGACTAACACGACAGAAACATTGAATAAAACTCAAAAGGTATTTGCAAACTAAGAAGCAGCAGTATGAAGGAGACCAATTGAATGGGATGTGACAGTTCACTGGGCGTAGAGGTAGGACCAAAAGCATTTGCCAAGAGCCAGAGATGGGGACAGGCAAATGAAGTGACTGAATGCAGACATCTGAGATGTGGCCACTGAACTTCTGTGACTCAATCTCCAAAGGGGCACTTGGTCCTGGCACTAATATTCAAGAGCAAGTGCATAACACTACTGTACTCAGCCCTGTGCCAAGTGAGGGAAAAAAGACCCAAGAAAAATGTTTACAACAGTCTTTGTCCTGAGAGTTGAGAAAAGTAGAAAAGCAAAAAGAAGAGAGAGGATGATACAAAATCATTTGCTAGAGTATACTTGTCAGATACGAATGAGTTGTAAGAATCTGAAAAGATAAATTGCAGTCTGAACACACTTCATAAATATCGAGGTTCTTGGTGGCTAAAGGCATTTCTGGAAAGCTTGTTGGAGGAGGAGAATCTTGCACCAGCCCCTCGGGAGTGGCCAGACAGGGATGGTCAGGCAGGGGAGTGCAGCCTGAGCTGGGAACTTTTGCCTCAGCCTGCCTTTGCCCACAGGCCCAGCCTCTGCTGCTGTGGATGACCAAGGAGCTGGGAAATCCTGAGGAGGTCCTGGGCCCATGTTGTGCTGGAGCTGGCTTGCACTGACTTAGATCAGCTCGTACCCATTTGAAAGAGCCAGTTCTGTTCATCTCTTTCTCAACTTGCATTCACATGACATCATGATGGTGATTTGGAATGGACCATGGTGGAATATTTATACTGAAGACATTGGTGAATGCAACAAACCATGGATTTTGCTCCTTGGACGGCTGGCTTACCAGTATGCTTTTTCCTGGTCCATTTCCCCCACCAGGGAATGTTAGAATCCCCACCTCCAGGATGATAATTCTTAACCTGGATCTGATCAGATGTTTTTTTTTTTTTTACTTGAAATAATTTGCCAAGCAGTTCAATAGTTCATTGCAAAGACCATGTCCTTTTGTGCACCTACCATGAGCCAGCACCCAATACAAAAAGATGAGTCTGATGCCCACATGAGTATCCCACTGGGCAGTGAGGAGAAAGAGACAAAGTACAGCAGTGAGATGGAGATATTTGTAGGGTGGTAGAGGAACACCAAGGAGGGGCACTGGGTTAACAGAGTCTCAGGAAAGGTTTTCTGGGGAAGCAGCCCTTGTCCTGATTCTGGAAAGAGAATTCCAGACAGAGAAAACATAACAATGTGTGAGAGTTTTCAGATCTGTGCACTGTCGTTTGTAAGGCTGGAACACAACGGGAGAGTCATAGGAAGAGGTTGGACAGGGAGTCAGGGGCCCCCAAGGGGACTGATGACATTTGAGCATTGTCCTGAAGGTGAAGGTGAACCAGAGAGCAGGTGCAGGAATGCTGGTAGAGCAGAATGAGGCAAGCCTTGCAGTTGGTCATGTGTGGTCTGTTTCCCTACCAAGGTCCCTGGCAGTTCCCTGCTTGTATGTGGTCTTTTTTGGGACTCTCATCTGGATTTCTGGGACTTGGAGAGAGGTAGGGCTCCCTGCCTGCTGCAAGTGTTCTCTGAATTCCCAAGCCCTGTTCATGAGCACCCATCTCCACAGTGACTGCATTTTCCTAATGCTTCATACTGGGTTTTTGGTGATTGCAGACTTATCAGCTGTCAACTGCTTTATTTTTCTGTCCTAGAGTGTCTCAGGCTGTGCTGGCTGCTATAACAAACTACACAGATGCCTTATAAAGACAGAAATTTATTTCTCACAGTTATGGAGGTGAAGAAGGCTTAGATCAAAGTGCTGGCAGATATGATGTCTGGTGAGAATCCATTCCCTGGTTCCTGGACTACTGTCTCCTGGCTCTCTCCTCGCATGGCTAAAAGGACCACTGAGCTCCTGGGATTTTTTTTTATAGAGACACTGACCCCGTTCGTGTGACCTCAGCACCTCCAATTGTTATCATGTGGTTAGTTTTCAACATATGAATTTGGCAGAGTTGTAGGGGTGAACATAAGCATTCATTCTATGGCAGAGAGTGTGTTCCCTCTTTTAAAAAAGTTGTTTATTTTTCATATACAAGTAATGCAGTGATATTTTTTCAATGTAAAAGAGAAAGCAGAAACCCCCAAAGTCTCTTTAAATGCTTGCTATCCCATCTATAAATACTATTCCTAATTTATTCTACATTTCATTGACTTTTAAATTGTGTATACTTATGAAATATTCTTTTTTATGTCTATAAATGCTGCTGTGGTTTGGATGTGATTTATTGCCCCACGATTCACGTGTAGGAAACTTGGTCCACAGTGAGTGCTGTTGAGGTGGCAGAAACTTTCAGAAGTATAGCCTAATGGGAGTTCCACATGTCATTGGAGGTGCTGCCCTCAGAGGGACCAAGACAGTTCTCTTTGGACCTTGAGTTAATTCTTACAAAAGTTAGTTATTGAACAGCAAACCTGCCCCTAAGTATTTCTCTGACCTCTGGTCTGGGAATGAGATCACTTCCTTCCAAACACGCTCCCACCCCTTATAGTACCGTTTGTCATGAGGTCCTCACCAGGGCTGAGTTGATACCTGGGCCATGCCCTTGAACCTCTAGAACTGTGAACCTCTTCTCTTTATAAATTTATTCAGCCTCAGGTATTTTTTAATGGTAATTGAAAAGTGACTGATAACATACACTGAAAATATAATTTTTGAAAATATGGTTGTAGTTTTTCTCTTTGGTCCTATAAAATTCTGTCTTTAAAATTATCATAGACTGAAATTGGTTTCTATTTTCTTTTGGTATATAGTCTATGGATCTTAATATATGCATAATCAGTGTACTCTCTTCCCATTCCTAAACTCTGGCAACCACTGATTCATCCTCTACAACTATAGTATTATTTCTTTGAGAATGTCATATAAATAAAATTTTATAGCATGTAATCTTTTCATATATATTTTTAGTTACAGATGGACACTATACCTTTATTTTATTTATTTATTTTTATGTGGTGGCGAGAATTGAACTCAGGGCCTCATGTGTGCTTGGCAAATGCTCTACCACTGAGCCAAAACCTCAGCCCCTGCAGTATGTAATCTTCTAAGGTTAGTTTCTTTTGTTCAGCATCATGCTTTTGAGACTCATAAGAATTGTTTCAAAATATCAATAGTTTATTCCTCATTATTCGATAAGTAGCATTCTGCTGTATGACTGCACCATAGTTTATTTATCTATTCATCCAATGAAGGGCATTTGGATTGTTTTTAGCAATTATGAATACTGCTGCTCTAAACATTTATGTACAGATTTTTATGTGAGCCTACATTTTAACTTCTCTGAAAGTGGAATTACTAGGCCAAATTATAACCATATATTTAACAATGAGAAATTGCTAAGCTATTTTACAGAGTATCTGTGCCATTTTTCTTTCCTTCCTGCAATGTATGAGTATTTCAGTTGCTTTGCGTCTATGCCAGCTAACACTGAGCAATGCTGGAATTTTTTTTTTTTTGTAGCTATTCTAATAAGTGTTATCTCATTGTAGTTTTAATTTGCATTTTCCTAATAGCTAATGATGTTAAGCATCTTTTATTTACCATCCTTATATCCTCTTTAGTGATGTGTCAGTTCAGATACTTTCCCACTTTTTAATTGGATTTTTTTGTTTTCTTATTGTTGAGTTTTGAGTATTCTTAATATTATGGATGTGAATTCTTTGTTGGAATTGTATTTTGCAAATATTTTATCACAGTCTGTGGTTCATCAATTCGTTCACAGAGCAAAAGGTTTTACTTTTGATAAGCTCAAATTGAACAGGGTTTCTTTTATGGATCATGCTTTTGGTTTCATATCTAAGAACTCTTCACATAATGCAGATCATGAAGATTTTCTCCTGCATTTTCTTATAGAAGTTTTATTAGCTTACATTTAGATCTATAATCAGTTTTAGTTAAATTTTATGCCAAGTTTGAGGCAATAGGGCCGGCCTTATTATTTAGCATATGGGTGACAAATGGGTCCAAATCCATTTGTTGAAAACACTATCCTTCCTTTATTAGGTTGCTTTTGCATCTTTGTCAAAGATTAAATGGCTATCATTAATGGGTCTATTTTGGACTCCATTATGCTTCATTGATGTGTTTGTCTATCACTTCACTAGCATCATACTATTTTGAATATTGTAACTTTATAGTAAATTTCGGCATCATGTAGTTAAATTCTTCCAACTTTAGTATTTTTTAAAGTTGCTTTTTCGGGGGCCATTTTGGGTTCTTTGTATTTCTATTTGTATTAAGAATCTGCTTATAAACATCTGCAAAGAGGGATGCTAACATTTTGATTGGCACTTGATCAAATTCATAGACCAATTTAGGGAGAACTGATGACCTTAGTATGGTAGAACTTCCAATCCATAAACAGTATATGTCTCTCCATTTATTTAGATCCTCTTTGATTTCTTTCATCAACATGCAGTTTTCAACAGAAGATTTGTACATGTTTTCTGAGACTTATATCTAAGTATGCTATGTTTTTAGCTATTTTAAATAATTTCAGTTTCTAATTGTTAATTAGTAGTATAAAGAAAGAACAGAATTTGTGTGTGTGTGTGTGTGTGTGTGTGTGTGTTGACATTGTATCTTGCTCTTGCTAAACTTAATATGTTCTAGGATGTTTTGGTAAAGCTTTGGGATTTTCTGATATAGGTGATCATATTCCTTTAAAATTTATATTCCTTTAATTTCTTTTTCTGGAATTATTGCATTGGATAAGACTCCCAATACAATGTTGAAAGAGAGTACTAGGAATGAACACCTAGATTCTTTTCTGTTCCTTTTTAATTTTTTTTTTTTTAAAAATTAATGGTTCTTCTTAGTTATACATGACAGTATCATTTTTTCTAATTCAGTCCTCGGTACTGCCCCTTCCCCACCCCTCCTTCCTCTCCCTGTTCCCTCCCTTCTACTCTACTGATCTTTCTGCTATTTATTCATAATTGTTTTTAATCAGTGTCTTGAGGATGTACATGATGGTGAGATTCACTGTGGTATATTCGTATATGTACATAGGAAAGTCAGTTCTGCTTCTTTCCCCTGTCTTTCCCTATCCCATCCCACCTCCCTTCCATTTATTCCCCTTTGTTCTTTTCAATTCCTGATCCTAGGGGAAGATCATCTTGGTGGTGAGAGGTTAAGGTGAAAAATCAGGGAGGGGTGGATGTTGTTTTGACATGAAGAATGATATTAACTTAGGTGTTTTGTTTTTCTTTGCTGCTATTGTTTTTCTGTAGAAACCTTTTATCATACTGAGGAATTTTTCTTTTTTAAAAACTGAGTGTGTTTATCATGTGTAGATGTTGTATTTTAATAAATGTTTTCCTGCGTCTATTGGTAAACTGACACATTTTTTTCCCAGAGGGTAAATATGGTGAATTATACTGGTGAATTTTTTAAATATTAAATTAGCCTATAACCCTGGATAAATCCTACTTAATTGTGGTGAATTATTCTTTTTTATATATTTCACTATTCCAGTTCCTAATATTTTATTGGGGATTTTTTTTTCATTTATGTCCATGAGAAATAAATACTGGGCTGTAGTTTACTTATTATGTATTATGTGATCTGGTTTTCTTACACTTTTTTTGTGGTTTGGTATTGGTAAAATGTTGGCCTTAGAAAATGAGCCTTGATGTATCTCTCTTCTATTTTCTGCCTGACAATGTATAGAATTGGTGTTACTCCTTTAAATGTTTGAGAAATCTCATATGAAACTGGATATTCTTTTTTGGAAAATTCAAAACTTTAAGTCATTGTATGATTATTTGTGTTATCTATTTTATTCTGATAGTTTTAGTAGTTTGTGGTTTATAAGGAATTGGTCCATTTAATATACATTTTCAGATTATTGTGCATAGAGTTGCTTGCAAATGTTCCCACATTAACCTTTAAATGTCTGTGAGGTCTGCAGTGATAAGTCACATTTCATTCTTGATACTGGTTTGTATCTTCTTTTTTTTCAGTCTAGCTAGAGATATCAATATTATTGATTTTTCCCCTCTAAGTACCAATTTTTAGTTTCGTTTATTTTTCTCTATTTATGCTTGGTTTTAGTTTCATTGATTTCTCTACTTGTGTTTATTATTTCCTTCCACTTGATTGAATTTATTTTGCACTTTTTCTAATTTTCTCAAATAGCTTAGATTTATTTGATGCCTTTTTGCCTGTTCACTGTAAGCATTTTAGCGCTACAAATTTTCCTCTAAATACTGCTTTAGTTGCATTCCTCAAATTTTCATAGGTTATATTTCCCTTCTCAAGCAGTTCTATGAAGGTTTCTTTTTGATCCAAGAATCATTCCTCAGTGTTTTATATTTTCAAGTGTTTAGAGATTTTCTGATTACCTTTTTGTTATTGATTTCTAGCATAATTCTATTGTAGTCATAAAACATGCTTTGCATAATTTCAATTCTTTTAAATATCTTAATATTTATTTTATGATTCTGGATATCATCTATATCACATATAGATGAACAATTCATATTCATTTGAAAAAATGTATTTTCTGCTGGTTTGGGTTAGTAATTACATCCAGTGGTTGATGTTCACAGTTATTTATCTTTACTGATTTTCTGTCTAATAAGTCTATTTCTGAAAGAGGAGTGTTGAAGTACAACTGTAATTACTAACTCACCTATTTTTTCTTTCATTTCTGTCAGTTTTTGCTTCCTGCATTTTGGGAGCTCTGTTATTACATGTGTACAAATTTAGAATTGTTATGCCTTATTTGGTGAGTTGACCCTTTTAGTAATATGTAAGGTCCCTCTTCACCTTTGGCAACTTTCTTTTTCTCTGAAGTCTACTTTGATTGATGTGAATATAACTGCTTGTGGTAAACAGAACCTAAAAAGACCCCCAGTGATCTTCAACTGCCTGTAAATATGCTCTTCTGTAATTTCTCTCTCCTATGAACTAAGCCCAGTAACATGGTCCTAACAAATAGGAACAGTGAAGGTGATCATAGCCATGATTGAGTTATCAGACTGTGACTTCCATCCTACTCACCGAATCAATCTCTCTCTCTCTCTCTCTCTCTCTCTCTCTCTCTCTCTCTCTCTCTCTCTCTCTCTCTCTCTCTCTCTCTCGCTTTGATGAAGCAAGTTGCTACAGACAATGGAGGTGGTCTCAAGCCAATAATAAGTAAGGAGATAAAGTGCTCCTCAAGGATTGAATCCTAACACTAATCATGTAACCATGTGAATGAATGTAGAAGTGGATCCTCTCCATTCATGTCTTTGGACAATACCTCATCAGGGGCCTACACATTCATAGCCAATAACCTGGAGTCCAGCAAAATTATAATAATTTCTAACTCAAAGAAATGGTGAGACAATAAGTGTATGTATTTTTAAGCCATCAAGTTTAGGGTAATTTGTTATGCAGCAACAGATAAATAGCAAACCATTCCAATTTTTTATTTGATTTGTCTTTGTATGGTATATCTTTATTCAACCCTTTTTGCTTTTAACTTACCTATATTTAAATATATAGGTAAGTTAAAATATATTTAAAAATAGGTAACTTATCTATATTTAAATATAGGTAAGTTAAAAGCAAAAAGGGTTGAATAAAGATATACCATACATACCATTGTTATAGATGGCAAGCAGTTGGATCATTTTTTAAAAATTCTTTCTGACACTTTTTATCTTTTAATTGGTTTATCACAGTCATTCTTTCTGATTTTTGCTCATCTGATTCCCTTTCTCGCCCTCTTTTAGATTGTCTGAATATCTTTTAGTATTTCATTTTAACTTATCTACTGCAATTTTGACTATTTTTCTTTAAATATATATTTTATAATCATTCTAGGGATAAGAAGTTACACCCCTAATTTTTCATGTCTATTTACAATTAATACTTTACCACTTCAATAATTTACAAATCTTTCCCCACTTAGGTGCCCTTTTAGTGCTGTAGTCTATGTATAATACGTATAATAATACATATTATATCTATACGTATGGATACTACATTCATTGAAACTGTCAAGACTCTGCTATAATTTGTTTTCAACTGTCATGCTTTTAAAAAACCGAAGAAGAGAAGAAGAGCCCACTGTATTTAACCACATATTTATCCTTTCTGTCACACTTTCATCATTTCTAATATTTCAAGTTTCCTTGTGGTATCATTTTTCTACCTAAAGAACATTCTTTAGCAATTCTTTTGCAGCTGTGAGTGTGAATTGAGCTGTGAATTCTTTTACTTTTCTTCTGAGAATGTCTATGATTCACATTCATTCCCAAAGGCTATTTTTGCTGGAAATAGAATTTTATGGTGACAGATTTTTTAAAAAATTCCAGCTCATAAAAATGTTATGCCTCTTCCTTTGGCTTCCACAATTTCTGATGAGAAAGATGAAGTAATCCAAATTGTTTTTCTCTATGAGTGTATGGTTTAATGTCCCCCCAAAGCTCATGTGTAGAAGGCTTGGTCCCCAGAACTGCAAGATTCAGAGGTGTGGCCTTTGGAAGGCAACTGGATGGTGAAAACTCTGATTTCAAGAATGTATTAATCTATTCATGGATTCACAGCTTAATGGATTTGGGGAGAAGGGCTTTGTTATAAAAGTGAGCTCTTTCTTTCCCTGCTTCCTGGCCACGATGAGGCCAGCAGCTTTGCTCTACCTCATGCCCCCAGCCATGATGTTCTGCCCTATCTCAGGCCTTAAAGCAATGGAATCAGCTGGTCATGGACTGAAACCTCTGACACCATAAGACAAAATAAACTTTTTCTCCCTATAAGTTGATTATCTCAAGTATTTTGTCACAGTGACAGAAAACTGATGAACATAATAGGTAAGGTGTTTTTCTTTTGTCACCTTCAAATGTTTGTCTTTCAAAGAAATTTTCAGGGGTTTTATTATGGTTGGCTAGGTGTAGATTTCTTTAGGTTACTATTGTTTGGAAGTCACCAAATTTCTTGAATTTTACATTTAAATCATTTGACAAAGTTGGATGGTTTCTATTCATTATTTCTTCCAAAAATTTTTCACTTTTTCTTTTGCCCATCTATGACTCTGATGACACAGACATTAGATTCTTTGTGACTTTCTCACAGGTTCCCGAGGGTCCACTCTTTCTTTTTTTTCTAACCTTTTCTCTTTCTGTTGTTCACATTGAAATATATCTATTGATATATCTCCAAGTTCACTAAGGATGGCTCTTTCATATCCAATCAGCTAATAAGCCCATTCAGTCAGTTGGAAATCTTCATGTATGCTATTTTTCAGTTCTAAAATGTCCCTTTCATTCTCTTTTTATCTTCTTTTTGCTGATTTGTTCTCTTTTAACATTTATTTTGATTGTTTATGTTAGGTTCTCAAGCGTTTTTATAAATGCCTTAATCCTTTTATCAGATAATGCCAATATCTATGTCATCTCCTTGTGGGTATTTATTGTCTCTTTCCACATGAATTGAGAATTATGTTGTTCTTCATGCACTGGATAGTGTGGGACTGCATTCTTGACATTTCAAATATTAAGTTATGAGATACTGGATCTTGTTTGAATTGTATGAATATTGTTGATATTTTTGCTTCAATGAGCAATTCTGGTTAGTGAGACCACAGTTTTCAACCTGCCTCCTGTAGGCTGTGGTGACTAGGTCAGTTCCAGTTTTTGTCTTACAATGCTGTTTGCATTGCTCTTTCCCGTCTGTGCGCCACCATGTGGTCATCCTGGGACAAGTGTACAGTCCATGGGTATGTTCAGTTCTCAAAGTCTTTGAAGAATTTATTCAGATTAGACTCAGGCATGGATGATTTAAGGATGAACCCAAAAGTTTGTTGAGTTGCTGTCCTGAACTTCTCCTTCTCTGAGATCTCCCTAGTATGATCAGTTCCCTTTTTAGTCTTCAATGCAAAAGTCATCCACTTATACAATTGCAATGTTATCTGGGGCCAACTTTTGGGAGCAAAAGAAAAAAAAAAAACAGAGAGAGAAAGAGAAAAAATAGTTTGGCCTTACCTTCATGAAACCCTCACTGCACTAAATGGAGAGTAAAGTTATTTTTCCTTAGAGTTTGGCTCCTGCGGGTTTCCAGGGCTGCTGTTATTATTATTATTATTATTTGGTTTGGGCCACTGTCACCACCTCAGGAATGCTTTGTGGGGCAGTGTGCAAGATAATCTAGGAAAAGGACAAGGAGAAATGAGCTTTAGAAGTCATTTAGAAGTCAGCTTCCCTGACTTCTGAGTCAGGGCTGTGCATTTCTCCTGAAGGCTCCCTAGCTACCATAGTGCTCACTTAAAGTTTTCCAGCTAATCCAAGAGGACACAGAAAGGGAAAAGGGGGGAAAAAAAGGAAAATTAATGCCATTTTGATATACTTTGATTTTTGGTGTTCATTCCTGGAGTGTCTACTTTTATTTCCTCTTTAGAGTTCTCTGGTAGTTGTTTGGACCAAGAATTCTCTGCAGGTTTTTGGTTGCTTTCAGTTCTATGTGAAAACTTCTGTGGGCTGCTTCATCATTTCCCATTGTCTCTATGTACATTTTTGTCATGAAGAGGTGAGGTTGAGCATCTTTTCATGTTGTTCTCTCCATTCTAAACTTCTCATACATTCACTTCTCTGAATGAAGTATGTTAATCATCATTGTGCCAAGTTTAATGCTTGAATTGTCTGGTTTTTATCTTTATTAATTTTAGGAGTTCTTCAATTCTAAATATTATCTTGGGTTTTTTTCTATGTGACAATTTTTTTTTACTACTGTTTGTTTGGTATCAAATGGTTATTAGTTAGTGTCCATTATCATAATGAAGTTATGTGTGTTTATAAATTAATGAAATTGATCAATGTTTCCTTTTTAAAGACCTTTTTTGAATTTTTTTATTTCAAGATCGGTATAATATTTACCTGTTTTGTGCAATACTTCTTACTTTTAGGCCTTTTATCCTTTAGAATTTATTTTTATAAATTATGTATGATGAAGATATTGTCTAGTGTTTGTCCCAAATATTTCACCATTTTTCCAATACCATTTATTACTTATTTTTGTACCAGCTGATTCATCAAACACTAAATTCCCATACGATTCAGTGTTTTGTTTCAGAATTATATTTGATTCCACTGGTCTATTTTTCGAGCTATATTATATTATTTTATAAACATGGCTTTATAATATGCTTCAGTAATTAATAAGTCAAGGACTTCCTGACAATTTTCTTTCTCAAATTTGTCCTCACAATTATTGATATTTATATTCTTTGATATGAATTTGAGACCCAACTTGTTAAGTTTATTTAAAGGAATCTTGAAGGGTTTGAAAGAATTAAATTAAATGTATAAATTAATTTGTGGAAAATTATATATCCAATTTGAGTCTTCTTATCCATGAACATAGTATATGCTTTATTTATTCAAATCTCCTTTTATGTCTCCTAAGAAAGGTTTATATTTTTTCATGAAGGTTTTATACATCTTTGGAAGTATATTCCTAGATATTTCATGGTGTTATGTGAAGGGCATCATTTCTATTATTTTTTTAATGCTTGGTTATTGTAGATACATGGGAGTGTTGTCTATTTTTATGTTTATCTTATGTCCAGGTTTTATTAAATATACTAAGTAGTTTCAACAATTTCTCAACTAAATATTTTAGTTTTATGATACATAATTATACTTTCCATAAATTATGACTGTTTTTATTCCTTTTATTTCAATACTCCTCTTTCTCTTTTTTCTTTTTATGTTGTCTTGACTTGAATACCAGTATAATGTTAAATGAAGTTAGGAGAGAAAAAACTATTGTTCTATCTCAATTTTATTGAAAGTTCTTCAAAGGTTTCACCATGAAGTATAGATTTCTAATAAATATTGGTCATCAACTTCAAGCAGAAGTTTTTTATTTATCTTGGCTGATCATTTTTAAAATATCAAAAATGGATATTAAATTTGACCAAATGGTAATTCAACATTAAGATAGTTGCAAGTTTTAAACCTACTAGTTGTTTTCTTATGTCAAAGCATTCTTATACTCCTACAATAAACCATACTTTGTCATGATGAATTTTTTTCATATAAAGCAGAATTCAATTTGTTAATTTACTTTTTGTTTCTATATTTATAAATGAGACTGACTTTTAAACTTGTTCTATAATTTCTTTATCTGGTATTAATATCAGAATTTTCCTCATCGCATGGAATTAATATTTTAGTCTCTTATATATGAATGTATAAAACTTAAAGCATATACAAACAAACACATACATACATATAACTTTTTATTATAGACTAATTTTTGTGTGTATGCCTGGGGTTAAACCTGGGGCTCTTAACCACTGAGCCATATCCCCAGCCCTTTTTATATTTTATCTAGAGACAGGGTCTTGCTAAGTTACTTAGGGTCTCACTATGTGGCTAAGGCTGGCTTTGAACTCACTAACCTCCTGCCTCAGCCTCCCAAGCTGCTGGGATTACAGACATACACCACTTCACCTGGCTAGACTTTATTTTTTAAGCAGTTTTAAGTTCACAGTAATATTGAGCAGAACAGAGATTTCCAGTGTTCGTTCGCCCTGCTACCTCCCACACATAGTCTTTCCCATTATCAACATCCCTCATCAGAGTGACACATTTGTTAATATCTATGAACCTACGTTGACACATTATTATTATTATCCAAAGGCCACAGTTTACATTAGGCTTCCCTGTTCTTAGTTTATGTTCTTTGGATTTGGAAAAATGTATAATGACATATATTCACCATTATAGTGTCATAAAAGTAGTTTTGCTGTCCTAAAAATCCTCTAAGTTCTGTATATTCCTCCCCACCCCTATTCCTCTGGAAACCACTGATATTTTTACTGTCTTCATAGTTTGTCTTTATTGTCATATAGTTAGAATTATACAACATGTAGCCTTTCCTGATTGACTTCTTTTCATTTCTTTCTAAATGATAGCTCATTTCTTTTTAGCACTGGACTATATTCCATTGTCTAGATACAGCACAATTTGTGTATCCACTCACCTCCTGATTGCTTTTAACTTTTGTTATATATGAAGTTGCTGCAAATATTCACAAGTAGGTTTCTGTGTGGACATAAGTTTTCAACTCCTTTGGGTAAATACCAAAGAGCATTATTGCTGGATCATATGGTAAAAACATGTTTACCTTTGTAAAACCTGATAAACTTTCTTCTAAAGAGGCTGTGCAATTTGGTATTTCTGTGAGCAAAGAATAAGAAGTACTGTTGCTCCAAGTCTTTGCCAGCCTTTGATGTTGTCAGTGTTCTGGATTTGGTCCACTCTATTAGATATATTGTGGTGCCTAATTGTTGTTTTAATTTATATTTTCCTGATAATATATAATGTTGAGCATCTTTTTGTATGCTTACATGCCATCAGTGTATCTTCTTTGGTGAGGTGTCTGCTGAGGCCTTTGTCCCATTTTTTAATGGCATTATATGTTTATTCATTATTGAGTTTTAAGAATTCTTTGTACATTTTGAAAACAGTATCTACTATTTTCTTCCAAGTTTGCAGCTTGTATTTTCATTTTCTTTACACATATAATTTTATATTTTCTATTTTTATAAGCAAATATATGTATACTCATACATTTGTATATGTGCATAAATACTTGCATACATATGTCCCTTACATATAGTAGATAAATGTCATTAGATGTGAGTACATGTGTATGTACATACAAATGTGTGTGTTATATATACATATATGTGTGTATATATATATATATATATATCCATATATTTGTGAGATCTTTTCATATAGTACAAAAAGAACTTGCTTTTTTTTCAAGTTTTAAATGACTTCATGATATGACATTGTATGAATGAAGTATAATTTATTTAATCAATTTCTTAATCCCTTACTGGTAGATTATTATAAGCATTTTTTAAATGCATAAATGTATACATATGTCTTTCACACAGAAGTGAACACACACATGTATATGTAGAATATATGTTATCTCATGTTTATATGATAAATAATATATATGAGATAACATCTCATATATATAATAAATTATATCTTATATATATGTGATAAATTCCTAGATATGTAATTGCTTAGCCAAAAGACATATACACTTCTAATTTAGATGGATCTTGCTAAATTGCTGTTCATAAAAGTTGTAGAAATTCACACTCCCACAGGAATTTTTGAGATCTTCTTTTTTACGCATACCCTTTCCAACACAGAGTTATCAAACATTCTGATTTTTGGCAGTCTGGTGAGTAAAAACAAAAAAGGTATTTCAGTGTAATTTTAATTTGCATTCCTCTTTTAGACAGGCGTAATGACTAGCTAAAATCGTACATTTTGTGGAATCCCTTGTAGAAAGGGGTGACAATGTGGTATTTTTCTGCCAATGAAATTTAAGGAAGTCATTGGGTACAGCTAGCAAGAAAGCAAGCGCAGAGGGTGATCGACTCAGCCTAGCAACTGTTATTTGTCTTCTGCCTTTTCCTATCTGGAAAGAAGCAAATGCAGAACTCTAGATGATGAGCAATGCTGAAGATGACCGGCAGAGAGAAAGAGGTGGATTGTCGAGTGTGCCAAGATCATTTTTTTTTGGTCTTGTTTTCAATTGTATTTTTTCCGTACCAATTCTATTCCAAGTGCTATGAGTGCCAAGGTGTATTTTGGGCAAGCAGCAGATGACTAGAAAACAAAAGCTATTACAGGTGAAAAATCCTTTGGCAAATATTTCATAAAACTATTCTGATATGCAGGGATCACAACACTAGTTACTTTTCATGGCTGTGGAGAGAATGAAATGAGATGGTGCATAGAAAGGTGCCTGGAACAAAGAGAGAGTTTTTAAAATTTACCCATGTTTACTGTCATCAGTGGGGGAGTATCACCCATTCCCATGTCATCCTCTGGTCCTGGGCAAGATCTGTACTTCGCCTGCTTTGGGTATTAATAGCGATGATGAAGTGTCAGAGACAGAGGGAGGGGCAGGGAGTCACGGGTCCATGCAACAGCTCTCCGTCTTCTTAAAGGCTTCGGTGCAAAGCCTCTGACACAATCTGTTAGCCCACCCAACCCTGCAAATTGGAAATTGGGTTTATATTTGATCAGTTTGGCTGGGCCACTGAAGCTTCATGTGTCAACAGCAACCCCGACTTATCGTCATCAAGCTTGCAGATGTCAGACCTGCTGCTCCAGCCTCTGGGAAGAAATCAGGCTACACTTCCCGGTGTCGTTTCTGGGTCCAAGACTATCATAGACAGCTCAGTCATTCTTGGGAAGCAACAACCCTACCAGGGTTGAGAGCCAGAGACAAATAGGGCAACAATAGGCAGCTGAAGGTTTGAAAAAAAAAATTCACTTTGTGTTTCATACATTTGCTTCTAGCATGTAAAGTCTATCCTTGAAAGGGGAAAGTTTTGAATATTTGAAAGCAACCTGGAGGTTTTATGATTTGTGGGGAACCTTAAGAAGGGTGGCCGGCTGGAGTAGGTGTTGATTGGTTTGGAGTTTTGCTGTGCTGGGTGGGAAACCAGGCTCTGAGATGAGTTTTAGTGAGTTGTAACAGAAGGAATCAAATTCTCTAATTATCAAAGAGAGAAATTTGGAGTATTCTGCCTGGGAGAGGGGCTAGACTTTGTAAGATCAATGAAAGAGGTGATCTAGGGACAAAGTGAGGTCAGAAAAATGGAAAAGCTGGTTCTTGGTAATGAGAACTCCCTCCCAGGGAAGATTGGCCAGTGAATTTTCAATGATTCCTGATACATAAATTTGATTCCTGTTCTGTGTGTTTTCTGGGTCCCTTACTAGTCTAGTTCTATTAGGCTGTTGCCCAGTGACCTGGGGACTTCTCACTAGACTCCAGCTCTTAAAGATCCCTCCACCTCCCATAGTTCCACTGGCTGGGCCCTTGGCAGACTCTTACCAAATTACAGCAATGACCCCCAAACTTTCTTCTAGCTCTAACTTCTTATGAGGTCATTTTGCTTCTGTGTGTTTGTTTTAATAGAAGGAATTCAGGTTAGCCCATGAATCCAAAGCTTCCAAACTTCCTTTGCTCACAGCATCCCTCCTGCCTTAATGACTGTGTGTGTATGTGTGTGTGTGTGTGTGTGTGTGTGTGTGTGTTGCCCTTAGACCTAAAGAAATATACAGAATTCCCATTGATTAAATGGTTAGGTGCGAACACCTTAATAACAGTTTATATCCTAATAACTTAGTAGCCATCTGAAGAAACAATACACACAAATGGAAAGAAAAAGTGATACTTTCCATTTGTTTCCTACATAGCCAGTGACTTACTCATGGCTATGTAGGCCTGTTGAGTGCCATACAATCTCTCCAACCTTGGAGTCCAACTGCTCCCCACCATTCTCATTCCCTATTCTACACTAACTTCATCCAATCCTTGATTTTTATTATAGCAACCACTAGAAACGTCTTTTGCAAAGCTGTGGTGTCATTGTCAAGAATAAGATCATTATGGCTGGGTGTGGTGGTGAATGTCTGTAATCCCGACAGTTCTGGAGGCTGAGGCAGGAGGGTCTTGAGTTCAAACCCAGCCTCAGGAAGTTAGTGAGGCTCTAAGCAACTCAGCAAGATCCTGTCTCTGAATAAAATATAAAAAAGGGCTGGGAATGTGTCTCAGGGGTTGAGCACCCCGGGGTTGAATCCCTGGTACCAAAAAAAAAAAAAAAAAAGGAATAGGATCATTGTGAACTACTATAAACTAATAGTTGTGTAGTGTCTGACAGAGGTTGCTGTGCTCACCTTGAAAATGAAAACCATGCATCTCACCTGTAAGTTTGCTGCATTGTCCTCAGATGCCTCTGTAATCGGTGTATAATGTCCCCCTCCTATTTTTTGAGGGAACTATATGTACTTCCCCACTGCAGACATTTTTTGACTCCGTGGCCCAATTGCAGAATATGACAGTTTTCAAAAACTCTGTGCAGTGTCTGCCTATTCTTGCTCTGCTAATGAGTGCATTAACAGAACCCTCTAGGTGACAACCTATCTGTGCCCCAGTGTCAAGTTTGCTGGTGACATTCCAGAGAGCAAAAGTTTCATCCTAATTCCTCTGCATCCATGATCCCCAGACCACGCACTAGGAATTGTAAGCTCTCAGAACCCACCACCACCCTTCTCCAAGACCCCAGTGTGTAATCCTAAGCCCCACTCTTCTCCTTGCCAACAGGCATGGTCCCTTGTCCCCAGTCTTCCTGGTATTTGACCTCATGGAGATGGGCTCAGTCATCTTCTATCTTTTTTGTTAGTCTTCTCAGGAAACTTCACTTCTCTTGACAAACCTGTCATATCCTCTCACCTCTCTCCAAATCCTCAGTGTTTTCCCATCCTGCCCATCACGGAGGTCAGGTGTGGAATTTTCCACTCGTGGGATCACTTTGACTCCAGCAGAGGGGCCGTATGGCATCTCGGAGCAGGCTGTGCAGCATGTGCCCTGTCGTCATTGCTCCCTGGGCTCCCTTTCTCCTTGCCTACGTGGAAAGCAGCATTTATTTCAAAATGTCCTTTGAGAAGCTCTTTTGGGCCCTCCCTCCTCCACCCTTCTTTATGCTCTCAGCTGTCCCTTAAGTCACAGCATCTGTGACCATTTACTTTTCCTGTTTCTGAGATTTTCTCCAAAAAAACATTGCAGGCTCCTAAAGAGCTGGAAATGTCTCTTAATCTCACGTGTAAAGCCTCTCTCATCTGAAAAGTCAAAATGCAAAACCTTCCCAAATCCGAAAATTTCTGAGCACTCGCATGACTCCTCAAGTGGAAAATTCCACACCTAATCTCTTGGGATGGGTCCCAGTCAAAATATAGGTGTGCTAAAAATAGCGTATAAAATTACCTTCAGGCTTTGTGTCTAAAGTGTATACGAAACAAATGAATTCTGTGTTTAGACTTGGGTCTCATTATACATAGTGGGCATTCCTAATCGGAAAATCCAAAATTGGAAATGTTCCCAAATCCCAAACTCAAGATATCTCACTACATATCTGCACCTTTGCAGATATGTAATGAGATATGTATGTATCTGCACCGAAACCAGATATTTCAAAATTTGGTGTGTGTGTCGGGGGCGGGGGGGGGGGGGATCAGGGGGATCTGAAATCCAAAATAGTTCTGGCCCTAAGCATTTCAGATAAAGACTCCTCAACCTGTACCTGCCCTCTGAGTGCCAAGAACATCTGACACATCTGAATAACATGTGTTCAGTGAGTGAGTGAATGAAGTTATACAGGGACTGGGGTTATGGCTCAGTGGTAGAGCACTCACCTCCAATGTGCAAGGCCCTGGGTTTGATCCTCAGTGCCACATATAAAATAAATAAGAGTTATTGTGTCCAACTACAAAAAATAAATATTTAAAAAATAAATAAAAGGTAAAATGAAGTTATACAGACATATAATTCTCACTGCCCATAGAGGTGGTGGTAGAGGAGGTGTGGGGATCCATTTTATGACATCCTTACGAAAGACATTTGATCCCAAACAGTATCTTCTAGACCTCTCAGCACACATGGACCCTGTGTAGACACAATCCCAGACTTCCTCACAACTCTGAGTGTACATTTTGACTTCTGCTTTACACATGTGGATACTGAGGCTCTGAGAGGAGAAATTTGGCCAGCTCCTACAGCTCGTAGGATGGTGCAGGACCTCAGCCCAGGCTTGGCTCCTTCCAGTACACACAGGCACTCCCTACATTGTCACACTGTACCCTCTCCCTGCCCACCACTGCATCAACTGTCAGCCTTTAGAAATATAATTAAGACGATGAGCCAGAAGAAAGCATTAAGTAATACATTCAGTCTCCAGGAAAGTCTTACATGCTGTGGGTCATCAAAGATCGGGCCATACATTTGGGCTGCACATATCATCTGTCCGTTGGCTTTATTTTTAATTTAATTGCTATCCTGCCTTTAACTAAATAGTCAGCCTTAATAAGACATTAAACTTGGGCAGGACCATCAGCACTGATACCCTGAAAAGCCTTTTAACACCACTCGCAGAGGCACGAGCGGCCTTATCTCGTTTTTCCTAACATGCCCACCCAGGCATAGTCCAAGCAGGCCCCTCTAAGTTTACACCATCTGCTAGCCTCTCACCTTTCCACATTCACACTTAAGTCCCCATCCAGGTCCCCTCTGCCAAGAGTGTCTCTTGCCAGCTAAAACTGAATTGAAACCTGGGGATGGAGGGGGATGGTTTGGAGCAGGGATCTGTCCCTTCAAGGAAACTTGGACAAGTCTCTCTTGCCTCCCAAGCCCATCCGTTCATCTTCTCCTCCCGGCCCCCCTGCCTCTCTGTTTAGTTTGACCTTGGTCACTGATGACAAGGCTTCTTTTCCTGCCAAACCAATCAATAAGCTAAACAGACAGAAGATGAGTATTTAGAATATGGGAAGCCAAACTCAAACACAGATAGGTTATCAGCCTAGCCCAGAGCAGACTTCTGAGCAAATATTTCATTAACAAATTTTTCATGGCAACTTGCATGTTAAAAAAAGAGAGAGAGGGAGAGAGAGAGAAAGAGAGAGAAAGAGAGTGGGGGAGAGGGAGAGAGAAAACAGCAGAGGGGCAGAGAGACAGGTTGGAGACCTAAAGCTGAGCTGCTCTCAGAGGGGTGCTCTCCAGGAGGGAGGGAGGCACAGACAAGATGCTGAGGAAGGAAGCCTCGTCCTCTTAAAACCTTTCAACTCCACACCCACCTCTCACTGCGGGATGGCCACTGTAATCTGCAAAGCCGTGGGGGGGGGGGGGGCTGGTGCAGGTTTATCTCGCTAGTGCAAACCCCGGGAGTCAGAAGGTGGAGTAAGGAGCTGGATCTGGTCACTTGGGAGGAGAAAAGAGATACATGGTCCTTGGAGACCCCCACAGGGGAGCTGGGGAGCCAAAGAGAACACTAAGTGCAAACAATAAGACCTTATTAGTCTTATTACTTGGGTATCCTTGAAGCCTTTTCAAATATGTTACGTCATTTAATCCTCACAACCAGGCCTCAGATGTCTGTGTCTGCCCATCCGTGTCTGTTGTGATTCTCAATGTATTGGATGTCATTTCCTGTTCTCAGCAACCCTAAAAGTAAGGTGTTCTGGTATATACATAAGGAGCCAGAGGTTCAGAGAGGTTGAGAAACTTCTTCAGATTTGCACAGCTGATAAATTGTATATCCAGAATTGGACATTAGCCAGCCTGATTCCAAAGACACAAAGCTTTCTGTTCCTTTGTACTGTCCCCAGTAGCTTTGATCATACTTTCAAGGAAAGGTTGGCAAAACGTGGAATTAATAGTATTCAAATTTGTAAGCACGTGCCAAGGACACAAAAGAATGAATAGATTGAATTTCCAGTCCCTTAGGTGCTGAGCTCTTTCCTATGGTGTCTGGTGCCTGCCTCCTGAAAAATCCCTTCCAACCTTCATTTGCACTAATGTGGATGGTTTTCAGGCTTCAGCGTACAGTCACTTCTCAGGGAGGCTTCCCCATTTGCCTTGTACTATTTGTTTTTATTGTATTCTATTTTTCCATTAGAGTACTTACACTAATTAATTAATTTTAATTTATGCTAACCATTAGCATAAATTAGCACTTACACTAATTAATTCACATTAATTTATCAGATTAATTTATAAATATTTAATGCTAATTAAATACCTTTGTGTGCCATATATTGATGAGTGTCTGTCTCCCTGATAGACTGGATTAACAATAACAATCAAAATCACATCCACAATAGCTAACCCCTGTTCAGTACTTATGACAAAATTGGCACTGTCTTAAGGGTTCTGCTTGTGTTAACTTAATCCTCTCAAATACCTCTGTGAGGTGGACACTGTAAGTGTTCCCATTTTATAGATAAAGTAACTGAGACACACAGAGGTAAAGAGCTTATCCAATGCTGCTTAGCTAATGAGTCTAGTTGGCTGAACTGCACTAAACCCAGGAGATTTTTGGTTCCAGAATCTGTGTTTTCAGCCATGTTTGGCAGATTGAAAAATATGGCCACAAATTTTCCCATCTTGGTATATACACCCCTTAGAGGTGTCTTTCCTCACCTCTTGGATCAGGGATACTCATGCAATTTGTTTTGACCAGCAAATGCAATGAAAGTGGTGATCTGTGATTTCCAAGGCTAGGCCTTAAAGCCTCTGTAGCTTCTGCTTTCTCCCTCATGTCCTGAGACCACCTTCTAAAGTGAACTGAACTGGCCTCTGACCTCATGGGTGGCCACACAGAGGAAAAACCCAGGCACCCGGGGTCTCTGCATCAATGGTCAGAGATGAGTGAGGCCAACCCTCCGGAGGGTCTAAATGCAAACACAGGACCAAGCCTGGCCACGTCAGCTGGGAACCAGTCAGCCAAACCAAGCATCATGAAAATGAATAAGTCACAAGCCTCTAAGTTTTGTTAAGATTTGTCATGCAACATAGACGAACGCAGCAAGAACTGTTCCTGTTGTACCCTTCATGCCTAGAAAGATGTCTGGCAGATAGCACTTAGACAGGAAAAATATGCTGACAGAATGGATTAACAGAAGTTAGACTGAGCCAGGGAGACCCCCTGGAAGATGCCGGCTAATTTTATAATACCTGAGAGAATCCATCCATGGGACACATTCTGGAATTTCAGAACACATGTAATTTAAAAAATACTGGCTCTCTTTTAACTTTTTGTAGTTGCTCTCAGGTTCATATTGACTTAATTTAAGAATATGTTTGTTATAGTCATTTGTTGACATTTTAGTATTTCTCCTTGGTATTCTCTTCTTTATTGGACTTTTCAGCCATTATCTTATAATTTCATGTGTTTGATCTATTTTATCAATGTCTACCCCCTTCCCAACACACACATTACAAACTGAAAAAGCAGGAATTTGTCTGATTTTGCCCGTGATTGTAACCTTGTTTTGGTTCATATTAAAATGGACTGAATTTAAAATGTGAATTTATTTATTTTAATTTGCAACTTCCTTGAATCGGTATCAAGCACGAATCTGCATTATTAGAGTTTTCCTTTGTCAAGTTTGAATCACACAATGTGAGAGGTGGCAAGAACTTTGAAAACCTCTTTATTAGGAAAATGTAGTTCAAAGCCAGCATCATATCCCATTGTCTCATAGCTAGTTTACAGCAGAGACAGGACTCGAGGCCACGTCTTCAGTGCCCCCTGACTTTACATTCATCCAGTATGGGTAGATTCTGGAGTCCCTGGTACACATGGGTAACTGGGGCAGAGCCAGACCGATGCCTCTCAGCTGAAGGCTGCATGAGCCCAGCCTGACTCTAGGGTTAAGCTTCTGACAGCTCCAACTGCTTTTTTCCTCTCTCTCTCATGTTCCTCTTACATATATTTCTAACCCTGCCAGACCATCCCCCCGTTCCCATTTAACCTGAGAAAGTTAAACCCACTTTTGATCATCATGTGAAAATCGGAGGCACGGGGCTTCCTTCAAGGCAGATGTTTGGAAATGCTGAGCTGCGTGCTCTCAACTTGTCAAGTAACTTTTCAAATGATGAGAAAAGGGGGAAAATGTAGGTCAGAAAGCAATAAACCATATTCACATCCAATATATCCTCTGGTTAAGGAGCCGACTTTGAATCTCCACCTTTTACTAAAATGAAACAAAAATCCAAATCCCACCCAAAGCATTACAGCTTTAAGTACTGAAAGTATTTATTATTTCTATTCAAGTAATCCAAAAGCATAATCTCAAGAACATCCAGGCTCCAGGAGTGTCTCAAAACACCACGGATTTGATGTGATTCCTTTATCCAGATGTTTGTAGAAAAGACTCTACTCTGGATGGCAAGAGGGGAATTAAAGATTTAATATTTGAAAAAAAAGTCATATTTCTAATAATAGTGAGCCTTAAAAAATGTGTCCCCAGTCTTTGCTGCCTCTCTGATCTTTTTCATTATTATTTCCTTAAATAACAGCTCTAAATTCTTAGCAAGTTCCCAAACATAACTATTTAGATATTGGAAGGACAGAATACTTGGTAGTTGAGGTCCTTTCATAGTATCATTGATATTTACATCAACTTCTTCTCAAAAGGTGATTTTCACCATGGAGGAAGTGGTAGGTGTCCAAGAGTCCCTTAAATCACACTAGACACTCTGACAGTCATTTTGGTCCTTCCCCTGTGTTCAGGCACCACAATATGAAATCTTGGAGTCTTGAGCATCGTGGTATTCTTTTTTCCTCTTCACCCTCTTCTCTGTAGAGAAGAACATTCTAAACCTTGCTAGGTTTTGTGAGTTGGCCAGATTTATCTGCTGGAGAAGAAGTTCTAATGGCAGAGAGAATTCTAAACTTAGGTCACTTCATGCTTATAAATTGTATTTATACCAGGAAAGCAAGGGTCTCTGGAATCATGTACATTTCCTAGTTGAAAACTCCCACTTTGAGCCAGCATGGTGGTACAGCCTATAATCTTAGCAACCTGGATCTCTGTGGCAGGAGGATCACAAGTATGAAGCCAGCCTCAGCAACTTATAGAGGATCTAAGCAACTTAGAAGGCCCTTAGAAGACCCTGTCTCTAAATAAAATTTTAAAATGGCTGGGGATGTAGCTCAGTGATTAAGCAACCCTGAGTTCAATCCTCAGTACAAAAAACAACAAAAATCTCTCACTTTAGAGGGACTAAATGTTCTTTACTTGCAACACTCGAGATTAGAACAAACAAACAACAACAAAACCCGAATGTCAATGGAAACTAAAGTTCTGATATAAAATAATGCAGATGGGATAAAAACCAAAGGTATGAATTCTCCATAGGACCAGTGTGGGCTTTTAGGGAATGGAAGCCTTTGTGTGGTGATTTTAGGGAAATCCAGAAGTTATCCCTACCCTCTTGAAGCAGATTCATTTCAAGATTTGGAAATTTCTAAAATATGACTATTTCCTTTTTCTTTGGCTAACATCCTGATGGTGCTTACTTCCTGCTAAGTAGTTCTCTAATGCTTTCTGAGTATTCATTAACTTCCTCTCGGAAACCTTCTGACTTAGGTACTAATTTGTCCCCATTTTATAGTTCAGGAACAGAGGCACAGAGGCCCAAGGTGGCAGGGTCCTCGGTGAATCTAGAAGTCTGGCTCTGGGATCCCACTGCTTTCTCAGCCCTCTGCACCTCCAGGTGAGGGCTTCAGGAGCCTTCCCCTGCTCTGGAAGGTTGGGGAGGGTAAAGGGGACTTGCATATTACAAAATATAATAGCACCGGATGGGAATGAAGTGGGATGAGGAGGAAGGGGGGCCCAAAAGAGAATGAAAAGAGCAAAAGGGAAGGTGTGACTTTCAAGATGGCAGCATCCTAGTGACAGAAGCAGCTGGGGACACCTTTGGAGTCACAGGCAAGATCTTGGATTATGGAGTTCAATCCTTCATTTCTACAGATAAAAAAAAAAACAAAACAAAAAAAAAAAAACGAGGCAGAAAGAGCAGACAGGATAAAGCAGAAAAGGTACTGAGATTTCACAACAACTTAGTAGCAAATCCAGGACTGGGACTCCTTGGTCCTGAATCCTGGGTCCAGCGTCCACTCCTCTGACAGCATTCTGGTGGTCTCTGAATCACGCACGGAGGGGCCAGTGGCAGCTCGGCAGTAAGGAGCCCCCTTTTCTTTCTGTGGTTTTCCTTGTCCGTGTTTGCTGCCCGGTGACATATGGTTAGACAATGATCCACCGGAAGAGAATTTCTTTCCTACTGTTTACAAAATTCACTTCCTTCTAGAGATTCTTCTGGAAAGCACTGTTCTTCTCTATGGCACATTACTTTGGGGAAGAAAGTTCTATAGCTGGAGCTAAATGCAGAGTTCTTTGTCACTCCCTCATATTGTAAAGGCACCATGCTCGTCTGCAGATCCTCGGAGGGGCCAGTGAGCCATGTGGGCAGAAGTCAGGGAAGAAATGAAGAATGGGTTGGCAAATGAAAAGTATTCAAATATAAATTAATGTAAACCCAGGGGTCATCTTGCATACAGTCCTGGCAATAAGAGAGTCCGCGATGTGGACGAATAAGTGAAAAAAGTAATCAAAAGTAAGAAAGAGGCATATGCGAGGCATTAAGGCATCAATACAGAGGCAGCCAGGGAAGATTATGGAACAAAGTCCGGAGAGTGTAAAAAAAGATAAGAAAGGCAAAGGTAGAGAATGAAAACGAGATTGTACTGAAGGTTAAGATAAATAATGGGAAAAATTTCAAGTGTGTAAGGAACACAGGGGTCACTGAAGGAGAGAGTTGTATGACTAAGACATGGGGAAGGTAATTTACTGAGAAAAAAAAAGAGGTAGATGTAGCTAAAAAAGATTTAAATGCTTTTTTAATTTATTTTATTTTATTTTTTGCCTTGGAACTCTCAAGAAGATGGGAGGACAAATGTTAGAAACAGACACACATTTCCTAAGGGAAACTAAAAAAAAAAATACAGAAGAATAACATAACGGGATCATGCTATCACAAGAGAGTCAGAAATTAAGACTGGAAAATAGAAAAAAGAAAACAGAACAAAACAAAAAAAAATGAAGAATTCAGTTCAAGGCAGAACATGTAAACACACTGAAAGAATAAATCATTGTTGTGGTCTCCAGGTGCTCTTTGGGAATTTAGATTTCTGTCTCTCCTTCCTATTTTTCTTTCACAAACATTTATTGAAAGCCTGCCAAAATTCGAGGCATTGTGCTATATTTGGGGAGGTACATAGATGGATGCGATGTTGTCCACGGTCCTTGCCTCAGTGGAGTGGACATGCTCAGATCCTGAATGGTTCCAAGGCCCAGCCACAGCTGAAGTCTTGCCACAGGGCTGGGTGTGTAGAAATAAAGGCTCGGGAGGTGATTTTGGGTTAGAACAATCAGATTTTCCCGTTAGGGAACAAAAGAATAGCAATATTGCTTGGAAGAATTATAAGAAACAACACTTGTAGAATTTCAGGGCTTGTTCCCTGTGATTTTGAAAGGGTTGCTCATCAAGTCAGGAGCCCAATGGTGTGGGCTACTTAGGGGAGAGATTCTAGGAACCCCTTACATCACATTTGCTCTGTGGGGTAACTTATGCAAATAGTGGGAGGATCTGCTGGTGGATGAGGCTGGGATTCTGAGATCTGGGGCAGGAGGTGAATATCTACCCAGAGGGAAAGAGGTATGGGGCTGAGCTGAGCACTATCCAAGACCAACTCCCTCCTAAGGTGCAAGGGAAGCCCCTCTGTGCGAGCTGAGGGGAGCTGAGGAGTGCTGAGCTAGAGGAGGGCGGGTCAAGGGTGGCCAGTAAGAAGGACAATCAGATTCACTGTGCTTACTGAAGAGATGCAGGTAATTCGATTATCCAATTCAGTGCAGTGACAACTAAGGCAATGAGGGCTGGGGACAAGCAATCTGGAGGTACAACAATGTTGAGAGCCACAGCCAAAGGGGCCCCAGCAAACTTCCAGCTGCCGGCTGATGATTGGCTCACAGCGCCCCAGCAACATCTAGCTGATTGGCTCCTCTGCGGTGATGCTCATTGGGCTGTTTCCCTGCCCTTTCAGACCACGGAGCTGCTCATTGGGGGACTTCTTTGGCTCCGCCCACGCAACCCAGCCAATCCGCCTCAAGAGCAGGAGGATTGTGGGAGGTGGAGAGGCTGATGTTGGGGAGAGAGGCTTGTGGGAAGCTGGTGGTGGCAGTTGGGCTCTGAGGGTTTTTTCCTGAGGAGCTGTTTTGTTTGGCATGTGTAGTTCTAAAAATAAAGTTAGTTTCTTTTGACAAGTGGCTCCTGAATTGTGCCCAGCCAGACTGCGGCACAACAAACAGATCCTCCACAGTCACAGGTAATAGACTTGAGAAGGATGAATCCCAGTGCAGGGGCAGATAAAATTTTAATGTCTTTGGCACCAGGTTCTGGAGCAATAAAAGAAATCAAACGTTATTCTGGATTGCATAAATACAGGGACCATGAAAAAGTCCAGGGTAATTAGCTCTGAGTTGTAAAAGGAAATAGTGAGTAGTGTTTGGTGAAGGAAACCAGGGAAAGTGTCCACGAAGATGTTCCCATTCCCGGGCTTTCTTCCCACCTTGATCTTCTCATTGCTTATGTCCACTGAGTCTAACCTTGGCTGGGGTTCTCTGTGTTTCCAGCCTCCCACAATTGAGGACAGACCTGCCTGAGTAGGAGCCGCTCATCCTGTTGATATGATCACAGAGGCAGGGCTGGGATTGTCATCGAGTATAAGTACGTTATTGGTGACTGAAAGTTGCTACGACCTTTAAATTTAAATACAAATGAATGACTTCATATTTTTAAGAGTTGTTCTCCTATCTGGGATTTTTTGTAACTGTTCACTGACATAAGTGTTCAAGTTTAAATTTGATATAATGGACCTCCCTTAACATTGATTCCTTAAAAAAGAGGATTCCTAAAATAATAATTATATATAAATCTACCAAAGATGAGTATATGCCTATAAATGCAGATTGCTCCCAACACCAGTCAGAAATAAATACCTTTGGATCAATCAAATTTTAAAAAAAGAAAATGATATAGAAAAGGGAAGTAGCTTATCTCTCCTCCGCCAAGCTGTCTCCTCCACCCTTTGTTTACACCTGATAATAAGTCCACCAATTAAGCATTTCCCTTATTTCTTTAAGGACAGGTTGCAAAAGAGGTAGGGCATCAGGGAAAATTTCACATGGGAAATCCATTCTCTACCTACAGCACGGAGTGTGTCCTGGTTGGGAGAACAAGCTTTCTGGGACATAGTGGCCCCTGGTCATTCTTTTCATGATCCAAGGCCAGGGGTTTACGGATAGTTGTGGGCCCATCAGCTTGGCCGTGGGGGACCCCTAAAGACGTCCGCTCTGCAGGAAGTGAATTTATTTTGAAATGAACGTGTGAAGGATGTGTTTAGGTAATTCATTTAATCAGAGTGGCAGAGAGGAGGCATGGGAAGGGACTGAAATTTAATGGTAAGCCAGTATCCCAGGAGAATGTAAAAAATATCCAGTTTTATGCCCAGAAGCTGTGGGGGTTGTAATGCCAGTAAGCTCTTATATCTTCCATCCCAGAAGCTTCTAGGCACAAGGGAAGGCAGTGATGTGCTTCATTCAAGAGCAGGTCCCCAAGACTCCCATTTAGAAAAGGAAGATCTATTTAGAAAGTCCAAAAGTAGTCATTGCTTGTGGACCCAATTTAATATTTATCGAGTACCTACTGTGTGCAAAGCTAACTGGTAAACATGTAGGAGATTCCCAGTGGCTCATTTTAAGGACCATAGAAAGACAGATGCATGTATAAATAACGCCAAGGTACTAAAAGCTTTGACAGTAAATGTAAGGGGAGAATGGAATGAGTCGGGTTCACTAGTTCCTAGTTCCAGTATAGTACTCATCGCTTTAGTAACTCTACATTCTGTTGCACACTGATCTTACAGCTGAGCCTAAAAACGAGAGGATGACTGCAGAGAATATAACATCCTTGTATCCCCTGTACACAGTAGGACATGAAAAAGTGCAGCCCCTGATTGAGGATAGGAAGAATCCTCCTCATTTGTGATGATTCTGTGGCATTTTTACCTGATGTGTAAATTAGCACAGCCCCTGAGTCTCACAACCAGACTTCAGAGGTCATTTTGCCCTAACAGATTAGCCCAGAGCAGGGAGGCTGGGTTCTGATTTTGCACCTTGAGAGCAGAAGTTCCCCCAGCTTTCCCCGTGTTGTCTTTCAGCCTGGAACAATTTTCATCTTAAGGAAATTTTTAATGAAGGGTTGAAGTCCCTCAGGCTATTGATCAATTTATCCCAATTTCCCAACCCCAGAGCTTAAGTGCCCCCTGCCTTTTTTTTTTTTTTTTTTTAACCTTAGCTAGCAAACAGGAATCTTTTTTCCAGAAATGCAGGCTTTTTGACATTACAAATGAGTCGATAACTGCAAGACTGACCCAATTACAGGCACGTGCAGTGGGTGAGCCCCAGCCATGTCCCATTGTGGAGACCAGGGGGCTAGTGTCAGCAGCTCAGGTAGAAGGGAGTTAAAAGCGATAGACTCGGCGCAGTGCTGGGGTGGACTTCCCTGGGAGTCAGTGGGGTGGAACGTACTGGGCGAGCCTCCTTGTCAGGCCTCCAACGGCCCCTTTCAGAGTGTGAACAGACCTTACAAAGAGGCACTGACCTCGCCTTTCAGATGACTAGCATCGCTCCATGATAACTAACCCCGTGGGGATTTCTTTACAGTGATGTATGGTAAAGGTCAGTCTGAGACAGAACGAAGTCAGACACAGAGGAGGAGTTTGGGAAATGCAGTTTTATTACTTTGGAGAACGTAGGATAACTCCAGCGCACAAACTGAGTCCCATTTAGGATTGAAAAGACATCCTCGAATAAAAAGACAAGAAAGATTTATACAGAACATCAAATCAGCTATTCTATGTAAATAATGCTTCTAAAGTTGTAGGAGGATTACATGGAAATATTTTACTCTCTTAAATGTGATTGATATCCCCTTAACATATTTAAAATACAAAGTATGCTAGTTTATGAAACACGGATTTGCTTAAATAAAAGTAAATTTTCGCACAGTCAGAAGGATCGCAACTTCTAAATTAGTGGAGATTGAATTCATGAGATGTGATGATTCTGACGAACTATTTTCAGAAAATTCCTATTATATAGATTTGAATGAATTCATAGTAATGTGACTGGAACTGGATTGAACTTCCAAGAAAGAATTTACCCTATCTGTTCCTGGCATAAATAAGATTAATGGAAGGATGAACCTGGTGTTTCCAGATCTTTCTGAGATTCCATTTTTGTATCCCTCCCTCCCCGCTCAATGTGGCTTTGGTATTTCTGAGGATGCTCCTTTTTTCCTCAGGCATGCAGCTAAGCACCCGAGAGCCGTCTTTCATCATTACCCTCCTCACACACCTACATTGACTTCCCTAAAGTACATCTTATCAGTTGCTTTTCTTCTACCTTCTTGGAGCCTTGGACTGTCTGGGAGACTTAGCAGTTTACATCTCCTTGCCTTCTGAAGCTGCTTCCTCAAATCTATTCTACTCCCTAACAACTAATTAAGTTTTCTCGAGGATGACTGTGATCATCTTTCCCCACTTATAATTGTCCAGTGGCTCAAGAGTACCCACCAGGTCTGGGGTTGTGGCTCAGTGGTAGAGCGCTTGCCTTGCACCACATGTGAGGCATTGGGTTCCATCCTCAGCACCACATAAAAGTAAACAAATAAAATAGAGGTATTGTGTCGATCTACAATGAAAAAGTATTTTTAAAATTATAAAAGAAGCCCCACCAGATACAGAGTAAACCTCTCTGACTGGAGAACTCTGTTGGGGGGCGGGGGGGGGGGGTCTCATCAACTCTCTGTTTCTATTAAATATCCTCAGCTCCAACCAAACTGATTGATTTCCCAGTGCCCACACTCTCTGAGCCCTTTTCCATCACAGCCTCTTACTAATGTTGTGCCTCCCCAAATCTGTCCTGTAAATGCAATCCACTTTCATTCACACATTCAGTTATGGATTTAATTGTGTCCACTTAACAAACCTTGATGAGTATCTACCAGTTGTTGGGCCATAGCATTCAAGACATATTTTCTGATTTTCCTAGCTGGAAGGAGCCTATGCATCCTCACTAATACTTTTATGCTACTCTAAGAAGATTTATCAAAGGCTGCAAGTCAGGTCTTAGTACTTCCAACTGCATTGTCTAAACCTGTGTTCCCCCTTTTGCAAGCCAAAAGTTCCTTCCTCATGGGGGTGTTGGTTTGGGGTTTTGGTGGAGATTATATGTAATAATGTATGTGAAGTGTTTAGCCTTGCATCTGGGCCTTGGGGTTATCCGCCATTGTTCTTGCTATTATTGTTATTATTTATTGTATCACACCGCATTTAATTTTCTTTGAGAAAAAAGCTCTAACTTATGAACTTATGTACTCTTCCAGCATCTGTCTCTCAAAAGATGTTTGCTTTAACCATTTCAGCAGGTTCCTTTGGTTGCAAGACCAGAAACACTCTCAGGTTAGGGCTAGAGAAGAGGGCTGATTAGAGGGACGCTGGTGGTCTGACATGGAGGACCCTGCTTGCTTCTGGATAGATCCTTCTCTTGCCATATCTCAGGTTCTCTTTGCAGCTCTTCTGTTCTCTCTTCCCTAATAACAGCTTCTTAGAGTCAAGACTTAGCTATTAACTTGAAAGTTCATTGTAGAAGGAAAGCAAGGGGCCCTTGTCCAAAAAGCACAAAAATTTGCTAAATTTGCTAAAAGTACTAAAACGTAAACTATTTCTTTTCTTTAGAGTATTCTTCTCTCTCTTCTCTGCCTCTGTCTCTACCTGTCATAGTGATTTTTACTTGCTATTTAATATCATCCTTTCTTAGTCATTGAGATACTCTTGGAGCACCTCAGTTCCTCACAGGCACCTAGGAGCTAGCCATGGGACTTGGCATCTTGGCTTGGTTTCCCTTCCTTGCTGGTCACCAGACAGAAGCATTGTGTACTGGTGAAGGGCAGAAAAGTCAGGCCAGCCATCCCCCCTTCCCAGGAGCCAACGGTCCCAGTCCAAAGCAGATGAGCAACCCCAAGGCCTAAGTGGCAGTGCAAGTTCTGCACCATGATGCACCAGGTACCTGAATTAGGAGAGGGCCCGAGACTTGCTCTGCTGAATTTCCTCCCTGTGAGCTGTGATGTACTGGCTCAGGATAAAGGCAGAAGCCACCACACCCCATCTGCAGATACTGCAGGTCATTGGAACCCTACCCTTCCTGTCCCAAACCCAGTTCTCTGGCACAACCAGGCCAGCACCAGTTGCTGGGTGGTATGTGGAGGGAAAATGGAGGAGTGAGTAGAGGGGAGGGAAGGGAGAGCAGTTCTGAGATCACCAGGTAGGGTTGGGGTAGGACTGCAGGTGCCTGTTCCAATTTCCCATCAACTTCACTAACAAAACTCAAGTTCAGAAATAAAATTAAGCATTCAATCCAAGAAGGGGTCCCTTGCAAACATTGCACCCTATTTGAACACTGGTCACATGCTAAGGAAGCTGGACTTTCTTAAATTAGCAGAATACACTTGGAAGAGAAGATCTGTCTCCACCTAACTCTGTATACCATGGCCCTCCTGCAACAGAGGCAACTGTTAACTGGTTTTCCATTTCCAATTCAATAATTAAAAAAGAAATCTAGTGTATGAAGACTTAAATTGGGTGCCAACATACCTTATATACAAACAGAGATAAGAAAAATTGTGATATATATGTGTAGCAAGAATTGTAATGCAAAAAAAAAAAACCCAATAACTAAAACAACAAAAAACAAAGTACATGTATAATGGCATAAATCGGTGTGAACATACTTTATATACAAAGATATGAAAAACTGTGCTCTATATGTGTAATAAGAATTTGTAATGCATTGCACTGTTGTGTATTTAAAAATAAATAAATAATAAAATAAATAAAAATTTAAAAAAAGAAGTAAAAACATAGACTCACACACATACCCACAAAAAAGAAATCTAATTAACCCAGCTCTTTTTCTTTCTTTTTACTATACTTTACACCACACACACATACACACACACGCAACATAACACACACCCCTTCAAAAACAACAACAAAAAAACAAACCTGTATTAGGCAAAAGTTACCATGCAACCAATAAAACATGGCCTCCTCAGCCCACTGCTTTAGAGGGCTATGGAAAGGATAGTGGTGATTAGTACCTTTAGGAGGCCCTCAACAAATATATTTGAAAAAGTGAACTTGATTTTTTAAAATTATTAAAGTTCAATGAGACCTCTATGTGGCAATATTTTATGGCCAAATTCATAGTTATACTTTATATAAAGAAGGATGAAACATTTTTATTAAAAATGTGTATTTCAGTACATATTACTTTCAGTCATTTATATTGTCTGCTATGAATTTTGAATTTTGTCTGAATTAGTGAGACTCACATCATGTAAAATCATGGAATTCATAGAATATTAGAGACACTCTTATTCAATTCTTATCTTTTTACGGATATAGAATGCATAATGAGGCCATGACAAGTCAGAGCAACTAAATCACATAGCCAAAGCCAGGAGGAGTAAAGAGACATGAAAATTAACAAAGACACCCATTTCTTTATGTTAACATCTTAAAAATTATAACTCCAGCAAAAGTGCCTAAAACTTAAAAAGGTTTAAGATCCTTAACATGCCAAATAGTCAAATAAGACATCGAGGGAAAATATCAAAAGAACATGTACAACAGGCATAAATGGACAATTCACACACACAAAAGCAGACTGCCAGTAAAATGATCAACTTGGCTATTTAAAAAGGGAATTGAAATTGCAATAACAATAGATATAATTTTTTCTAGTTGGCAAAGATGATAAAGAATGATAGAACCCAGGTCTGGTCTATTTTAGGTGAAGGAAGAATGCTCAAATCTTCGGGAGGATATTTTGGAATCGTCTGTTGAAGGTCAACTTGGCAATGTTTATCAAAATATGAACAATTCCTCAGTTTGACCCTAAATTTTTACTTCTAGGCTTGACTTCAAAGAAATCCTCACATTCATGGACCATGGTGTATGTACATAAGATTTCACGGCACCATTGTTTGTAAAAGTGACAAATTTGAGACATCCAACAATCCATCAATGGAAGAAAAGTTAAATAAATTTATGGTCCTTTATTCTGCACTATAAAATATCATGTAACCAATACAAAAAAAAAATAAGAAACATCGATATGTACCAACATGGACAGATGTCCAACTTGTATGGTTAAAGGAAAAACAGTTAAAGAAATATATCTATACTGTGAACCCACTTATGTAGAAACTTCTAATAGACTACTATGTATATTTGTTAGTTAATATGCATTAAATGTTATGTATAACAATATAAAATATGAAATGTTATATTACAATTTTATAACATAGCATGTGTTAAGAATCCATTTGCAGAAGTATATGGGACTGGAGGGTAGTCGCATATTGTCCCTATCATCAAGAGTTTATGGTCCCCGAGAGGAAATAAGGCTGCCTGGCACTGGATAAACAGTGTAAGACAGAGCTGTCGGGTACTGATGAAAAGAAGCATTCTCATGTTTACAAAAACCCTGAGAATTATGTGTTTTGTTCCCATTTTTCAAATGACCAAACTGACTTATCAGAAACATAAGGTGATGCTAAATACCTGACCATTTATCCCCCAGAGTCCTTAGCCAGGACCACATTGTTCCAGATTTCATGTTCAGACATCCATTGTTCAGTGGCCCCCAATGTAAAAGAATCCCAGACATGTTGTGACTACATACATGAAAATTTGCAAAAATATCAGAATTCTATGCTTCACAGAACTTTTTTTCTTTCCCCTTTTGTATTTTACCAGATATTTAGAGTGACAAAATCCTTCCAGCAGTCTTGGATTCCAGGCCTGGTGGTCCATCACTGTTTCTGGGACTTGAGCAAGCACAACAGGAAAAACACAAATAAACCTCTTTTGTTTGTTCACTTCACAGATGAAACAAAGTATGGGCGAGCCCTGGGAACCCTGGAAAAATCTGGAGGATGAGTTTGCCCTCTGCAGATCTTGGGTCTGGGCTTTTCTTCTTTATATCTCTCTGACTGAAGCTTGGTCACACAGACCAGGAAACAAGGACGTTTCTCTCTAAGAACCAGCTCACGTGCCTCTCCCTGCAACATATGGGGATCTTTCTTTGGAGAGCTTGGTCGGCCAGGTGAACAGCTGTTGCTGGGCGCCCTCATGAATAAGCAGCAATAACTCTGATAGAGTGAGCTTAAGGAGACAGCTTAACTACTTTGCCGCAAGAGTGGGCTGCTTGTGGGTTTTCTTTAGCTTGTTGCCACCCCTGGATTTATTTCTCCTGCTTTTGTGTATTTGGTGATAAGGGAAATGGGCAGTCGCTTGGAGAAACACCCTTTGGGTACTCCAGATATTGTAACTTGATGAAACATAGGTTGGCTAGCAAATGTACAGAGAAACTCGTTTTTAAAATATATAATTACATGGCTAAGCATCAATATATGTTGAATGCCTTAAAATATGTCCATCCTTTGTCCCTCAGATAAAATTGGATAGCTATGCAAATATGTATCTTTAAGGATGCTTTATTGCAGTATTGTTTATAAATGTTTATAAGTGTTTCTGAGAAACGATATAATTTTCCAATAATTGGGGATTCGTTAAGTAACTAAAGGCTCACTTATGTAATAAAGTATATTCAATTGTTGTTGTTGTTATTATTAATGGTGCTAGGAATTGAATTCAGGTTCTTACATGTGCTAGGCAAGTATTCTATCATTGAGCCACATCCCCAGCCCAGTATATGCAATTATTAAATGTGATAGAGTAGGTTTGTGTTTTACACACACATGCACACACGCACACACAAATGTGTGGAAATGTAGTCTGTAGTTCAAACTGGGCTATAAGACAATGTGTGTAGTAATATCTCATCTGAACAAATCTGTATCTTCATTTATATAAATGGTGCAGGAAAATATGAAGAGTGATTAGTCCTAGGCAATGGTATAGGACACACACATCCATACATCCTTATTCATTTCTGTATCTTTATGTCTCTCTCTCTCTCTCTCTCTCTCTCTCTCTCTCTCTCTCTCTCTCTCTATATATATATATATATATATATATATATATATATATAATTATACAAGACCATTTTGGAAAACAAAATGGTTTTCCAAAATGGTCATGTATAATTATTATATCATTATTACATTAACAAAAATATGTATTTTTCTACTAAAATAGAATTATTAATTTCTATGTGTTCTTTTTAACAAGGACCAAATATGTGAACACAAAAGAATCCCCAGCTACTATGTTGACAAATCCAGAAAGGGGATATAAATAATGAAGATTTCAGAGCTACCAGTTATTGTCCTATAAGCGAATGTGAAAATTTTCAGAATTTCACATCACTCTGTATTGATTTTCCTAGTACTAAATCTCTGATATTTCACTATTTTCTTTCTCTTTTTAGTCCTTGGATAATGGAATTTGTATATGTTCTTTAAAATTTATTCCACTGTATTATAATGGGGTGAATATTAATTTCCTCTATGGGCTGTGAGCTCCTTGTGGGCAGGGTGCCTGGCACATATGGGCTCTCCATAGATGTTGGTTGAATGAATGCTTTGATACAGAGAGAAGCATAAATAAAGTATGCTTATTAGAGGCTTATGGTGGGAGAAAAACCAGTGGGAAAATTGTGGAATCAGTTACAGAGATGCTGATATTCAACATGGACTTTGGAGGACTTATATAGGCAAAGATGCAGAGAGAGACCATCCATGCCAAACAGAGGAGATGGCACAGTAGTGACCAACTGACCAGGTTGGTACTGAGGTGCATGGTACTGAGGTGTTTCCTGAGATGTGGCACTTTTGGGGTTAAAACTAGAATTTGTGCTCTGCAAACAAATAGGATGATTGGCCACTCCATGGCTGGAACACCATAATCTAAGGCAGAAAGACAGAGAAAGCAAATCCAGGAAGCATGTCATCCAGTTTGGGTACAGCATGGCTTAAGAGTAGGGGAACCACAGACAGCAAACCTTGGAGGGTTAGGTTGGGACTTCCTGAAGTGGGCCTTGAATAGTGCTGAGACTCTTGTTCTTACTTTTGTGGAAACAGTGACATCAAAGGCATTTCACATCCTGGGGCTCAACTCCTCTAGCACATACTCCTACTGCATAATTTTGTTTTCTCAGTGCCTTTCTTCATCTCCCTCTCTCTGTCCCTGTCTCTATAGTCAGTGTCTCCCTCCAAACGCATCCTAACACATGTAGCTCTTATCTCCAGACATGGTTTCTTCCTCTTATACAGTACACCTTGGGCTTCCTATTGCAGTATCAAGTCCAGACCAGAACTGCTTCCCTTGTCACAGGGAAGTCACTTTCCCCTGGTAGGGACAGACTTTGCTGAGTGGTTCATCTTCCCAACCAGCGCCTCTGTGACCAGGGACATGTACAAGAGATGACTGGCTGAGATTCAGACATGGTCGGTGGTATCTGGGGAACAGAGCAGAGTAGGAGCTCCTAGGGGGTGAAAGCCAGTGGCCCTGGCCTCATTAGCACTGTGCTGCTGCGTCAAGAGCCCCAGGACATGCCAGGAACATCCGAGGAGAAAGTCGGGGTGTTATGGCATCTGGGTCCTGCAGAAGGCCGTTGCCATCCGCATCCTGGTCTCTCTGTCTGTGCACTATAAAAACTGACAAAAGGGGCCTCACTGCTGAGGTTCAGACTGAATGTTTAATGCAATTAATGCATATTTCATAGCACAATAACTGCCAGTGCTTTGCTCTACCATCCTCCCGAGCTGAGTTATTTACACAGCCATTTTGAGCCCAGTCACAGAGGAAGTTGACAAATGAGTATCTGGTCTTTTCCCATGCAAATCAGGGCCTCCCAACTTCAAAAAGTCCCTGAGCAGCATCTCAAACCTGCAGCACTGCGCAGCCAGGGGAATGTATCTTCCCTTGGAACCTCCAGTCAAAAAATCACTCGCCTTACATCTCCCTTCCCAAACCCCAAGAAAAGTCTAGAAAAGGGGGAACTTATGCTAATATCATCATGTCCTGAAATGGATCTTAGTGATTTTCTCATTACAAAATCTCTAAAAATGAAGAGAGTGAACTGTCCCCCTGGTCAGTGACTTCATTTATTCATTGATCAGTTCTGACAGTCCTTTTGCAAGGCAGCTCTGCCCCTAGGACGGCTTGACATAAATCAGGGGCTTCTCCGCTCACCTGCTCATCACGGTGATGGATTTGGCAGGTTTTCAGGTTCCTGTGAAACAGATCTCTGGACCAGGAGAACCAGACTGGGGCTCAGAAGGCAGCATTCAGCACATGAGGGATATTGACTGATTCATATCTCATGCTGTTTCTCACTTAATAGGCACAGATCCAGCCCTTTGAGTCTTAGTTGTAACCTCCAATTCAACATCAAGAAGCTTCAGCTCTCTTTGTGCAAGAGTTGTGTTCCTGAAAAGTTGTAAATCACATGATTTCTTTGGTTAAACACGAGCCTGTGTTCCTGATCCCTCTCATGATTATTTAGAGACATTTTGGGTTGTTCTTTCTTTAATATCTGAATTTCTTTTGCTTCTCTCCCCCCACCAAATATTTAATGAAAGAAAAATAAATCCACTTAGGAAAGAACACTTGAAAAAAAAAACTAAAGAAAACCCTTTATAATGTGCAAATATTCACCCTTAATGTATATCTATGTAGTCACAATGGATTCCTATATACTATGTTTTCCTAAATAGAGGCACATTTACAATGAAGAAATTCAGTAAAGTATTAATTGGTCATATTATTTTATAAGGAACATACAAAGCTAAAAATGCACAAAATTTGATTTGTTGAGAAATGAATCTTTTCAACACAACCTCATGTACCAAGTTCTCCTGTATACGTTGCATTGAGATTTGAAGCCTCCCATTGAAAAAGGAAGTAGGAGAATAGAAAAACTCAGGCCTCAGCTTCAAAAACTGGATTAAAGTCTGATACTCAGACATAGAAGAAATGAGAAGATTGAATTAGATAAAGAACATGAAGATTCGTCTGGGGAGTGATGCTCAGGTCTCTGTGGCCATGGTTTTGTACCCTGAGATCCTGCAGTTTTGAATGCTAGCTCCACCTCTTCCCAGCTTGGGACTTTGAGTTACTTGTCTTATCAAAGTCTTATTTCTCTAACTGTAAAATGGGTTTAAAAATGGAAACTCTACTTGGCATTGCAAGGGTTCTATGATAATGCCATTAGTTCATTAGCATGCGGTCTGACTGCCACAAACACTCCATAATGATCAGTACAAAGGCAGACCTGTGCCTTGCTGTATTTTTAATCTTCCTGGTTTCTCTATAAGGATGGCAAGACATAGGATATTATTATGCCCATCTTATAAACGGCACATTGAAACCCAGGAATTCAAGGTCTTGCCCTAGTGAATGAGGCAGGAATAAAATTAATGAATTCTGCCCAACACGGTGGTGCATGCCTATAATCCCAGCAACTCAGGAGGCTAAGGCAGGAGGATCGCAAGTTCAAAGCCAGTTTCAGCAACTTAGTGAGGCTCTAAGCAACTTAGTGACACCCTGTCTTAAAAAAAGTTGGTGGGGGGGGGGGGGGCGCTAGGACAGCAGCTCAGGAGGCTGAGGCAAGAGGATCATAATTTCAGAACTAGCCTCAGCAGTTTAGTGAGGCTGTAAGCAACTTAGTGACACCCTGTCAAAATAAAAAAGGACTGGAGCTGTGGCTGAAGAAGAACAAAAAACCCAAACTAATGAATTCTAAGAGCAAGGATTGCAGTACTTTTCCTTGCTTTTGACACTGGGAGATACTACATAAAACATAAGTACTCAATACCTTCCCCTGGTATCCAGTTATTGATCCTGAACTGGCTAGGGTCACAGAGGGAAGAACCCAGTCTCAAACTCCCTATGTATCAGGCCAATTGAGGCCCTTTCTCCAATATTGAAGAAATGCTTAAATAGCAATAGGTTCCAATTATTGAGGGTTCACTTTCTACCAGGGCTTGTGATAATGTTTTTCATATATTAGAACTACATTTTGTGGGTTGTTTTTTGGTTTTTCTTTTTTGCATCAGGGATTGAACCTAGGGGTGTTGTACCACTGAGTCACATTCCCAGCCCTTTTTAAATATTTTATTTAGAGACAGGGTCTCACTGAGTTACTTAGGGCTCTGCTAAGTTGCTGAGGCTGGCTCTGAACTGGCTATCCTCCTGCCTCAGCCTCCTGAGCCACTAGGATTACAGGTGAGGGCCACTGTACCTGGCTTTTTGTGGGTTTTATAAACATTAAAACTGTCTTCAGGATGTAGGATGACTTACCAAAGGGGAAGAGCTAGCAAGTTTTCACATCTTGAGTGAAATCTGTCAGTCAATTAACTCAGAATAGGAACTTAAATCACTTCACCAAGTGGTGACTAAAGTTCAGGTTCAAGGTTCCCTCAAGCAGAAAAGACCAAACCCGACTAACTATCAGAATTGCCTGAGGCACTTATAAAATAATGCAGATTCTCAGGTTCTGCCCTAGGAGATGACTCAGTAGTTCTGTATTTTTAAAGACCTTCAGGTGAGTCTTTTGATCCACCAGGTGTGAGAGGTTTGCTTTAGAGCACATGCCCAGCATTCTCTGGAAAGTCTGAACTTACAGACGGGTAAATTTACTAATTCCTTGTTCTATTTCACCATTTTTGTTTCTGGTAACTTTCTCGATTTTAGGCTCAGAGTTTTAGCTTATACATCAAGCATTTACAGAGTGGCTGCTATTAAAAGGAATGTGTAGGACACCCTGGGCTTAAGAGAATGAGTTACAGCTATATTCTCAGCCCAGGGTCTAGTGTGTCTCAAAGTGTTGGAAACACCTTGGGAAAGAGGCTGAGGAATTCCTAAAAGGCATGGATGTCTGCCCCACCCCAAATACCAATGAAATCAGAACTCTGGGGATGGGGTCTGGACAAGGGTTTTTAAATTTTATTTTTGTTGAAATCCCCTCGTGATGCTAACATGCAGGCAGTTGAGAAGCACTGGAGTAACAGAAGAGGCCTAGGAATTGGCAGGAGGTCTGGGTTCCAACTCAGGTCTATGTAGCCATTTAAAAATGGCTCCCCTGACCTGGCTTTCTTCCTCACCTATAAAATGAGAATGTTAGACTGGACTTCTTGTGGACTAGACCTCTCTCTCTCTCTTTTCAGTTGTCACATTCTAAATTTGAGTGGTCTGAGGTGAGCCAAGATGAAGAGGGAGAGTCGGGTAGGGAATAGCAGCTACCTTGTTCCAAAAGGGCCAGATGCACATGGGGAGGCAGACAGGAAGAGGGAAAGAACAGGAGCTAGATGCTAATTGAAAAGGATAAGGGACATGTTGCATTGTCAGTCTCACTCACAGGGACTTGGTCTGTAAGTGCTGGGATAGCACCGTGTGGATTACAGAAAGGATCCTAGGCACGCCAGCTTCCGTCCTGTCTCCTATCTGCCTATCTGTGGGCATGCTGCTCTTCCGCCTCTGTTTGTTTTCTTAAGACGATTAAGTCCTTTTAAGTCTCCCTCAGCAGAGCCTGTGATTGAAAGTGACAATTGGAGGCTACCCTATTTAAAAGCTGCCACTTTGTATTAGTGGAAGGATCAACTCCGGATGGAGGACATTTTATTGATGCATTTTAACACTTGATGGCGGAGAGATGAACGGGTGTACAAGTGGGGTACAGAAAATGAATCCAGCTGAAGAAGAATTGCTGTGGTTTCATTTTTAGTTCTACTTTTAAGGATAGGTTGATATGTCAAACCCACTGTCCTCATCTAAAAGGACAAAGTAAAATAGAAAGCCAGACATTGAGGAGGTGACCGTGGATGGTATGAACAGATGACTAAAGGTACCTGTGCACCAATGGAGTGGGGATGGATGACCATGTGTTGCTAAATTAAATCCCAACCTTCAAATCCACCATAAACCAAACTATTCTGTGCCTCTTCTCCTCTCCTTCTCTCCCACATAGGCATTTTCTTTTATATTCTCCATTCCTTAGAAAAACTTAATGTGAGACATTTGTAGAACACCTCCTATGTGACAGACTCCCTTCTGAGCAGTGGGAACACAAAGATAAATGACTAGTACTCTCCCGAGGATGCCAATGGACCCCCACCTGAGTGTCAGAATGATAACCAATACTTAGACTAGGATGTTACAGATGCTAAGAGGGATCTTGGTGTACTGAGAACACAGAATGCTTCCCATCCAGGAGGTAAAGAAGGATGCTGAGGTTGATTTTTTAATATTAGCAAGAAGAAAGCTGTTCTAGAGAAAGAGATATGGAGGCCTAGACATGCACGTTCTATTCAGGGAACTGCATCCACCATGGTTGGAATAAGTGCTCAGGTGGAAGAGAAGTAAAAGGTAAAATAAAACAAAGATAAGGTGCCCAATCAGGAAGCATGTTGTAGATTTAGTTGAGTTAGAACTTTACCTGAGATTAAAGGGAGTCTTTGAAAGGCCTTAGAGAAGAATATAACATTAGCTATGCATTAACTGCAGGGGCACTATGCAGAAAAAATTGGCAGGGATAAGATTGGAGAAAGGAAAAACAGAACAACACAAAACCACTGCATACTCAAAGATAGAGGGCTATTTAAATAGAGCTACAGGATTAAGAGGGAGAAGTTTTCCCATGGATTCTGAAACCACATAACATACATAGACAATTTCCTTTTTTACTAGGAATCTTACTTTCTCTGTGAGCTTCTAGGTCTTGTCATGGGGCAGACATTCTGGCCTCAGATTTTGTATTGATAATTATTATAAGGGTGCCTGTGTTAGTTGGTTTTGCATTATTGTAACAAAATCCCAAAAATAATCAACATCAAAGGAGGAAAAGTTTCTTTTTGGTTCACAGTTATAGAGATTCCAGTCCATGGTTGGTTGGTGCATTGCTTTTGGACCTGTGGTGAGGCAGTACAATATGGCAGGAGAACATAGTAAAAAAAGCATCTTACCTCATGGCTTGAAATGAGAGTGAAGATATTAGGGGATCCTAATATCCCCTTTAAGAGTGCAATGCCAATGACTGGAAGATTTCTCATCAGCCCCACCTTTTAAAGGGTCCACTACCTCCCAATAGCCCTATGGGCTGGGACCAAGCCTTTAATATAAGAAACTTCAGGAGGCACTTATCCAAATTTTATCAGTACCTGACTTTGATTAGGGGACATGCCTATCTCACACTCTGGCATCATAGCTGTCGGGGCTATATCTTCGTATTCAGTTGTAGAATCAAACCCTCATAATTTACATCTTCTAACTTCCACTGTGGTAACTTTAATTTGTGTTCACCTGTCTTGTTTCTACCTGGCTAACAGATTCACCTCTCCTTCCTTCTCCACCTTGATTGGATTTACTAAGATAAAAATCTATGTGATTCCTTGCAGAAGCAATGAATCCAGTGTCATTTAGAATATGACTGTGTGTTCTCCAGAAGTGACTTGACTTAAGTTACTCCTGACTCATTCCAATGGGCCCCCTGGAAGATGTGAAGCAGAAGCAATCTTTTCAATTAGGAGTCACCGTGCAGGGCATCTCATTGAGCTGTGGATCCATGGTTATGAATCTACCTTAGGAATCTCACTAGCTGCCTGCCCTGTTTGAGAGTTCCAAATCAGAATCACATTGAAACTTCAATTTTTATGGCTTTATGTCCATGAAAAATCTTTAGTTTGGAGCGTCAAAGGCTCTCCCATGCCTAACTATCTCTCTGCCAAAACATTTGTCTGTTCTTGTGCTGTTGAAATATTTTTCTCCCTTCCTGACATTATATTCTCAGCAGATTTCCCTAGGATCTGGTAGAAGATAAAACATTTTCTCTGCATAGCACTGCCACATCCTGAGTGTTTAGAGAACCCAGACTCTTGACCATGGAACCAGGCAGGAGCTAGTGTCAGCCAAATACTTGACACCAAAAGAATACTTGACATCAAATCCTCTTTCAACCTGAAAGAACTTATTAAAAATTTAAATATCTGCTTCTCAGAAGAAGATATACAACCAATCAACAAATATTTGAGAAAATCTTCAACATCTCTAGCAATAGAGAAATACAAATCAAAACTACTGTAAGATTTCATCTCACTCCAGTCAGAATGGCAGTTATTAAGAATACAAGCAATAATAAGTGTTGGCGAGGATGTGGGGGAGAAAAGCACTCTGTAACATTGCTGGTGGGACTGCAAATTGGTGCAGCCAATGTGGAAAGCTGTATGGAGATTCCTTAGAAAACTTGGAATGGAACCACCATTTGACCCAGATATCTCCTTTGTTTATACCCAAAGGGCTTAAAAACAGCATACTACAGGGACACAGCCACATCAATGTTTATAGCAGCACGATTCACAATAGCTAAACTGGGAACCAACCTAGATGCTCTTTAATAGATGAATGGATAAAAAAACTGTGGTATATATACACAATGAAATATTACTCAGCAATAAAAGAGAATAAAATCAGACATTTGAAGTAAATGGATGGAGTTGGAGAATATCATAGAAAGTGAAGTAAGCCAATCCCAAAAAACCAAAGGTCAAATGTTTTCTCTGATATGTGGATGCTGATCCATAATGGGGAGGGGGCATGGGAAGAGTATGGATAGAGCAAAAGGGAGGGAGGGGAAGGGAGGGGGCATGGGGGTAGGAAAGATGGTGCAATGAGATGGACAACATTACCTTAGGTACATGAATGAAGGCACAAATAGCGTGACTCTACTTTGTGTACAACCGGAAAAATGAAAAATTGTGCTCCATTTGTTTACTATGAATCAAAACGCGTTCTGCTGTCATCTATAATTAATTAGAACAAATAAATAAATAAATAAAAATTTGGGTTTCTGGGTAATAAATAAATAAATAAATTTAACCAGTTATTTCTTTGAGGACCTATTTTCCTTAGCTTTTGTAAACTTGCATGAACACAAATATAGTACTTATCTTGAAAATTTCTTTATCTGACTATAATCTTGCACAAATTACAATTTTAATTTTAATGTTCTCTCATTAGTGTTCCTGTGTTTTTTTTCTTCAAAAGTCATCATGACTATTATTGGGTCCACATTTATACATTTTACCCATAAATTCAGCATACAGAGTTTCATGTTAAATTATATGTTTGGTACCAATGTATGTGATCATTTTAATTTGAGGTATAGGTGGTTACTGTACCTTAAGCCCAGAATTCTCAACATCACTTCCCCTAAATTATAATTTTATATAACTACAATTCATGTGGTTCACTCCACTGTATTATATTGCTATTTGAAAAACAAAACAAAACATTACCAGGCTGGGCACAGTGGCACACATCTGTTATCCCAGTGATGTGGAAGCCCAAGGCAGGAGGATTGCAAATTTGAGGTTAAACTGGGCAACTTAGACTCTGTCTCAAAATATAGTAATTAATTAGTTTAAAGGTTAGGGATGTAGCTCAGCAGTAGCCCACACCTGGGTTCAATTCCTAGTACTGCAAAAGCAACCAACAAAAGTATTTGAAAGTGACTTGAGTTCACAACTTGTGTTTTCAAACCATTTTTTCTTTCTCATTCAATAATGTATCCTCCTTGCATGCCTGTAACCCTAGTGACTCAGGAGGCTGAAGCAGAAGGATCCCAAGTTCAAGGCCAGCCTCAGCAACTTAGCAAAATCCTGTATCAAAGTAAAAAAATAAAATAAATAGGATTGGGGATGTAGCTCAGTGTTAAGTGCCTCAGGATTCAACTCCCTGTACCAAAAATGAATGAATGAAAGATTAATGAACCAAACATTCATTAATGAAAGATTAATGAACCACGGACCAAGCAAATTTAAAGTCCCTTGCTCCACCTTTTTTCTCTTTGCTATTTTAATATATGAGAGCTCCTCCTGTTTTTTTTTTTTTTTTTTTTTAATTCCTGGCCCTTTCCCTTTCCTTTCCCCAACCACCACCTAAAAGGTGGAAGAAGAGAAAGATTGATTGCACCAAGCCAGAGGAAAGACTGGAAATACTTATTTCAAAAATTTGTTATTTTATCCCATTGAATAAACACTGGCTCCTAGTCTCTGGGTCTCTATGATGTACAGACTTCGAGCTTTCAGCTGCTTGATGATGAATTTGAAGACCTGCCTCCATCCACCCTCAGTCCAGCAGATGTGAGCTGCCTGGCTCCCTCTGTACATAGTCCTCCCAAAGAGGGAGCTGATGGGATAAGAAATACTGCATCTTAGAAAATGAAAATTTTGCTTTGAAGAAGGAGCAAAAGAGAAATAAATGTGTAACCTTGAATTTGGGCAGGCTCCTAAGTTTTCCCTACTATAGCCTAGCTCCAAACTCTCTGTGACATTGTTAATATCCAGCTTCTAACTTTCACATGGAAATATCAAAGGTCCATGGAAGTGTAAGGCAGGACACCATAAGAAATGAGACTAAGCCAGTCGAGTGAGGTGATAAGTAAATGACAGTCTTCAGGTAGGGAAGTGGCAAGGTCAGGTTTGCATTTATTTATTTTTATTTATTTTTTAGTCTTTTTAGATTGACACAGTATCTTTATTTTATATTTATATGGTGCTGAAGTTCAAACCCAGTGCCTTATGCATACTAGGCAAGTGCTCTACCACTGAGCCACAACCCAAGCTCCCAGATCTGCATTTAAATGGGTTTCTTGATGGCTCTGTAGAGGATGAATGTGAGAGGGACAAGATCAGAGGCAAGAATTTCAGGTGGGAGGAGATGCCACCAATTGAGAATGAAAATGGTGGATGAGATAATGAGTTTCATATTGGATGTGTTGAGTAGACCATCTGGGTAAAAACAATCTAGCCTGTTGTTAGTTATCAAGTATGAAGCTCAGGGGAAAGTTTGGGACTGGACATTGGTATTTGAGAGTTACCAGTTTATATGTGGGAGTTGGGACACTCAGTGGATAACCTGAGAAGATAAGAGAGTCTAGATAAAACTCTAGAAGGCCTCTATTTCATGGGTGGGTAGAAGAAGGGGTTCCCACAATAGGGATTAAGGGATAATAATACATCAGGTATAAAAAAAGGCTGAAGAAGTACAAAGTCACAGGAACTTAGGTAATCCAATTTTTTAAAAGAATATTGACATTTTCAATGTGTCACTTCAGTAAAGAAGTACTGTATAATAAAGATTTGAATTTGGCAATTAAAATTTGCTAGTAACTTTGTCAGGAGAAGTCTCAGTAGTGTAGTGAGGGCTCCGTCAGGACTGAAATGAGTAGGAGGGAGAGGGAGATGCAGAAAGGGAAGCCCAGAGTGTAGAAAAAGTCTTTCAAGAAGTTGATGGGAAAGGGAGGAAAGAGATCAGGTGGTGGCCAAGTGGGATGTGCAGAAGATTTTGAGCATATTTATTTTATAGGCGAGGATATGCTCACAGTATGTGTACAGGCCAGAAGGCACGCTTGCCCAGAGAAGCTGGTGCTTGACCAGAAGTCAAGGTATTGAAGACGCAGGAGTGCCGGAGTAGAGGGCATCCTTCCACCTGGAAAGTGAGGAGGGACACCTCCCCTGTGATACTAGAAGTGAGGTGAGCTGTGTAGGTGGGGGTTGGCGTGCAAAGCCACGGACCACCACTCATGCTCATAAAAAAACTGCTTGGAACTCAATGCCATGAAAAGTTCAGAGTTTCTCTCTCCTTTGTGTCTCCCAGTCAAAGCCACATGAATGGCTCATTCCTGAACACAAAGCAAGTCCCCACCCATTGTCCTGACTGAACTCCCAGCTCCCTGAGAGTCAACAAGACTGAAGAACTGAATCCACAATCATGCTGAGTAAACCTAACTAAGCTAGGGACTTGCCCAAGGTCACAGAGGGAATGACTTCTAGATCTGGAACTGGAAGCTGCCCTCCCCTGCCGCATCCCTGGCCAACCCTCAAGCTGGAGGTAAGGAGGATTGTGCGGCATTCAGGGGAGCCCCTCCCCACCACCGATGAATGATAGGAAATCAAAAGAGCAGGTGCGCTCCGCAGCGTCCAGGTCAGGGCTGCCTGGCAGGTGCAGCCCAGGTGCAGATGCGTGCAAACACAGCCAGGCCCTCCTCCTGGCCTGGGGGAGGGTGGCAGCCACTCTCCATTGTTATGCTTGGCTCTCCTTGCAGGGGGAGTCTTTGCTGTCTGTTCCTGAGAGCAAGGAGCCTTTGATTCTGGAGGAGCAATGCGTTTTCTGACTTTGATCTCTCACAAATCAGGTCTTTGCTCACTCTCAAGAGAGCACTTTACATTTTAAAGGCTCTGGGCTGGCTGTCTCTTTTGCTCACCTGTGGAGCTGCTCTTCCCCCTACAGCTCATCCTTCCAGCAGAAAAAAAAAAAAAAAAAAAATAGCCCCTGGGCAGGCTGCCTGGGACAGAGTCAGGCAGTCCAGATCCCAGACTGACTGAGTGATCTGGCTTGGTGCTGAGGGGAGCATCCACTCTTAAGGGCTGAGGAGGTAGAAGGACAGAAAGTGGGAGGCCTCGCTCTCTTACAGGAACAGCATGGGGAACCCTTCAAAAGACTTGCACACACTGCCACTGAGGCTTCAGTGCCCCTCTGTAGGATGGGCTGGGTGGATAGTGTTACAGGGCTGGGCTCTATTGTGCAGATGGCAAAGTTAAAGCCCCGAGCAAGCCTCCTGAGCAAATTTAGGATTGGCAGACTCAGATGATAATACACACCTCTAGACTCATTTCCCTGCACCCCACTGGCCGGCCATTCTGCAGCTCTGCAGGTAAGCCTAGAAGACCCCAAACAGGCTTTCAGGGCAGGGGCATGCTGGCCTGAGAAGAGATGACTCTGTAGAGTTTTAGACTCCACAGCAACCAACACTGAACCTGGGAGAATTGGATGCTGGTCCTGGCTCTCCCAGGTGACCGCAACTGGAATCTTGAAAATATTACCAACTTTCTGAACTACTTCTGTAATCGAACCTGATGGCACATGTCATGGGAAAAAGCAAATAAGGTAAATTATTTGAAATTCCTTTGTAAATTCATCAGAGTCTGTCTGGGATTGTAGGGGTCCAGAATCTATGGCTTATCTATCTTCAAACAAGGTAAGGGACAGGGTCTCTTCCTTGTCTACTTGTATATTTCCCTGAATGGTCCCTGCTCTTCAGCATCCTGTGTTTATCCCAAGGATGTTAGAGGAGGTGAACAGACCTACCAATCTCTTCCAATGGTTACAAGAAGTCCATATCTCAGGCCGGTGCTCTTTTCACAAAATACAGAGTCTGGAAAAGTACATTCATCCTCCCACCCCTGTACAGCACCCTCAGCAGGCCCTCATGCAAAGAAGAAACTTTTGCAGGTATAAGCCCAGCAATTTAACTCAGTTTGGGAGGGCCCAACAAACTGGTTAGTAAACAAAAGTGATTTTCTTTAATCAGGGCTGGTCACACTTGGGAGCTCCAACTGTCCGAGTTCCACCTGCTACTCTAATCCTCCTCATCCCCCCCCCCCCCGCCCCACCCTCCAGGGACCTTGGCCTGGCCCTCCCCAGTCTCCATTCTCCACCTGTTGCTGTGATTTCTTTGGTGGTGGGCAGGAGAAGGGGCCTCCCAGAAACCAAACATTGACCAGGGGCAGAACCAAGATCAGTTCTTCCTGCCTGGGAAAGCTGCCTCTCTAGGGGGAAGTCTTCATACACTACCTGGGTCACCAACTTAGAGCCATAACAAAGAGCCCTCTGGCCAGTACCATCCAAAGAAAGAAGACCCTAACTTACTGAGACCGGCCACGGTTCGGCTTTGATATGTGTCGGGTGGCTGTGTGTTAGATTTTGCATTCATTGGCCTGACTTTTCTATCCAAAGAATCCAATCTGCTTGCTATTCCCTGTACACACCCTACTTATTACTGTTTCATGTCTCTGCTGATGCTAGTCCCTCAAATATGCTCTGATATTTATAAATCTTTTTCACTTAGCATTTCAAAAGGTTTTTATGTCTATGATCTCATCCAATTGGATCATATCATGAACCTCACAGCAACCCGGGGAGCTTTTGTTATTACTATTATTTAAATTATCACTCCCTATTACATTGGAGGAACTGAGGTCCAGAGAGGCTCAATGACTTGTTCAAAGTCACATCAGTAGTTACAGAAAGAGCTGGAATTGGAACAAGGACTTTGCGACTGCTCCCTGGTACTTCTTCTCTACCCCATCCTGTGTCCCTTTCATCACTCGAACACCTATCTAGGAATACCTTTAGGAGCCTGTCCCCAAGTCAGCCCCTGGGTTGTTTTTGCCTAGCCAGTACTCTCATCCCTATTGGGCTATGGTATTCACCAATTTTCCATTGAAAAACCAACCCCACCCCCTCAGCTAATGTGATTTTGATAGAATTGACCTCATCCCTTGGCTTTATGGGTGAACACATGATCAGAGCTGGCCAATCAGAGTAGTGGGGGAGGGGCCCTGGTCATAGAAAAGGAGACACAATTGCCCATGTTGCTAGATCTATATGGGAAGAGCCTCTTGCTGCAAGATTTATAAACCTGTAGAATGCAAGTATGGAATTGCTGCTTGAGAATAAAACTGACAAAGAGGTTAGCAAAGCAAGGAAGGAGAAAATGCAGGAGAGACAAGGCCTGAAGATAATGCTCAATTCACTGGCTTCTGCAATGCCAGTTCTCTTATGGCAGTTTGAGATGGATTCTGTTACCTGTATCAAAAAACAGAGCTGTGACTAATTTATCTTCCCTATGAAAAATATTTAAAAAATTAAAAAAAAAAAAAACTTCGCTTCCGTATCCCCTTGTATGGTCTGCTTATCGGTTGCCCTGGATTAAAATGTCAATATCATAAACTTTGGTCTTTCTCTTGATTTGTTATAAGCCGTTTAGGGACAGGAACTACACTAATTCTCTTCTTTTTCTCTTATTTTTGCAGTGGGAAAAGCACATCCTTTGGAATCAGAACACCTATCCATGTTGTATCTTTCCCACAAGGCAAGCTCCTGGTAGCCTTGCCTTCTTTAGATTCCTGGTCACTCATCCATCCACCCAGGCAAACTTCACTCAGAGAATTTGAAAATGCCCTTAGGAAATGTTGTTTGTTAAAATCATTTCATGTGGAGGATCAGGAGAAGCAAATGTCTAAACTTGGCATTGTGTCATGATCTTTCTTTTTTTCTTCCTCCTTCTTTTCCTCCCTCCATTCTTTTCTTTCCTTTTTTCTTTTTTTATTATATCATTTAAAAAATTATTTATTCTAATTTGTTATACATGACAGCAGAATGCATTTCTATTCATAGTACACATATAGAGCACAATTTTTCATGTCTCTGCATGATAACTATTTCCTTGAAACTCATTTTTTGAAAACTCTGTAAGATAAAACTATGTAAGAAAAAAAAGTCACCTCGCAGGTTTATTATGAATATCAAATAAGAAAATATATACATGAAAGTCCTTTCGAAACTATAAAATGCTGTTCTAATATACGAAATTACTTAGATGAGTATTTGGCATATGGTAAACACCCTCAGTGTGTCTGTTAAATTGAAAAAATAAATAAAAATAATTGTTGAATTCATCTGTTGTGTGTTGTCAGCTACTGCTTGAATCATTTGCTTTATGAGCAAGTTGATGATAAACTGGGAACAAGCATTTAGATGCTGCAGTGATATTTTGTTTAATATTGCGAATGTATTGCTGAAGTTTCTCATTAGTTCAGCATTCATCAGCCAGGTGAGAGAAGGTCAGAAACCTGGAGGTATCTCTTCCATCTTCCATTTCCAATGAGACCACACACAAGTTGGGCTCAAGCACTGTCACTGTGCAGGAGACTCTGGGGGAAGGTCAGAAACCTAGAGGTATCTCTTCCATCTTCCATCTTCCATCTTCCATCTTCCATTTCCAATGAGACCACACACAAGGTGGGCTCAAGCACTGTCACTGTGCAGGAGCTGGTGATGGAGGAGTGTGTCCGCCATCTTGGGCCACAGCTGCCCAGTTTCAATCATTCTCCAAGGAGAAAAACATGCTAACAGGGAAGTGAGGTGGACTTGAGACATTGTCCTCTAGAGGATACCCACACATTTCTACTGTCTGTATGCAGGCTTTCTTTGGCAACTAAAATAGACTCTGCATACACATTTGGGGAATGTGTTGTGACTTTATCTCCTTGTTGGTTCCAGCTGAGAAAGAATTCCTGAGTTGGAAACTGAGGTCAGAGTAGTTCAAAGGCAAGCTCCTGGTAGCCTTGCCCTCTTTAGATTCCTGGTCACTCATCCATCCACTGAGGCAAACTTCACTCAGAGAATTTGAAAAAGCCCTGAGGAAATGTTGTTTGTTAAATCATTTCATGTGAAGGATCAGGAAAAGCAAATGTCTAAACTTGGCATTGTGTCATGATCTTCTTGTTTTCTTCCTCCTTCTTTCCCTCCCTCCATTCTTTTCTTTCCTTTTTCTTTTTTTTTAAAATTATATCATTTTAAAAAATTATTTATTTATTATAATTTATTATACATGACAAAAAATGCATTTCAATTCATAGTACACACATAGAGCATGATTTTTCATGTCTCTGGTTTTACACAAAGTAGAGTTACACCATTCATGTCTTCATACATGTACTTAGGGTTATGTTGTCCATCTCATTGCATCATCTTTTCTACCCTCATGCCCCCTCCTCTTCCCTCCCTCCCCTTTGCCCTATCTAAAGTTCCTCCATTCCTCCTATGCTGCCCCCCGCCAAACCCCAAATATGGATCAGTATCCACATATCAGAGAAAACATTCAACCTTTGGTTTTTGAGATTGGCTTACTTTATTTACAATGATATTCTCCAAGTTCATCCATTTACCTCAAATGCCATGATTTTATTCTCTTTTAATGCTGAGTAATATTCCATTGTGTGTGTGTGTATATGTGTGTGTATATGTGTGTGTGTATGTGTGTGTGTATATATGTGTGTGTATGTGTGTGTGTATATATATATATTACAGTTTCTTCATTCATCCATTCATCTATTGTGTTTGGTTCCACAATTTAGCTATTGTGAATTGTGCTGCTATAAACATTGATGTGGCTGTGTCACTGTAGTATGCTGTTTTAAAATCCTTTGGGTATTAAACCAAGGAGTGGGATTAGTAGGTCAAATGCTGGTTCCATTCCTAGTTTTCTAAGGAATCTCCATACTGCTTTCCATATTGGTTGCACCAATTTGCAGTCTCAACAGCAATATGTGAGTGTGCCTTTTTTCCCAAATCCTCACCAATACTTACTGTTGTTTGCATTCTTTTTTTCTATATTTATTTTTTAGTTGTAGTTGTCAATACCTTTATGTTATTTATTTATTTTTATGTGGCACTGAGGATCGAACCCAGGGCCTCGCACATGCTAGGTGAGTGCTCTACTGTTGAGCCACAACCTCATACCTGTTGTTTGTATTCTTAATAGCTGCCATTCTAACTGGAGTGAGATGAAATCTTAGAGTAGTTTTGATTTGCATTTCTCTAATTGCTAGAGATGTTGAACATTTTTTTCATATATTTGTTGACTGATTGTATAATATCTTCTGAGAAGTGTCTGTTCATTTCCTTGACCTATTGGTCTTTTTTTTTTTTTTTTGGTGTTAAGTTTTTTATGTTCTTTATGTATCAGAGAAATTAGTATTCTGTCTGATGTGAGTGTGATAAAAATTTGCTGTTGGCTTTCTCTTTACTTCACTGATTGTTTCTTTTGCTGAGAAGAAGCTTTTCAGTTTGAATCCATCCCATTTATTGATTCTTTTTTATTTCTTGGTCTATAAGAGTCTTGTTAAGGAAGTTGGGGCATAATCCGACATGATGAAGATTTGGGCCTACTTTTTTTTTTCTATTAGGCACAGGGTTTCTGGTCTAATTCCTAGGTCCTTGATCCACTTTGAGTATACTACAGAGCAATAGTAACAAAAACAGCATGGTATTGGCACCAAAATAGACTTGTAGACCAATGGTACAGAATAGAAGACACAGAGACAAACCCACATAGATACAGTTATCTCATACTAGACAAAGGCACCAAAAACATACATTGGAGAAAAGATAGCTTCTTCAACAAATAGTGCTGGGAGAACTAGAAATCTTTCTTTTTTTTTTTTAATATTTATTTTTTAGTTATCGGCGGACACAACATCTTTGTTGGTATGTGGTGCTGAGAATCGAACCCGGGCCGCACGCATGCCAGGCGAGCGCGCTACCACTTGAGCCACATCCCCAGCCCTCTTTTTTTTATTTCACTAATTTTAAGTGCTTTTGTGCAAGACCCCCATACTGAGTATGTAAATGAGTTATCTAATTGTCTACCCTGAGTAAGAGTCTATTAATTCCCTATTATAGAGAAGTTAAAATACCTCAAAGAAAGTCTCATTTGTAATAAATGTCAAAGATGGTTCTAGACCTATTTTTTTTCTTTCTTTTTTTTTTTTTTTTTCATTCCAGGGTCTAAGATCTTCCAAGCTATCATCTTTGCCATTTCCAAGATTCCAAGATTCCTAGTTCCCTTTTTAATAACTCGCACTTAGCTGAATTATGTCTAATATGCATATATATTATACAATACCATAAACTCATCAAGCTTAAGAATTGGATAGTGTTTGCTCTGCAATTCTAGTAGGGAAAATTGCCACACAATTGTCAGAGGATGGGTCGATGAAAAGAGAAAGAAATATCCCACAGGGTCCCTATCTCAAGGACTTTACAATCTAGCAGTAGAGAGCATTTGTATATACAGAACTAAGCACTGCAACAAGAAAATCAATACAACTAAAAATTGTAATAGGAAAGTCTCATGATTATTGATAAAGTAATGACAAACTGTTATTTTCTGAGAATTAGATATCTATTCTTAGCTGGTTCACGCTAGTATATATGCTTGGTGGTTATTGTCTGAGTTTTCAGTTCTGACTCCTTATTTTCTCTCTTTCTGGAACACAGTGGTTAAGGAACACAGTGGTCTCAGAGTCTGTCCCATGTGCCCTTGGGGTGGGGATGGAGAGGGAAGATGTTGAGCAAGATCTGTTTTATGATGATGGCCGACCTCTCCTGGATTGCTCAGCCTGTGTGGGGGTGGCCCTTAACTTCCTCAATTTCCATTTAATTAACTTCCCCCTTTCTTTAGCTTCTCCCAGAGAAAGTGAGCTCTTGCTGCTTCTAAGAAATGTTTTGCCAGGTCCCACCCTTTTGGAAGCCGCCCTGTGGAATGAGGAGGCCACCTTAATCTGACTTCCTATTTTTTACTACTTCCTCCTCCCCAAACTCGAGGTTCCCTACAGCTGTCTTGGCTTTATCCTACCTAGGATGGTCCTCAGCCTCCCAGATGTCATAAATAATACTCATATCACTCATTTTATAAGCCCAATTGAACTTCTTCCTTACTCCCCACTCTCCTTGAACTATCTCTAATTCTCTGATATTTCAGTCTCCACAGCGTGGGAACAGCCTAGAAGGTGCTTCTAAATGCCTAGAGATAAATCAATTTGCTTTTACATTTCACAGATAAAGAGCAAGAGGGAAGAAATAACTTAGCTGTCTCTACTTCCAAAATTTTGCAGAAAATGGGCAACTGGCCAGCCCTGATGGTGAGGCCTGCCTTGCCCTGGTATTGCCCTTTTTCCAAGACAACCGTCCCCAGCACTCTTTGATTCAAGTTCCCAAACTCACCATCTTGCTATCCCTCTCTCTTGTTCTTGAAGGGATAGATGGAATACATGAATTTTGTCAATTCAGGATTCGGCTCCAGGTTAAATGTGAAGTAAAGAGAGTTTTTGTAGCTCCCCACCGGCCTCCCTGTCCTGAAACTCCCCAATACCCCACACTTGGTGATCTAGTGCCCAATCATGGCCACGCTGGCTCTGTAGGACCCTCTCAGCCTCCACACAGGAAAACAGAAAATCATGAAGCTGGGAATTTACCCAGGAGTATGGTCTGCTATCCCTCTAACTAATGTTACTTTTTTTATGTGAAGGAAGGAAGGAAGGAAGGAAGGAAGGAGAGAGAGAGAGAGAGAGAGAGAGAGAGAGGGAGGGAGGAAGGAAGAATAGAGAGAAGGGAAGAAGAGTGGGATGCATCACCTTACAGGTGAATGACAGTAATTTTTTGTGGAAACATTATATATGCTGAAGATTCCTTTTTGAATGTCCTTTTCTGGGCTCTGAAAACAGGAAGTCTTTTTCACTACTATGAAGTTCCTTAGCTCTCTTTCTGGGCTCTAGAGGTAGCCCTGGGTTAACCTTCTACACAGGTGGGTAGGCACTTGGCTGGAACTAAACATCTGTGACTCAATGGACAGGAGCCTCTTCTACAATCACGAGACTGAGCCCCCATGGAGGGCAAGAACCTGGTTATTAGCCCCACGGGAAAAGGGGATGGGGTTTTCTTTTTCTTTTTCTTTTTTTAAAGAGAGAGTGAGAGAGGAGAGAGAGAGAGAGAGAGAGAGAGAGAGAATTTTTAATATTTATTTTTTAGTTCTCGGCGGACACAACATCTTTGTTGGTATGTGGTGCTGAGGATCGAACCCGGGCCGCACGCACGCCAGGCGAGTGCGCCACCGCTTGAGCCACATCCCCAGCCCCGGGGATGGGGTTTTCATTCAGATTTTTTTTCTTGTAAGGGGAGAGTCAACATCAAAGATGAATTTTATGTAGTCAGAGGAAGACTAACAGCAGGGGTGAACTCCTATGTGCTGATAGGCAGTCTCCCACTCCCGCTTTTTTTTTTTTTTTTTTTTGGTGCTGGGGATTGAACCCAGGACCTTGTGCATGCAAGGCAAGCACTCTACCAACTGAGCTATATCCCCAGTGCCCCCCCCGCCCCGTCTTTTTAATTAAAAAAAAAATTTTTTTGTAGTTACAGATGGACAGTGTGCCTTTATTTTATTTATTTATTTTTATGTGTTGCTAAGGATTGAACCCAGTGCCTCACATCTGCTAGGTAAGAGCTCGGCCACTGAGCTAAAGCCCCAGACCTGCTCTCCCATTTCTTATTGTTGTTGTTGGTGGTGGTGTTGGTAGTGATGGTGCTTCGGATGGAACCCAGGGCCTCACACATGCTAGGCAAGCTCTCCACCACTGAGCAACATCTCCAGCCCTGCCCCAAAATTATTTTTATGAATTAATCCTCTTGAGTATTGAAGACTTCAAGAATCCTTATTAAAATACAAATTCTCATAAAATGTATCATCAGCTGACACTAACCTGAACAGCTCTTATAGAACTCAAGGACAGGGATCACTGGGAAGAACATTTGAAATACTTACTCTGTGCAAAGTGTGCAGACCCTGGGGAGGCACAGATTAGCTGCCATGAAGTAGCTAGCAACACCCAGGGGATGAGAGGTGTGTGGAACAGAGGGGTCAAGTCAGCTGAGGACTAGGAAGGATGCAAGGTCTGAAGTGAAGCAGCACTGGATTTCCAAACCGGGGCCCTTTCAGTCCTATCTAACCCCTGCCACCCCCACCTCCAACTGTAGTCCCAGGGGAGGAGAGCAGTAACTATTGGACTTTCCCAAAGGACCCTCCCTCCCCAGCTCCAGCTTCCTATTTCTAAGCATCCATTCTGCAAGAAATGTCCAGGCCTGGCCCCTGCATTTCACTCTCCCTGTCTCCCACAGCGCGCGTGCACACACACACACACACAGAGGCCTCCTCCTCTCCTGCTCTGTACTTTGTTTCCTTTGCATCAGTTTGAATGGCTCACATTTGTTGCTTTGAAAGGCCCTTGGATGGTTCACCCTGCATGTTTATCTTGTCTCTCTAACCAGGCAACAAAGTCCTCGAGGGCATCTATTTCTTCTCTTTTGTTTCTTCCACAGTGCTCAGCACAATGAGCAGGAAAGATATTTTCTATTTGCTTGTTTGTCTGCTGAGAAACTGACACTCTTCTTCTCTCTAGCAGGCCATTTTCCTGATGGCAGGTAAATCAGTAGATTTTCAGGGAGGGAGGGAGAAGGAGAACCAGATTCTTCATGTCCTTCCAATTCCCTCCAAAATGCACCATTTCATCCGTCACTAGGCACATCATTGCTTATCTGGGGGGGCCCTTCTAATAATACAGGCCCAAATCCAATGACTGGCCAATCCAAGGGAGTTTCTGCCTTACTCTCCTAAAGTTGGGAAGAGAGTGGATCGATTCTCCTTTAAAGGGAAGGCTATCTGCCTGGGCGGTTTACAGCCTACACAGAGTGGGGTTCCAATCTTGACTACCTATTCCCAGCTACCTTACTTCTCACGAATTCCTTAATCTCCCTGAGACTCCATGGTCTCAGCTGGAAAATGGGGATAAAAAGAGTATCACAGTTTGGCTGAGGAGGGGGTTTTCAATTAAACACTTTACACAGGGCTGAGCACCGAGTGGGTACACAGAAATGGCAGCCATAGAAGGAGCACGAAGAGTGCTTTCTGCTTCTGTGAATGTCCAGGACACTTCTAGCTGCTGGCTTCTATGTCCTCTTGCTAAGTCCCCCTTGACTGTCTTCTCTTTCCCTCCAGCTGCTGGAGGACATAATCGGAAGAGCAAAAGACAGTGTAAGGGGAACACTCTCGGAAGGTGCCCCTACTCCCAGAGTGCCCCATTCCCTTTTATAACTGTTACCGCTGTTGACTGGTCCTTGCTTCCCCAATGTTGAAGAATAACACCAAAGAAGCGCGCCGAGGCAAGGTCAGAGTAGAAATTAGAAGTTTATTAAAGGACAGCAGAAAAGACTTCTCCCGGAGGAAGAAGGGGACCCAAGAGGTGGAATCCGTGGAAGTGCGGTTGTCTCCCCTTTTTATAGTTTTGGTGATGGAATGTAGGTTGAGGCCCGAGGGGTGCGACACAGGCAATCCGGGCAAGAAGGACTTCATTAACACCTCTTTGGGATGGGCTATCTCCAAATCTGTTGGGGGCTGTTTCCTGGGTCCATTAACATTTCTTTGGGGTGGACTTTGGCCTAGGGCCTTTCCGGGACTTCATTAACATTCCATGAGTTGTCCTGCGTTTCATTGTCAGCATGGCCTCCATTTTAGATTTCACTCCATATGATATTAGACCCAATTTACCTAACTACCCTGACTACCTAACTTTAAATCTGGCTTCATAACCAAGAGTCCGCAAACTCTAAGAAACAGGCCATCTCCCTTTCCATTCCTCTGGTCATCTTATCCAATGGAAGCTTCTTAGGCTCAGGGCTACCCCAGGTACACCCCCATCTCAAGGAGCCCCATCCTCTACTCTGTTAAATCAATCTGAAACTGGCGGACTCAGCTTTAATTGAAAATCCCCAATCAGGGCAGTACAAAGAGATTCTCTTTTTTCATGCAAACCTCCAAATGCAAATACTTGAACGGATATGCCATCCCTCTTATCTTCTTGCTTTTCTTTCCTGTCTGAAGCAAACTCTTCTCCTGAGACCTTGGGGTCCCAGTAGAGAGGCCTCTTTGCAATCGTACATTACGCATTTGTGCAAAGGGACTCCTTAGTGGGTTGGTAAGTGCCCTTAAAGCAGATTTTATAAATATTTCAGGCAGGATTTTCTATTAGATTCCATCTTTTAGAAACTTCTGCTGCTATGTGGGAAGCTAGTTTTTCAAGGATATACTTCCTTTTAGTTGAAAATCACAGTCTCAGAGAAGTACCTCTGCCTCCAAAGTGCCTTCTAAACAGTGTGGTTGACCTAGGAGTCCACATTAAATTACTCCATGTTCTAATGATGATGAAGACCCAGGGAACAAAATGGCTCTAAGGAAATTGTGTTTGTTTTTTTTTTTTCCCTTAGTATTTGGCGAGGGAGATGTTAACCTGGGAGGTAGTTGGGTACTGAAAGCATACATGGGAAGGAATTTTTTCACAGCTATTTCATCCAAGGGAGGAGGAAGTAAGCTTATCAGGACTCAAGTCTTTATCGGAATGGATCTTCCGCAAGCAGCAGGCACTGACCTTCTGGCTTGGAGAGCTTTCCTGAAGGGGCAGGAAGGCTCAAGGGCAAGCCACACAGAAAAGGACTAGAGGTTTGCAAAAGACCTGCTTTCACTTTCCCTGGGGGTTCAGTGTCAGGCCAGTCCTGGTTCTAGGGCACCAGGGGCTTTTTGGAGAATTGCTGAGGTCTATTATCTTTCAAAGCCAAATCCGAGAAGGAAACTGAGAAAAAAAAATTATCCCTTGGGGAATCTACAGAAACAGCATCCTATCTGTTGCCATATTTGGGGCCTAAGGTATCACCCCATGCACTAAAGAGCCAATAATATATTTCCTTTGAAATCTAGGTTTGCTTCTGATCTATTTGTGTTCAGTCAATCCCATGGGGGCAAAGATCTCATCCAGATAAAATCCTTGAGTCTGAGAATTCTTCCATCTGGCCCCTGGGCTCTGGCCCTAGCTAGAGCCCTCTATTCAGTGGCTTCTGCCTTGAGGCGACTGGAAACAATAGTTTAGCTGGTGATACCACCCATAATCTGATTTTTCCCAGCCAGCATCTTCACAATGAGCCTGAGAGTCTCCTTTGTCCGGTGGAGAATGCTTCACAGGAGGTACTGGGAGGGGTGGGAGACCAGGATCAGAGCTTGCCTAAATCTTATCTACTGCTCCATCTCCTGCCTCCGCTCCCACTGACTCTATCTAAGAACAGAGGATTCTGCCTTTTCAATCCTGAAAGGCTTCAAGTCACTGGACTCTTATTTAGTTAATCCATTCAGATCTCAGAGTATAGACAGACAGACAGAAAGCTCCTTTCCTAGCAAACCTGTCATTTCCCCCCCTTCTCTGTTTTCAGATAGGCCACCTTTAGTCTGAATTTATTTCATTTCTGTATAACCTGCTCAAAGGAGAAGTCAACTTTCTGAATTCCACCTAGTATTTCTCCTCACCCTATCCAGTCTTTGTAATCACACAGCTGATGTCCTGGGGTTTGGCCAGTGACAATTTGACTGTATGTATTTGCCACCGTACAAGAGTTACCAGCTTCTCCTCTAGCATGCTGGAATCCTCCCTGCCTTCCACCTTAGCCTCTTCCCCTCAGCCTAATGGAAGGGTCTATTTCTTGCAACACATAATCTTGGTATGAATTTTCTATCATTTGGATGATTTTGGATTAGGGCCATGTGGAAGAGAATAGATTTGTCAAACAATACTCATTTTGTTTTGTTCAGTTAGAAAGGAGGAAACATAAAAGGAATGAATGCTGAGTAGAGATCCAGTAGTAGGCAGGAAAAAAGGAAAAGGCAGGTTCATCCTCCTCCTGAGAAACTCACAAACTGATGTGGATACAGACATTGGTGTCCAGTGTGATTATGGCTTAATAGAGAGTGTTGGGGAGGCCCAGAGTCAGGGTAGCTGACCTCCACTGGAGGTTCCAAAAGAGGTGAATCCTCTGCGCCCTTGAATGTGCATTCTATGAGGCTGAGTGCCTGACACACTCAATAAATACTTGTTGAATGAATGATAGTGACACTTGACATGAATCTTGAAAGATGAGTAAAAATCCTTGTAGTGGAGGAGGCTGGTGGTGTAGACACATGCCTTACATAGGCAAAGAGGACAGGGATGTTTTGGAAATGTCTCGGAAGTGGAAGAGAAGAGTTGTTATTCCTTCATGGTGCCAGCATTTAAGTAGGATTGAAAAATGCCAGAGTAGATACAGGTCGACTGATGCAGTCATCAGAAGTGTAGCAGAGAGGTGGAAGGAACCCATTTGAGCACCGAGACAGAGGGAGGTAAACACCAGATATTAACAAGGGCTGGCCTGACAGTAGGAACATGGAAGGGATTTGGATGGAGTTGGAGAATATCATGGTAAATGATATAAGCCAATCCCAAAAAACCAAAAGTCGAATGTTTTCTCTGATAAGTGGATGCTGATCCATAATGGAGGTGGAAGTGGGGGCTGGAAAGAATGGAGGAACTTTGGAAAAAAAGGAGGGAGGAGTGGGGGGGCGTGGGGGCAGGAAAGATGGTAGAATGAGATGGACATCATTACCCTAGGTACATGTATTCCTGCACATATGATACAACGCTACATCATGTACAACCAGAGAAATGAAAAATTGTGCTGCAATTTGTGCAATGAATCAAAACGCATTCTGCTCTAATATATACTTAATTAAAATAAATAAAATTTTTAAATGAAAAGAAATGGAAAAAGCCAAGCAAGTGGTTGTGTCCTGGGAGTAGCGAGGAGCTCATTGCAAAAGAAGACATCTTGTCTTCCATTTATTGGCACTTTGAGTGTGACCGGTATTCTGTCCTGTGGATTTAGAAGGTAGCAGTTCCAAGTGTCCAACAGACTGGCCTTCTCTCCTGGGGAGTTTGTGTTCATCCAGGATGGGTTGTTGCTGTCAGATAATTGGTTATAGTTTTATCATCTTGCTCTCTCCATGTATCTAGAAAGGACATCAGTATTTTTTAAAGGAAAAAATCAAACAAACAAATAAAAAAAAATAAAACAGAAAACCTCAAACCAACCAACCAAACAAATTTTTTTAAAAAAGAAAACTGCAGCTTATTAAAACAGCTAAGGATGCTCATCAAAGGATGTACATCAAAGAGATGTATGTATACAAAAGAGTACAGTAGAAAGTCTAAAGAGTACATATTAAATAAACAAACAATTTTGTAAACTGATGCCAATAACTTGAACTTCTTAGGGAAGCAGCTAAAAGGGAAAGAAGGTTCTTCGAAGTTTCTAATCTGTAACTTACTTAGGACTTTAAAAATCTTTTTTTTCAATTTAGCACATCCCTTGACCTCATATGTTCATGCTTTTCTGATAATCATTAATGCTTATTATGATTTTTCAATTAACCAGAAATTATTATAAAGACTTGAAATCATGGTAGTTCAACATACGCTGGAACATCTTCTGAAATCTCTCTTTTCAAAAAAGATCACATACCCAGTGTTTTTAGAACATAGTCTAAATTGAAATTTTATTATGATTGTTAAATAAAAACACACAGAACTGTATTATATAAAGTAACAGGTATAAATATGCATGACTGCATAGGGTAAACATATTGATTTCACAACAACTGGTAAAAAACCAAACCAAAACAAAATAATCATGACCTGAGTCCTGGAATCTGAGGAGAGGATTCAAAATTGACTCCTAAGATTGCAGTTTTTTTTGTACGAGACAGAGCTTCCTGTGTGTTTAAGGAGTGATTAATTAAAATAGAGCTGGCTGGTTGTTTCAATTTCATTTAACATATGACATCAAGAGGCAAATCCTGTTCTCCTTGTCCCTTTATCTCGACAATTACCACATATATTTTCCCCTGAACAAGAGTAAAAGGGAAGCAACACACACACACACACACACACACACACACACACACAATTAGAGCAACATCTAGATCAAACTAGGTACAAAGCGCATTTGGAAGAGTTCACATATCTCACTTCAGTTATCTTTCATGGAAGAATTTAAGTAATTTAAAGGTTATAATGTTCTATATTAAGCATTCTCAAACATGGATGTTCATCGTAATTACCTAGGGAGTTACCAAGAATGCATATTTCCAGTCTCTAACTGAAAACTATTAAGTCAGAATACTGAGAGATGGGTCCTGGGAAGCAGTATGTATGTGTGCATGTATGTATGTATGTATGTATGTTGGTTCTAGGGATTGAACCCAGAGGTGTTTTACCACTGAACCTTAATTTTTCATTTTGAGACAGGGTCCTGCTAAATTGCCCATGCTGGGCCTCAAACTTGGCCATCCTCCTGCCTCAGTCTCTCCAGTAGCTAGATTGATAGGTGTGCTCTGCTGCACTGGGCAGAGAAATGGTATTTTTAACTATTCTCAGTTGATGCCAATGCATCTGGGTCAGCATCCATCAGAGACCCACTTTGAGGAACCCCTCATCTTCATGAAAATGAATAACTATTTAGATACTTCCTGATTTTCCAACTCTTTAATTGCTTTGTAAACTGAAACTATATAGTTTAGAACCAAAATTCCAAACCGTTAACCTCGGCCTGAAAGAGTCCAACCCAGGCACACCTGTCTAGAGGGAATAGCTGCAATCCCAGAGTGACAAATCAACAGGATGGAACTGGGGCCTGTGACCTAACACTGCTCCTCACCTCTAAGGAGAACTGTGTCCCCCAGCCCTGGTCAGGTGCAAGTCAGGAGGCTGTGTGTCTTATCTCCTTTGTTCTCTTAGGATCCCCATGCTCTTCATCACTCAGTCTATCTCACCTTGGGGTGTTTCCTGAATTTTGTACCCTTGCGCCATTGTTTAAATGTGTTCTACAAAAAGCATGTGTTGGAAACTTAACCCCAAAGCAATAGTGTTGAGATGGGACCTTTTAGGGGTAATTAGGCCACCAGAGCCATCTTCATGAATGGATTCATGCCATTATTGAGGGACTAGGCTTTTTATCAGGGGAGTGGGTTTCATATAACAAGGATGAATTTGGTTCTCTTCCTTCTTTTTCTTACTCTTCTGCCTTCTGCCATGGGATGAAGCAGCAAGCAGACCCTTTCCAGATGCCAGCCCCCTGATCTTGAACTTCTCAGACTCCCATAATTATGAGACATTAATTTATTTTGTTTATAAATTACTCAGCCTGTGGTGTTATAGCAGCCAAAATGGACTAAAACACCTTGTTTGGATCTTGCCTTAGGCCTGGGATTGAGTCTAACAAGAACTGTTACCGATTGGGCTACGCCTTTATTGATCAAAGCAGAATAGTACAAAATCAAAAGCAAATTTTCCCCCTGCCTTGAGTCTCTAGTTCTTCTAACGTCTGTTGCTTATACTCGTTTATTCCATAAATCAGATTAATGTGCTTCTACTTCTTTTTTTTTTCATTTCCTAACTTCCAGAAATATTTTTAAAATAACTGTGGTTCAATTTACCCTCATATACTTCTTTGTTCTAATATCATTGCATTTTAATTCTGATTTGTTTTACAGATTTTTAAAATATATTTTAATAATGTGCTTAAAACTTTATCCCTCAATATGTACATTTTAGTAACATTTCTTGGCCCTTTAGTAAGTTGAAGAAATGAGTACCTCTCTTGGGGCTGGGGCTGGAGCTCAGTAGTAGAATGCTTGCCTGGCATGTTCGAGGTGCTGGGTTCGATCCTCAGCACCACATAAAAATAAATAAAATAAAGGTATTGTGTCCAACTACAACTAAAAATTATATTAAAAAAGGAAAAAGAAAGAAATGAGTACCTCTCAAGTATCCTCCACTTTTCTTCCCCTCCTTGACCTTTATAGATATGTCAGTAATATTATTCCTTTGGTTAATTACCTTTACATTATGATTTATAACTTTATTTCAATGTCTGCAGTTGAAAGTTTGAACTTGGTGGTCAAAAAGCAAGCAGGATTTATCTATTTTAGAGTTCATATTGGGCCATGACTTTCTTATGTAACTTTTGGAGTTTCTGATTACCTTTTAGTATTTGTTTGTTTGTTTGTTTGTTTATTGTGCTGGGAATTGAATCTGGAATCTCATGCATGTTAGGAAAGTATTCACCCTCAGCCCTTTTTCTAAAAATATTGAAGACAGGGTCTAACTGACCCACACTGGCCTTGAACTTGTGATCCTCCTGTTTCAGCCTCCTGAATGGCTGACATCACAACCTCTATACCTGGCAATTACCATTATTTTTACCTGTTGAAAAAAAAAAAAAAAAAAAAAAAAAAAAAATTGGGCGGGGGGAGTTTACTCTCTGTAAATTCTTGTTTGTTTAGGTTACTTCATATGTAAAAACTAGAAGGAAGCCAGCTCCCTCCACCACTGAAGTTGGAGGGGGTCAGTCATTTCCTTTCTCAGCATCCTAACAGTGAGGCTCAGGCATGGGACAGAACCTAGGCTATTGAGCAAATCTGGGGGGTTTGAATCTTGATGGAATAATACAAAAGGGACAGTTTGATCATTTGTGGCAGCTGTGAGGGTCCAAACAAAGACCAACGATGTGCAAAAAAGAGCTTGGTTGTGGTGGAAACTGCATTGTCTCAGCTAGGTTCATTATGTGCAATGACAAAATTAATATATCTTCTTCCCTAACACTTTTTTTCTTCTTTGTTACCTGCTATTAGTCATCAATACTATTTTTTTAGTATTTTTTCCCCTTGGCATTATTGTTTCAGACTCAGCTATTGTAGAAACTTTACAGCTTGTCTTTTTCAATCAATGAAATTTGTTTGTCTCCAACTTTCTTTTTTCCTTTCTAATTTCATTAATTTGATCTTTTCTGTATTGCCAGAACAATAACATTTGTATTCGAGTTTGTTACTCTAATTCTCAGTTTGATTCTGTCTTGATTGTATACATAAAGCATATCATTTTACTGTGATTTGCTCCGTTACCACTTGCTTAGCCAAAGTTCATTTCTAGTAGTTTCCTCAATAATGGCTGATTGAAATAACATTCTTTGAGTTTTTGCCTGCTCAAACCTTCTCTATAATTAAATAGATGCAGTTTAGCTGGGTATTATACTTTTGAGACACACTTTCTTGAATGTCATATGTTACTTTATTATCTTCGGCTATTGAATGTTACTGTGGAGAAATATGAAGTTATTCTTGCTTAAAAGTGATCATTTTGTTTCTCTGATTCCTCATTCTTTGAGGCCTAAAACTTTACTAGAAAGATCCAATGTTGAATGTTTTTGGTCAGTTTTCTCTGGCAACCAATTGTGTCTTTCTATATATAGATTCAGTCCTTTATTTCAGGAATTTTTCTTGCCACATTTTATCTTTAAATATTTATTCTGTTATTGGTGCCTGGTTTTCTTTGGGGATAACTTCAATTGTGACTATTGAATCTCTTTTGTATTTTTTCTTTTTTTTTTTTTAAAGAGAGAGAGAGAGAGAATTTTAATATTTATTTATTTATTTATTTTTTTAGTTCTCGGCGGACACAACATCTTTGTTTGTATGTGGTGCTGAGGATCGAACCCGGGCCGCACGCATGCCAGGCGAGCGCGCTACCGCTTGAGCCACATCCCCAGCCCTGTATTTTTTCTTTATATATCACTTTTCTATATTTCCTCTTTACTTTTTTTTAAAAATTTCATTTTGTTCATTTCTTTTATCACTATTCTCTATCTTTTATTTTATTTTCCACAGCCTAGGCAGCTTTTGATGCTCTTTCCAATTTAATTTTTTTTTGGTTTGATTTCATTTTGTATTTTTCCTTCTATTGTTGAAGGAAATAAGCCATGTGTAGTAAATGATATGACATAGCCAATATTTGATCACTTTTTGATGTACAAATATTTCATATAGTCCAACCTAATGAATGCTCTTTCTCTGAATTCAACAAGTTCATGTTTATTTCTTCGCTTTGTTCTATTATTTCTTCTCCCCGTGTTTTTTACACTTCAGTTTTGTAATCTTGCTTCACAGAGATGATGGCTTCATTAATCATTTTTAATTTTTTGAGAAATGCTAATTTGCAACTTTTATTTGTTTCAAAGCAATACTTTTTTTTTTTTTTTTAGTAAGTATTGTCCATTACTTACCAACATTTGCTGCTCTCATTCTCTCATTCTTGACGATCATTGTTTCCATGCTCTGATAATTTCTGCGGAATGAGTAACTTTTAATCATTTGAATTCTTCTGGGGCAGCATCAGATCTCTGCAGGCAGAGTAGGAAGTGTGTGTGTGTGTGTGTGTGTGTGTGTGTGTGTGTGGTGTTTGAAAGTGCTACAACCAGCTGCTTTTCAAAACCCCAAGTTTTCTCTGCTTCCACAGAGATAGTTTGCTCCCTGAAAATAAGCCTGGCATGGGAGAGTGTGTTTCTTGTATCTCTGAACCAACCACATGTGGAGGGGCTTCCATCACCAGAATAGTTTATCTTAGATCCTCACTTATTATTACAGATTTATAGATATGTCTTGCAATTCAGCATGCATTCCTTACTTTCCACAAATGTTCCTCACTGGTGTTTCATGGCATTTGCCCCTACTGAGTTCTCTCATTATACTCAGTATTTCATTTTTTAACTTCTACCTTCTGCTTGAATAAAGCTGCTTTGACCAGGTTTGACACATACTTCAGAATGTGTATACTCTCTCCACTTTCCAGGGTGGGCGCAGTGTACAGAGATTAAGACCAGAAATTTCATAATGAAACTCCTTAGCTTTATGCCTGGCTCTCCATGATTTATTTCTGTGACCTTATGCGGTTTACTTAATTCCTTGTGCTTTCATCAGAAAAATGGATATAATAGTTGTATCTACCATGTAGTGTGGGGGTCAAATGAGTTAGTGTGTATGAATTTCTAGAAATAGAACTTAGAATCCAGCAAGAATTATATACATGTTAGCTACTATGGTTCCTGTTTTTCCTGCCACAAATATAACTTGTTGGATGATAATTTTTTTCTTTGCTGCTTTTGGATGATTTCTATGAAGAAAGAGAAAATAGCATCTCCACACCAATAGATTGATTCTTCTTCTCTTTTCTGCTGCTTATTTTCTTCAGTGTCTGTTGGTCCTTATGATCCATTCATACTAAGGATGAAGGATCTGATTGATTAATGTGGTTGGCTCCTGTGGGTTTCCTCTGCCATTTCTGGCCCTGCTCTGTTCCATGGCACCTCGTGGGCTTCCCTTAGGGGTATTGTGAACTGTGAAAGTCTAAGCTCAAGCCATTTCTCTCAGAAATTTGAATCCATTCTCTGACCAATGCCAAAACAAGAAAGGCCCTATTCTCGGGCATCAGCTTCCACCCTGGGAACTTCAGGCCCTTCTAGGCAGATGGGCTTGATTTCTTTGAGAGTATTTCCTGTACTCCACCATTCAACCTGGAGATAAACGGGGTGTCGCTGCTGCTGGTGTGGGTGGAGGAGGCCAACAGTGCTGCCATTCACAGGCTGTTTGCCAGTCAGTGGGGCTAACTGCAGCTCTGTGCTGGTGTGTGTGTGTGGGGGGGGGCGTCCCCGAGGGAGGGGCTCCCCCCACTACCACCCCCCCACCCCCGCAGGCTCCCCTCCAGGGAGGAGGAGTAGGGCAAGGAGGTGCGTGGAGGAGCTTCTTGAAGCCAGGTAGCGCAGAAAGTGGGAGTGGGAGGAACATCACCACCAGACGGATAGTTCAGACCAGGGCCGGGAGGGAAGTCAGGGGCCAAAGCCAGGCAGCTGAGATCAGGCCTAAGCTGTGAGGCAAGACTGAGGAAGGCAAGAGGATAGGCCAGGGAGTCAGAAACCTGGACAATTAGTGAGAAGTTGAAAGCCGTATGTGTAGTGGCTTGCGAAAGTGGCCATGAAGGTTTTACACATGTCAGAAGCTCATTTTATTTTTTATTTTTAATGAGGAACTTACTCTAATATGGGGAGGAGTCAGAGGCATATCCCAAAGCTAGACACAGCTGGTGAACTGTCTCCCTGTGTGTTAGCTTATCTTCGCAGTGGGTAAGATCATCTTGCTGTCCCCTGGAAGTAATACTGGGTCCTAGAAAGTTCTTTCTCTTTTCAGTTTGAATGGGGGAGATGGTTAAAGTCTAAGACATTCCAGATCGATGGACCCAGCACATTCTAACCTCGTGTTTAGGTCCTCCAGGTGGGACCTAAACACTAAGTGTCTAATGACATAAGAAATGGATCCCCAGCAAATTCTGGTGATGCTCCAGGTTTAATCCCAGCTGTTTGAAAATTCACATAGAGCTTTATAAACAAAAATATCTTCCCCTAAGAGGTAAAGTCTGAGCACTGTGTATCTGTCTTGAATTGTTCACAACCAACCTGCATCCCAGTAATGCAATTGGATCAGTAAGATCAGTCCATCATCTGTTTTCATCATTGTTGGCATTTATAAGAAGGAAAATATAATAAAGCCAGGAAAGACATTTGAGATTTAAAAATCAGTCATTCTTTCTCCTGTGAGCACTTTTCCTCTTTCCTCCTATGAATTAGTAAGGTACAGGCATTGAACTTCCATTGTCTTCAAATGCTTCTTCTCTTGAATACTTTAAATATTCATAAACACAAAAACTTACATGAGACGGAATTGCTAAGGTTTAGATTTCTTCTCTTTTTTTCCTGGCATTTTCTAAATTATTGTATTGAACATAAGTTCCATGAAATGCCTTGGTAAAATAAAAGACTTTGTACAGACTTAGGGGTTTGGGAAGTCCTGCTTTATTTGTTTTTCTCTTTGAAATGTCTAAAATGCATCAATATATCAGACTCTGAGAAATTCTATAATATAGAAGTTTGTTAAAGAGGAGTTTGCCAAGTGTGGACACGCTCTCTCCATCATGTGCATATGCAGTACTTAGTATCCTGGGAATGGCACCTGGGTGAGACTTCTTACTCTACTGCCATGTTTCAAGCACCTTCTTGGATGATTCTGAGGACTGCAGCTGGCTTCCGTGAGTCAGGATTCCTGGGTCCCCTGCCTCATTCTAAGAGAAGCACTTGTGATGCCCCTAAAGACAGCTTGCTCCAGAATATTCCATCCCCTGAAAACTCCGTCTAGTGGCTGGTTACCATGTCCTAATATTACCTTCATTGATCTCCTTCTACCTCAGAGTTCTTAAGGAGGCTGACAATGTCCTTCGACATTTTCAGACCTCTTGGGAATAAAGTACCTCATCTTCTTCAGCAGAATCTTACTGCAGAATACTTTAACATTATTTGACAAGTCTCCCAAATCTTGCTTTCTAAAATATAGTAAAAGAGGTGAACAAGCTGAGCATAGTGGTAATACCACTGTAATACCAGTGGCTCGGGAGAATGAGGCAGAAGGATTGCGAGTTCAAAGCCAACCTCACCAACAGCAAGGTGCTAAACAACTCAGTGAGACCCTGTCTCGAAATAAAATACAAAATAGGGCTGGGGATGTGGCTCAACGGTCGAGTACTCCTGAGTCAATACCCTGTACCAAAATAAATAAATAAATAAATAAATAAGAATTGAACAATACATAATTCTCTTCGCATATCTACAGTTTATAATTTGTGCTTCTCTTGTAGCACTTAACACATCTTGTATTTCATGTTTATCATCAAGGTATACATTCTTCTGACCTATTAAATGATAAATTATTTTAGAGCAGGAGCTGTACCTTTTTCATTCCCCACCACCGATAAAATTCCACACCTATTACGTAGAGGAGCTCCATAGGTGCTGAAGAAGCATCTTGCTAATATTTAACATTCCTATGAGAAAGATTTTGGGAGTTTTCTGTCTATTCAACTTGTGGGGAAACTGAGGCAAACTGGAAACAGTAGGTCATTTTTCCAAGATGAATGCTATGTCAGAGAAAAGATAAAAAGCAAAGTTCCTAGAGGAATCAGAGAACTGGGAAGAAGGTTTAAGAAATCAGTTGCTGTAAATTAGTAGGAAAATAAATGGCACAATGGAACCACTTAGCTTGTACTGCAGAAGCACAGGGGAGAGAGAGATTATCATTGATCAAGGACACACCGAGAGGACTACACAGAAGGGATAACTCCTAAGATGGGCTTTGAAGGATGAATAGGAGTTGATAAGGCAAACAAGAAGGGGAAAAAGATATTTTAAATCAAGGGAAGAGCACATAAAAATGCCCACCAAGCGGATAGGTTGGAAATTCCTTTATCTGGTTAAAGTGCTGAGACTATGTGGGAGGTGTAGCAAGGGTAGTGTTGGCCAGAGGAAAAAAGAAAAACATGGATTGGGACTAAACTTTGAATATTCAAGCTAAAGAGTTTTTATATAATATTCTATGTTATGAGAGCTATTGAGGGTTTTAGAATCAGGATAAATGTTATAAAATATACTCATTGAAGGCAGAACATAATTTTCCTTTTGCATTATGTTTTCTCGCAGGTGATGCATGGCAAAAAGTAGATATTAAACATTAGAATTCATCAAATGAGTGTATTGTAGAGAGACATGTATCCTCAGAGCTGGTTTTTAAATTTGGAAACAGATTCTGGCTGGGTGCATGCTTCCCTCTTGAGACCATCAGAAACCCACTTTCCCCCGGTTACTTGTCCTCTGCACAATTTCCCAGATTTTTCTTATCCACCATTAATCGCGCACTATAGATGCCCCTGCTACCCACTTTTCACCCTCACCAGCCCCTCCACAGTGCCTACAAAAAGAGGTAAAAGGGAGGCTATGGTAAAGCCCGTCTGTCTCCTCCCTACTGATTGCAGCTCCTTCTCCTTTGCCTCTTGCACTCCACGGGCAGGAGCTGCCGACCTTCAGCAAGCTGAACAAATTATTTTCTGCTAATGAGCTTAATTACCCAGCTCTCTATTTAAGATGCATGTAAAATTTTTGTAAAGGCCTTTGGAAACCCTTTACTACACGAGCAGGTGCTCATGGCCAAAAGGCAGAACTGCTCTGGCCCTGAGCAAGTCAGTGGCTACAACTTCCCGGGAAGGAGGCTGGTGCTCATCTGTCTCTTTCAAAGCTGGGGTTCGACTCGGTGTGCACAGCAGCAGGCAAGATAAAACATCATTCTTACTCTTTACAGATGAGAAAACTGGGCCCTATGAGGCTGAAACACTTACACCCTCTTCTGGGCTTGGCCTGGTTCCTTTCTGTCTATGATGCCTATTTGAAAGCTCCCACATGATGGGAAACATGGAAGTACCTCAGGGATCTTCCTTAATCTGCCTCTGTATTATCATGAGAGGCTAACTCACGGGAAGACAAGTCATTGGGAGGCAATGATTGTTTTCTCCATTTTTCCATGAGGGAGACTGAGGCCCTTAGAATGTGGTCCCCATAATTGCAGAGAAACTGAACTTACAGCCAAGCCTGGTGGCACACACTGGTGATTTCAGCTATTTGGGAGGTTGAGGCAGGAAGATCTCAAGTTTGAGGCCAGTTTTAGCAATTTATCAAGACCCGGTCTCAAAAATTTAAAAAGGGCTGGGAATATTGCTCAGGGGTAGGATAGAGTGCTCATCTCATGTATGAGGCTCTGGATTCCATCTCTAGTAGTACAAAGAAAGAAGTAAAGGAAACTGGAGTTCCAAAGGGTCCTTGTATTGCTACACACACACACACACACACACACCCCATTTGCTGGCAACTATCTTCTCCAGTCTCAAAAGCTACTTAATCAAACTACTTTTCTTGAACACCTTGTACCCTCCAGCTCTGGTCTGGCATTGGAGAAGAGCTTCTCTGATTTGCGCTCACATATGAGTCATCTGGAGAGTTTGTTAAAAATGCATATTTAAATTCTGTAGTTCTGGGGCAGGGACTTTGATTCTGATTTTATGATAAATGTCAAAAATGGAGTTCCCCAAATGAGGGTCCTTGTAGGCCTCAGCAGGCATATGTCAGTAAAGAAAGGACCATAGGAATTTCCTGGTAGGATCACAGTGGCAGATGAATGCTAAACCCACAGATGGTCTGCTTTTTGTGAAGCAAAAAGCCCTGATCAAGCACCTTTCAAATGGTCATCCCAGCCCAGGTGGTGTTGAGCCCCAGTGCTTTCCTGAGCATGAGCTTGGTTCTCCCCTGAGCTCAGTGAATGTCAGGTGAGCTCACTGATGTAGAAGGGGAGCTATGGAGGCCAGATGGGCTGGAAGCCAGAGACCTCACTTTAGTCTCTGATATATGACAGAGGAGCAGGAGGGCAATTGAGGAAGTTGGTGGCTAAGCAGTCTGATACCACAGGGTTGGTCAGATGAGGAGACCATACAGAAGGAGCTATGGTTTGGATAAGTGTCCCCCAGAGGCCATGTGTTAAAGAGTTGGTCACTTTGGTGTTATTGCAAGTTGGTGGAAGTTTTAGGAGATGGGGCTTAATAGGAGGAAGTTAGGTCATTGGGAACATGTCCTTGAAAGGGATATTGGGACCCTGAACTCCTCCTATCTCCCTGTTTGCAGATAGGAAGCAGTTTTCTGTACCACACCCTCCCATGATGATATTCTGCCTTGCCACAGACCCAAAACAATGGGGTCAATTGAGCATGGACTGAAACCTCTAATACTGTGAGCCAAAGTGAACCCTTTCCTCCTTATAAGTTGATTATCTCAGGTAGTTTGTCACAGTGACAGAAAGCTGACTAACAGAGCGGGAGGAGAGAAGTTGGGACTGAGAGGAGTCAGAAAAAAGGGAATGAGACTTTCTATAAAACTAGTTTACCAGATACATAGTAGGAGAAAAGGGCTGGCATATATATAATTGGTTAAAATAAAAGATATTAAGGGAGATAATGTGAGAGGACTTGGAAAAAAAGTGAATAGAATCCTTGCATAAACAGAGGCTTCAGAGACATCCCTTTCTGTAGGCATTCACTTTTTTGCATGTCAAAAAGTACAGAGTACTCAGAATCCAGGCCTGACAGGAAGTCTGTTTCCTAACGTGTGTCTTAAGCATAAGATTTGGAGAGTATAAATCTATCAACAATTAATGTTGGTCATGTTGATGGCTGAGGGAACCCATAGTCGGACTACTTGCACAGGAAGTCAAAGTAAGATTGATTCTTTATCCTTGATCTCATCTTCCTGCCTACTAACATTTCGCAATATGCCTATTATCCAATAAATATTTTTTAAATGTATATTTTCAGTTAGGAACAAAATGTACAAACATAGAAACACTGACCTGGAAATTATCAAGGCAATCCTAGAAAATGCCATGAATTTCTAAAGGTTGAATTAAGAAGGAAGACCCAGCTATGGGGACTTCCATCAAGTCTGTTTGCAGGAGGATAACTTCTAGAACAGCCCAAAGTATTTTCAGATTCAGGTCCCATATTTGCTAAAGCAAATCTGTGACCAAACACCCTTGGTCAGAGAGTCACAAAGACAGTTTGGGAAATAAATATCTATGGTTTTTATACCAAACCCTTTGGTGAGAAATCAAGAAGCACTAAGTAGAGAGCCAAATGGATTTCTTATAAGTAATGTTGGGTCTGTCTTAGAAGGCCCCATTTTTCTGCTCCCTGTCCCATCCTCCGTGGCTTTTGTATTTTTCCTCTCCTACGTCTCCACTTTTTCTCACTTCTGCTCACATCTCTCCAAAAACCCTTACACCTAAAGATTCATAAATCCATAGAAGAGCTGAGAACTACCCATGATTGAGAAGTCCCATACTACAGAGAGAAGAGTGAACTTAATGCTTGGGAAAAAGGAGGTGTGAAGGTTTGATGTTCACCATTTCAAAGAAGTAATATGGCAGCGAGAGAGATCTTACTTCCTAATATGTTGCTCAGGCTGGAACAAGTGGGCAGTAAGAAAGGAGCGTGCTACTCAGAGTCACCACCTTCCTTCCACTATATTGAACAATCTACACGGTCAGAGGCTACCAAGGAGCTGATTCCAGGAACAGAGCCAAAGCTAGTCAATTAAGAGAGGCTGGGGAGTGTTTAAGAGCTAGTAACACCATCTATCATTAGAATTGGAGCACTCAACAGAGGGTAGCCTGGAGGCTCATCACAAATTTTTCTTGACGTTAAAAAAAATTGGCTTAAGGGAATTTTTTTTTTTAAGAAAAAGTTCCAAGGCTTCTTAATTAGAATTCTAACACATATCTTGCAGTTTGATTACAACCAGAAAGAAGGAAGTAACTCAAATAAATTCATGTTTTCCATTGTCCAGCACAGTAATAAAGAATAACAACGTCAGAGAACTCGTTACAGGTAGAGAGAATTCAGAGATGGGTTCACAGATACGGTGACTGCTCTGCTTAGACTTCAGACTTGTGTGGGGCCAGGGAGCAGAGGGAAGGTGACGGGTACTGATGGTGAAGGTGAGTCTTAGGGATGGAGGCAGATGCTAAAATTGGACTTGGTTTCCTGTGCTGCCTCTTCCTTTGGCAAGTCATTCCTCAGTGTGGTCCTCCTACCTCCAGATCAGCCCAGTCACTACTGCCACACATCATGGCACCCCACAACCTTTGCTTACTCTCCAACACTGCATACCCAGAAAATTCTGATAAAGCTGGGAGAGGACCCAGGAAAATATTCCTACTACTTATAAATCTGTGCTCTCAGTATCTCTTGGAATTCCACTTGATTTCTTTCAGTTTTTCTTTGAATTCTTGCCAAAGCCAGGATTCAGATGGGTCTAGGGTTTGCATGAAAGCTGGGTAGAAAGAGACAGCTCCCCTGCTTCACTAGGAGGCTACACAGGGGTTTGGACAAAAGACCTGTATTTAAAACAAAGCAATGGATCCTAGATCACATGCTTGGCTCATTTCCTCCAGGAATCTTGTATGGGCACAGCTGACTGAGCGATCTTGCCATTTATTGAATATTCACTAGGATGTGACAATCCCATCCCATTCCATCCCCAAATCCTCTTCTTGATATTGATTTCTTCCATTTTCTGGGGTTGTAATGCCTAACCCAAAATCCTACCCCACAATCAGTCCCAATATCTCAATGTTATAATGCAATTAAGAGTCCCAATATTATAAGCACAGGACACTCAACTCCCAGCCTCTCTTCTCCTCTACCTCAGCTCTCAGATTCTTCATCCCTCTCTGAATTGTAATAGCCTACAGTTGAGGATATATATACCTACAGTTTAGGATAGCAATGACTAGATCCTGCCTTGGGTGTGTTTGTATTTCTGTTTGTTTCAAGTTTGTAAGTCTTATTCCTGCTAGACTACAGGTTTCCCCAAGGGACTGAGCTCAACTGCATTTCTTATCGCCTCCCAATCCTGCACAGAGAAAGTCTCAAGAGCACTGCTGACGTCCACCTGACTGGCAAATGCGATGGCTTTCATCTCTCTTCTTCAGCGGATGAGACGCAGAGTGAGCAAGGGACACTGTCCGTGCAATCCGCATCCCAACGTGAGTCTTGAAGCAGTCATGGAAGGTGTCTGCCCTGTTGGCAGGGGAAGAGTGGACACTAGAAGGCAAGACCTGGGACTCTGTCATTTGTATTCAAAGGAAGAGAAGAGCTGGATCTGGAAACTTTCTAGTCTTTGGGCCATGGGGGAATTTACTCAGCTTATAAGGGGGTACTCTTTGTTTTCAAAGGATGGGCTATTAAAGAATTAATAGCCAATGAAATCCAGACTCAGTTCTGCTACAGAAATCTTCCTCGATAATTGTCTGAGTTTGCCAGAGCTCTCAGAGAATGGGTGACTTACCCAGAAATTTACAGTCTCGCAGTTCTGGAGGCTAGCATTTGAGAGATCAGGGGGTCAGGAGGGGCCGTCTCTTCTGAGGTCTCTCTCTTTGGCTTGCTGAGGCTCACCTTTTTGCTGCGTCTTCCCAGAGTCTTCCTGCTGTCTGTAGGTATCCTGATATCTTTTAAGAGGACCATTATATCATATTTGTACTCATATAATTTTATTTTACCTGAATTACGCCTTTATTAGGTCCGGTTTCCAAATATAGTCACATTCTGAGTTATTGAGGATTAGGACCTCAACATGTGAATGGGAGGATATAACTCATCTTATAATAGTAACTTTGGGTAACAACAGATTTGATTCAATGGAATTTATTCAATTCATTCAACAAGCTGTTTTGAACATCTACACTGAACCAGACCTTGGGCAGATGCTAGGGATACGACAGGGAACAAGTTCACACCTCCGTGGCCTGAATATCCTGCTTCAGAGGGACAGACAGTAAATTGAATCAGTAAGAAAAAATATATGGCATGCTGAATAGCCATAAAGACTTTGGAGGGAATTAAAGCAGGGCAGAAGGAGTGTCATTCAACCTACCCCCTACCTTCAGGGGTTGGACTCCAGGTAGGGCTGAGAGCAAATCACCCAGAGAGGGGGTGCACTGAGGAATAGCAGTGGGAAACACAAGACTAGAAATACTGGCTTTGTGAGTTTCTTAATTCTGCTTTCTCCTTCCCATCCTGGTCATTGATCTCACCCAGGGTCACAATGGGCTCTGTGAGTTAAGCCAAAGCTGATTCATTGCCAACAAAGGCCACTGGTGGAGAAACAGTCCAAGATGTCCACCCTGTGATGTGGGAGTTTGAGAGCACAGTCACCCCTGTGGACAAAAACCTGACGATTCCATTAATCTTATTACTAACAAGTGCTTGACATTGATTGATGGCTGATTATGTGCTAAGTACTACGCCCAATTCTATTCTTCTTCCCAACAGTCCAAAAATCACTGTTCTTTTCTATATTTACAAATAAAGAAATTGAGGCTCAGAGAGAATATTCAACTTGCCCCAAATCCACCTGATGATAAGAGTTGTAGCCACACTTAGCACCATCCTGAGCTGTCTAGGAAAGGGTAGGTCACTATTATTGCTAGAGTTGGAAGTTGTTTCCATTGGCTTTCTAACACTTTTTTCTTCAGTTAAAGCTGCCAGCTTAACATCTTACCAAAGGACCAATAAATCTTATTTCCAATAAGTGACTGCCAACATTAAAACATGCAAAATTTTTCGACATGAATTTTCCCAACAATTGTAACTCATTACTTCAATACGAGGCATGAACTACTACAGTCTGTCCACGGTGATGAGGAAAACACTGGGCATGAGCCCAGCAACACATTCTCTGACAGCAGCATGAAATATTTTACAACAGTTTCCAGAAAGTTTCCGCTGGCTGTCCCAATTACAATTAAGTCTTCTTTAGGGCATCTGTTGGCAGGGAGCATTAACACATCCATTCTCTTGGTGCTCTCAGGGTCTCTTGACAGCCAGCAGAAGCCCTTTTTAAAAGACATTTGCTTTCTCAAAGGCAGCTGTGGCTTGAATGTGTTCCCCCAAAAGCATGTGTTGGGAACTTAATTCCTAGTGCAACATTGTTGAGAGGTGGAGCTTAATGGGAGGTGTTTAGGTTGTGAGGGCTCTGTTCTCATGTGAGTGGTTATTAATGATTACAAAAGGTCTTGAAGCTGTTAGTTGGATCTCTTGCTCTCTTTGCCCTTCTACCACAGAATGATACAGCAAGAAGGACCTTATCAGATATCGCTCCTTGATCTTGGATTTCACAGCCTCTAGAACCATAAACCAAATAAAAATTTTGTTCTTATAAATTACCCACTCTATGATATTCTATTACAGTAGCATCAAATGGACTAAGACACAGGCATTCCTGTTTTTTTCAAAATTTGGTCAGTGTCTTGGGGATATGGCTTCCCTCTTGTCTTCCTCCTGTGGGTACTGCTTTAGCACAGAAATTCAGAGCTTTCTACTCTTCTGTCTCAAAGTAAATCCTTGCTTTGGGATCATATCTTCTTTTGCTTATAATTTTTGCTTAGTGTGGTGACCGGAGTTTAGACAAAAATCTAATATGGGTAGACAACTTTGCTTATCAGAGATTGAACATATTTCATATGCTTTTAGTCACGTGGTTTCTGCTATAGTTTGGATCTTAAGTACCTCACAAAGACTCATGTGCTAAGTGAAGACTTGGTACTCAGGTTGGTGCTATTGGGAGGTGGTAGAACCACCCAAAAGATGTGAGGCTTAGTGAGGGGTCTTCATGTCCCAGTGACATGACTTTGAGAAGGCTATTGGGACAGTAGTACCATACTCTTCCTCTCTCTTTCACTTCTTGGCCATGAGGTGAGGAGCTCTGCCCTTTCCTATACTCTCTGCCATGATGTACTGCCTTGCTTAAGGGCCAAAAGCAATGGGGCCAATTAATGATAAGACTGAAACCATGATTCAAATTATAAGTTGATTATCTCAGGTATTTTATCACAGTAACAGAGAGCTGATTAACACAGTTTCCATGTCTAAGGGTTTTTAGTTCATAGCCTTTTCACATTTTTCTGCTTTTTTCTTTTTTTTAAAAAAAATCTTTTTCTTACTTGTTTTAAAGAGCACTTTATACACATTCTGAAGATTAATCCCTTGATCACTGCATGCTGGAAAATATATTTTCTCAATTTGTGACTCATTCTTTTACTTAATTCAATAAAAGTTTGAATTTTAAATTTGAATTTAAATGTACCCATTTTTCTTCCATGATATAATTTTCAAAAGGCAAGTGGCACAAATAAACATAATAAAGAGGAATCTGCCTTTGGATCATGTGATTATGTTCCTTTAAGCATGGGATGTCTCCTGATGAGGGTATTGACCTAGAGAAGGTGAGCATATTTCGGATTCTGGAATCTATCTAGGGCTTACTTTCATAGAAGCTTCTTGTTTTCTATTCTTGTTCAGCTATGCAAATAGAATTTCAATTGCCTAAACATCTAAGAATACTAAAATCCTTTCCATCATATTCCCTATCCACGATGCTCTGCAATCTCTGTGTCTATATCTGTTTATCTACCTGTGTTGGCTATGGAGTTGGCATTGTATTCTTGGAATTGGTATTTTTCTATTTATGGCTTATATGGAACAATATTAAAATTAATGTAGGTTTTCATAACATATAGAAAATATTCCATAAGAGGCAACCCTGGTCCAGTTGCACAGAATGCTGGAATGTTAGCCTAGGCTAGGTTATGATGTGGTGTATATGAGCCCAGTGGCTTAACACCCGAGGTATTTTCTGCTTCCAGCAGGTGCCCAAGGCAAACCAAATGCTTTTGATCTTAAGCTCCAGAATCTAAACCTGAGGTTTGCTAAATCACCGGGCAAGTGAAGAGACAGCTGAAAAATTGCCCTGGCTCTTCTCTGGTTGGACCTAGAGGTAACACTTCTGCTCTCTCACTTCCTCCCCAGCTCATTGGTCAGACTCTGACCCCAACTGCAAGAGAATGTGAGAGAGCAGACTATTTGGTAAGCTCCACCGGAGGCCAGACTGAGATTAAAGCACCACCCTCAAAATTTGCACCTAACCAATTGAGAATTATCTGTAGCCAGAGCTGATATTTTGAGTCTCTCTTAAAACTTCCAGGTCAGAATACTTGGCATGCAAATACAGTTGGCCCTCTGTTCCTGTGGGTGCTGTATTCACAGATTCAACAAACCACTGATCAAAACTATTTGAAAATAATGCATCTGTACTGAACATATTTTTTTCTTGTCATTATTCCCTCAACAATAAATTATAACAACTATTTACATATCATCTACATTATATTAGGTATTAGAAGTATTCAGGAGGAGGTACAGAGGTTATATGCATTATTTTTTAGAAGAGACTTGAGCATCCACTGATTTTGGAATCCACAGGCTCCTGGAACCAATACCCTAAAGACACAGAGGAATGACTAGTAACAGGGAAACACGACTCCTGAGTTGCGATGGGGAAGAAGTGAAACATGGACTAGTTATCAAAGACAAGGGAGAGGAAAGCATTAGACACCAGGTTCAGCCTAGACATGTGGCTTCCCCTTTGCAGGTGACAGAGCATAAACACAAAGTAAAGTGAAAGCAAGACAATAGGAGCAATCCCAAGAAGTTTCAGATAAATCATAAGAGATGTCTCCCATGTGAGCTGGAAACACGGAGTTCGAGGTCTTCCAGGGAACTGGCTGCTGAGAAGTGGTGAGGGTGATTAGTGACAGGCTGGGGAGGTAGTGCCAACGATGTGTCAGGGTGTGTTCACAAGACAGGGGCGGGGGCCAGGCCCAAAAGATGTGTGCATTGCCTAGAGGACAAAGGCCTATGAAAGAAAATTAAAAAGAGACTATCCAGTCCCCTATGTCTTCAAGCAGCCTGCAAAAAGCTATCATGAAGCTGGTATTTAGGACCAAAAAAAAAAAAAAAAAAAAAAAGAAAGAAAAAGAAAAGAAACCACTGGTGATTCTCAGCGAAGAAAGTTGTAGGTTGTAGGGAGGAAAGGGAAAGTTAGCCATGGTGAGCGGAAGTGTGGAGAGGAGCAGTAATTGTTTTCCAACTGCTGGTGATAAAATGCGTGTATATCTAAGAGGTAAGCCTGACCTTCAGGCAATGCGCATATCAGACTCGGGAGAGTAGAGACAAAGGAAGAAAGTCACCAGGGAGAAGGAGTTTGAATGGAGTGGCTGTGTGCAATGGGAGACACTGTGGGCCCCAGGAGATAACAGAGGGGTGAGGGGAACAGGAGAGTGAAGCAGAGATAAGCTCTGCACAAAGGAGAGGAACAGGAGAGAGAGAGGCAAATCCCTCCTAAAGAAGTCTTTCTCGCAGAGGCCAAGAGTCTGGTGGTGGTGGTGGGGGAATTATCTGAGGGGACCCGGGTTATTTGGGGAGTGTTAGGACTCCAAATTTGTGAAAAATGCAGTGTTGGTGCGAGTCATCTGAGTCCCAGGCTCTGCTGTTACTAAAAGCAGTGATCATTTATTGTGACCTTTCTAAGTGTCCAAGCCTGAGGTCTAAGTATCTGTATCGCTGAGCTTTCGAAACCAAGAGGAATATCCAATGGTAAATGACAGCTGGTTCAGAGGGCGCCAGGTTCTTCTCCACCACCTCCACACGTGATGCCTTGAACTTTCAAGCCACCCTGATGGGCTATGGCATTTTTGCCTTTCAGGGCCTCAGTTTATTCATCTATACACTGGGGTTATAAGCAGACCCACTGCACAGGCCTCTAAAAGGGAAAAGGGAGGCAAGTGCCACCCATTTGCAGGCCGGGCTCTTGGGGAAAGAATGCCAAGCTCGGGAAGGAACAAGGGGCAGAGGACCTGAGAGACAGGTGGGAAGAAAGGGGAAAGGAGATTCTGAGTCCTGCCAGCTGAATCCAGATGTGTCACTCCTCTGCCCTGTTCCTTTTCTATAGCAGCCTGATCCCTTCGGTGGGACTTATGGAAACAGAGGCACCGTGAAGTAACAGGACTGGTACAAAAATATCCAGGCGGAACTCAAATTTGGATTTCCTGATCCTTCAGTGTCTGAGAGGGTTTGTACCTGTGGACCCTGTTGAGTCACAGGGCAGAGTAAGCACATTCTACTTACTTCAGGCCAAGGTCAGTACAAAGCATGAGCAGATCAGTAAATATGCCCAGGAGAGCGGAGTGAGAGGTAAAAGTTTAAGACAACAGTTAGGTTTCCACAGTGGCAAACAGTTCGATGCCAGAGGTCCTGGAACCTGCAGTGTTTTCCCAGATTTCCCCAGGAGTCAGGAAAGATTTAGCATAACCATACACTTTTCCAGAAGGGAACAGGCCACCTCTTCCCCATGTATCTTCCAGAGTCCAGGGTTTGAAATCTTGCAGGATTACCCACAGGATGAGCATCTCTAACAAGCATCTGATACAAAAATAACTTCCTAGAACTTAAATTGGCCTAGATTCTCTTATTAGCCATTGTTTTGCTAAATTAAATGACTGGACAGAAGAAAAACTTCCTGGAAAATTAGTCTATTCATAGAATTTTCAAACCGAAAGAGACATAGGAGATAGCAAGGACCAGGCAGTGATTCCTTTCTACCAAACCCTCTGAGCCCACGCTCTGCAGCAGAACACAGGCCACCCAGGATCGGGGGTGGGGGTTAAGCATCACATTTAGTTCTACAGGTTTCTCCTGCCTCACTCTGGTCTTAAAGTTTGTATGCTTGTTAAAGAGAGGTGCGGAAAATGAAACCTTCTTTCTTCCATAGATGAAAGTGCGACATACTACTGGCTCTGAGGTAGCAAAATTCCTTAATATGTGTGCATAGTGTTTAACCCAGCACTTCCATGTCTAGAAATTCCTAAGGAAACTAACCTAAGGAAATGATCAGATATGGCACAAAGATGAATGAATAAGAATGTTCAAGAGAATCTCATTTGCGATGATAACCTATTGGAAATAACCTAATATGTTCCACAGTCATAATTGATGAACTAAATCATGATAGAGGAATAGATATATTTTCATAGTGGAATATATATATGTTTAACATATTTATATATACTTACATAACACAATGTTTATGATATACTAGGAGAAAGACAAGTGATGAAACAATTTCTGGAATACAGAGGCAGGTTTATGAACATGTGCCAACAAAAAAGTTTGTAACAATTACCAGCAACATGTCAGTTCTAGTCGTTTTATGGAGATAGAGGGTATGATGTGATTTTTTTTTCTCAATATTTGATTTTCCTATAATGTAACCTATTTTAAAAATAGGATTTTAAAAGAAAAAAACAAATACATGTAAAAAGTAAATGTACCTTGGTGGATATTATTGAGGTTTCTCTTCTCAGATCAAGGTAGTACCGTTTTCTGAGCTACCTCTGATGGGGGAAAGGTGAGGCCAATATTTCCCCCATTTATTAATTTTGCTTTTGCAGGTTGCAGTGAATCCAAGCAGAGATTTGAAGAGGAAAAAATATTCAAGGGTTTAATCTATGGAGTGTGTGTGTGTGTGTGTGTGTGTGTGTGTGTGTGTGTGAGAGAGAGAGAGAGAGAGAGAGAGAGGGGAAGGGCTAACCTCTTTGCCTTGTTTGATCAGTGACATTACAACTGATTGATGTCCTACCCTAAAGTTTTATACTAGGGACTCTTTTCAAGGCAGACAATAGCTTAACCCCCACCCCCAGGTCCTCATCCAGAACCCAAACGTAGGAAGAGCTCAATACATGCTTGACATGAGGATTTATTTTGAGCCTCAAATTTATAGTGCCTACTGGCCACACATCACCTTCTCTTCCATCTGGACCCATGTGGCCCTGTGGGTCAATGGTATGGTGAGGATAATGGGAGAAATAGATAAAGTATGACCTGGATCCAAATACTGCTTCTGCCACCTATAAGCAACTTGACCTCAATTCCCTTTACTACAATAGGCATTATTATTATTATTATTATTATTATTATTATTATTATTTCTCTCCAATCCCCTTTCTTGACCCTCAGCCCTTAGTAACCACTATTCTACTTTCTACTATTAGTTTGTCTTTTTTACACAACCTATCTAAGTGAGGTTGAAAGTATTTGGGTAGTTAGCTTATTTAACTTAACACAGTGGTCTCTGGGTTTCTCATAGTGATCCAAAATAATAGAAATCCCTACATTTTCAAGGCTGAATAGTATTCCATTGTGTATATATACCACATTTTGTCTGTTCATCAGTTGATGAATACTTAGAGTGATTCATCACGTGGTTAGTGGGAATAGTGCTGCAATTAACATGGGGGTGCAAATGTCCCTTTGACATATTGATTTCATTTCCTTTGGTTGTGTACCCAGGAATAACTGGATCATATGATAGTTCTGTTTGTTAATTTTTTTTTATATTTATTTTTTAGTTCTCGGCGGACACAACATCTTTGTTTGTATGTGGTGCTGAGGATCGAACCCGGGCCGCACGCATGCGAGGAGAGCGCGCTACCGCTTGAGCCACATCCCCAGCCCTGTTTGTTAATTTTTTAAAGGAATATCTACACTGTTTTTCACAATAGCTGTATTAATTTAAGTGATAATAACCATGTTGATCTTGCAAAATTATTAAAAGGATGGAGATTAGACAGTTTCTTTTAAATCCCTTTTCATGGACTTCACCTTAAATTTTAGCCTTTGCAAAGTATTTAGCCATTGACCAATGATAGAATTCATCCACTGAAGCCACTGTGTAATTCATGGTTCAAGTAGCCTTTCTCTAAAATAATAACAGCAGCATCTAAGGCTTCTCTCTGAGTGTGCTTACTCCTGACTTTCACTGAGGATATGGAAAGAAATTGTGTTTAGCAAGAATTGGTGGATTATTAAGTAGCCTTATCTCAGTTCAGCATCTCTCTGTAAATAAGCCAAGGCTCACAGCAACCCTGTGCAAATGCTGGAAATGTCCGAGGCCTTAAGATAGCAAACTGCTTTGAAGAAACCCATCTTCCTAATGGAAAAAAAAAATCACACAAGAAAAATGACTGTCAGTTATTTTTATGTAGCTCAGGCTTCAGCATGTGATAAAAGTGGTCTAGTCTACAATCCTTTCTGGAAACCAGCTGGGTGCACCGTCTTCAAGGAGACTGAAGAGTAAGGAAGGAATCAACCAGACGACCACAGCCCTTAGCCTTTTCTTAGGGAGGCTCTGTGCCTAAGCTTCTCCCCCAGTTGTCCCCAGCCCCTGCACCATGAAATGGACTCGGTAGTTATGATATTGCAAAAAAGAATGGGTGGCCAGGACCTCTGATTACTTCACCTATTTAGATTGACAGAGGGTGTTCACAAATCTATTCGATTTTCAAAGTCAATAATCAATATTGGACCCCTGGAGATTCTTCGTCCTTGCACCCTGGCATTGGCACAACAAAGGTCTCGATGGGAAAACGGTCACTTTCTTACTGCCTGTGGCACTGGCTGCCCTGTAATTGAGAAGTCAGGTGAGTGCTTGAGTGAAAGTTGAGTCTCTGTGCACGCTTTCCCCGGGAGAGCTCTTCCCTGATCCTCTCCACCTGGAAACAGATCCAAGTTGCTGGCAGAGTTGCACCCAAGCTCCGAGTATCCAGGGCAGCTCCTGATAATATATGCTAATCTGGGACCAAGTCACTTGCCTGGAGGTGTTCAGTCTAAGGTATAGGGTGGCGAGATGCTGCTGCTGCCACAGGTAGGCGTAGCAAGCTCCGGTGCTGGCCTTGTTCTAGTCCTCTAAGTTCTAAAATGGATAATCACAACGAGATGGGGGTCAGGCCAGTCAAACAAAGGAACTCGGAGGTTGGCCTGCAATGTGAAAACTGTCAATTATCCTATTTTATGTCCTACCTACATTTCTAGTAGCAGGATCCTCATTTCCATTAGACCAATTTGGTACAATACTCATCCTTTTACCATCTTATCTGAACAAGAGAAATGAGTGCCAATGAAGTGGGAGGAGGCAAGGGAGGGAGGCAAGAATAAAATGGAAGGGAAAAGAGAATCATTTCGTAGAGTGATTTTTAAATGCTGACATTACAACCTATTAAAAGTGAGCATAACACGAAAATGAAAAGCTACTCACTGCTGCCCGAGAAGGGGGATTCTAGTCAGAAGTGACCTGTTTTGTTTTTTTTTTTTTTAAGTCTTGGATTTCTTATTTCGAGAATCTTCCTTTGCGAAGAAGGAAGTCACAGATTCTGTGTAATTTCTCTGTGGAGTACTGAGCAGGGTTGGAGAGAGACGGCTCTGAGTGCAGAGAATCTAGGGCCAGAGGTTGACCACAAGGTCACTGACTGTGCCACTATCTCAGTAGCAGTAGCAGGAGAAGACCTCATCACACACAGCCCGGTGTTAACCCTTTCCTGAATGAGCTAACCCTCTTGGGTCTCCCATGTTTGAAACACTCTCGGGTGTTTGAAACCACCTTGGGAACGTTTTCTGTTGCTGCATAGCAAGTTACAACCAACTTAGCAGCCCCCCCCCCCAATTGCATATTTATTATCTATTTTCATGGGTGATGTTTTAGTCAGGTTTACATGGTTGTTACCAAAACATCAGACATAAACAATTTGGAGGAAGAACAGTTTAGTTTTCGATCATGGTTTCAGAGAATTCAGTCAGAGATCAGTCAACTTCCTTGCTTTGTGCCTGAGGTCAGGTTTAGGACGTCATGGTGGAGGGGCGTGGTGGAGGAAAGCTGCTCAGCTCATGGCAGCTGGGATGCAGAGAGGGGAGGAGGAAGGAGTAGTACAGAAGATAAATCCCAGGCTGTGTCCCCAGTGACCTGCTTCCCCCAGTGAAGTCCCAACCTCCCAGTAGTCCATCTGGCTATCAATGGTTTAATCCATCTGATGAAGTCAGAGCCCTCAGGATCCCATCATGTCTAAAAGTCCCACCTCTGAACCTTGTTGCATTGGGGACCACGCTTTCAACACGAGACTCTGGGAGACATTCCAGATCCAAGTCATAACAGATGAGAAATCTTGGCACAACTTGACTGGGTCCTCTGGTCAGGGCTATCTTAACGGATCTTAGACCATTTTCTGTTGCTATCACTGAACTCCACAGACTGAGTGAGTGGGGAGGGTGGCTCACAGTTCTGAAGGCTGGAAAGTTCAATATCAGGCAGCTGCATCTGGTGAAGCCTTTCTTGCTGGTGGGGACTCTGCAGAGTCTCAAGGTAGTCCGGTGTCTCACGTGATGAAACTGAACATCTTAGCTTAGGTCTCTCTCCCTCTACTTTTGAAGTCACAGTCCTGTAGGATTAGGGCCCAACCCCTTCTGACCTCATTTAATCTCAATGACCTCCCAGAGGCCCCACTTCCAAATACCACAGTCAGATTAGGTTTTTACCCTCTTAATACCTTACCAGGGGGAGTAAGTTTCAAGATGATTTTGGGTGGGGGTCTTCGAACTATAACATAAGTTTTTAACCAGGTTGTGTTCTCAACTGAAGGATCCACTGGAGAGGAATTTGTCTCCCAGCCCATTGGGTGGCTGGCAGAAGTCATTTCCCTGAGACTGTATGACCGAGAGCCCTCCTTTTTGGGGGGCAAGTTTCTTGCCCTGTGGACTTTTCTTCAGCGGCTCACCTCATCAAGCTTGAAGCAGAACTCTAGCTCTAATATAGAATATGGAGTCTTCTTGAATGAGTCACGAGAGTGATAGCCATCACTGTTGCCCTTTCTCTTGGACAGAGGGAATCCACAGGCCCACTTTTAAAGAGAGAGGTTTACATAAAGGTTTGAACACCAACAGGTGAGGCTTACTGGGATCACTCTGATTACTGTGACCTTGTTGGAATTCTCTCCCAAATCTCAAATCTGAATCTGTACTCTGTGATCTTCAGTAGGATGACCAACTATCCCAGTTTGCGCAGGATGGTCCTCGCTTTAGCACTGAAAGACTAGCATTCCAGTACCTCCTCAGTTGCAGGCAAACCCCATGACAATTGGCTACCCTGAGCAGATTACCAATCTTATATTTCTCTCTGGCCAATATTAGGGATAAAAGGGAAACATTTCATCCAGAGGTGGCCAGACTGCTCTCCAGGGAGCCCTTGGAGGCCACTAACATGAAGGAGATGGTGAGGTGATCAGGTGGCTCTTCAGCTCCCTCCCATTATCCTGTCACCAAGCAAATCATCTCCCAGCTAGCTCAGACACATTGGATTCTGTACAATTCGTTGTGTGATATATGGTCTCCATGGCCAAAGGTTGATGCCTTAGCAATCTGATTTCACATATGAAAAGCCAAGATCTACAAAGAAGTTAGCAAATCCAGCCAGAGCTGTACTATGCCACCTCCAGAAGAGCTGAGCATTCTCTGGCCAACCAACTCTGGACTTGGTGCTGGGGCAGACAGGAGAGTTTGAGGGTTTGCTGGTTGTTTGGTTTTGTTTTTAAAGAAAAGACTAAATCCTACCTGTAGAGGGTTTATAATCATATGGGGAAAGATCTAGGCTAGGTCTAAGACATACCTGGCAGATGACTGGTTACTAAGGAGTCAAAATTGTGATTTCAGCTACCTGGACACAGGTAGATTTATCTTAAAGTTACATGCTATTTCAATCAAAACAAGAAGGAGATGGATGTGAAATTTCCAAGGTTGGATACACAGCTTTTGTCCATGACAGGCACTTACCAGTTTTTTCAACATAAAAGCAAGCTAGTGTTTAATAACCTACCAGAGACAGAGTTCATAAGCACTGGGAGGGGGTAAACTGGTGAAAACACAAGGAAAGGTGAATGTAGACAAGGAGAGTGGTGGTTCAGACTGTGTTAGGGAGGGGCGGGGGTCCAGTTTACTAATTGGCACAGCTCTGCCTGCTGTAGCCAGCCATCCCCTGTAAACCAATCAGACCAAGTAACAACTTCATACCTACAGGCAAGAAAAAAGTTCAGGGCAATAACTTATTCCCCCCACCTGGCTAACCAGGTAGACTTCTGTCATTTGACACCATTACGGTTTAGGGTAGCTGATAAATAGGCCTCACATCTTGGAATGCTAATCTCAGAGCAGTTTGATTTGCTTAAGCACCATTTCCTCATTAACCCCAAACTGAGCCTGAGGTGTTGGTGGACATAATGTCTCTCTGAAGGTATGAAGCTATTTATCCAAGGTTACTTGGTAGAAGAGCTTTGCCATTGGGTATAACTTCCCCATGGTCCTAGACACTGTGGTTGGTCTTAAGAACCACCACACTAGTCAGAACAGTTCTGGAATCTTAGCTATCAAAATATATTCAGTTACCCATGACTTCAGATAGCCTTTTTTATAGTTGGAGGTTCATTGCTAGGTTATATGGCATCTTTTCAGGGCTGTGAAAACCTCTAAGTGCCAACTTTTCTCAGAAGAAGAAGATGCACATTCTGCATGAGCTCTCATTAAAATGTGCAACAGGTATAAGCCGACGTGAATAAAAGAAGTGAAAAGGAGAAAGAGAAACAGATAAAGAGTTTTGGACAATAGTTTTTGGAATAGCTCTTGGAAGAGAGATGTAGGAGTGCAACTGATGAAGCCAAATACAGGAAACCACCAACCAGAGGATGAGCTGGGAAGGAGGAGGCAATAGATTGTATGAATCCCAGAGATAGGAGGCTTGGGGGAGCCTGAGTCTTACCAGCAGAAACTATATTGCAGAGAAGAGAAAATTTAAAATGCATTTTAAAAATATGTTCTGAAAAAATGGAAAATTTGTTGCCCCTAAAATTAATGAGAAAAAGATAATACATATGAACAGAGAGTAAGAAAAAGATCTCGGGATTTAAAATTATGATGGCTAAAATGAAAATCTCTACAGTAACCTCCATAGATAAAGTTGGAGAAATGTCTCAGAACAGATTTTTTTTTATTAGAAGAAACACAAGAAAATATAAGATATCGAGTATTAATTTCAAGAGACCCCACCATCGTACTAATTGAAATATTGAGTTATTGAAGTAGAGAATAGTGAAAATAGTAGTGAGAACTTATTAAGGAATTAATAAAAGAGAATCTCCCAGATTCTTCAAATGGAAAAAGACACCAAGTGCTGAACATAATGAATAAGAAGAGTTCAACTAGACACGGCATGCAAAATTTTAGAACACTAAGAATAAAGAAAAGCTCTTAAATCCTTTCAGGAGGGAAAAAAACTGAAATAAGAATTATATTGGCATAATACTTCTTAGGAACACTGGATGTTAGAAGACAATGGATCAATGCCTTAAAAATTCAGAGGCTAAAATTTTGAACCAAGATGCCTATAACCAGCCGAAACTTTAGTTAAGTGCTAGAAATAGAGCCTTTTTAGATATTCAAGGATTCAAAAGTTTGCCTCTTGTGTTCTTTTGTAGGACAAAAATACAAGAATATGTGCCAGTAAGTCCAAGTAGGTAAACTGTGGAAGAGAAAAATGTGGCATCCAAGAAAAGAATGGTGTTTTAGTCAGATTTTTGCTGCTCTCACTAAGTACCCAACCAGAACAACTGTAGAGGAGGAAACGTTTATTTGGGGGCTCATAGTTTCACAGGTCTCAATCCATAGACAGCGGGCCCATTTCTCCGGGCTCAAAGTGAGGCAGAAAAACATGGTAGAAGAGTGGGGTGGAGGAAAGCAGCTCACACCATGATCAGCAGCAGAGAGACTCCACTTGCCAGATACAAATATATACTCCAAAGCCCTGCCCCCCAATGACCCACCTTCTCCAGCCACACCCCACCTGCCTCCAATTACCACCCACTTAATCCCCTCAGGTGATTAATTTACTGATTGGGTTACGGCTCTCACGACCTGATCATTTCTTGTCTGAACCTTCTTGCAATGTTTCACATCTGAGCTTCTGGGGGACACCTTCCATCCAAATCATAACAAATGGACTGATCCGAAGACAAACTATGAAGATGCTCCCAAAGCAGCCAATCGAGGCTGGAGCAGAATGAGGAGACAGGGATACATTTCCAGAAATAAGGGCCACTAATAGACTAGAGATGATGATGATTGAGAGCTTGGAAAAACTGGAGGAAATGATGAAGGCATAATTCATTCAGATTGCCTCCAGGAACATGTTCTTTGTGTTTCACAGTGAGCACATCAGGGTGCTGAGAAGGCAACATAAACCCCAGACAATCAGGCATTTCTACCAGAACATCATATATACATCTTTGAAATGTTGCATGGTTTACAAAATTGTGCAATAAAAATAAAATAAAATAATTCAAAATAGGGTGTAGGGGGAAATAGGATTTGGCAGGTGACTCAAAACTTGTGGGATTTTTGTGACTATAACGCTAATGATAATAGTAACAATTGGAAGAAAAATATTAGCACAGTTAACTCTTGGCTGACATTTACAGCTAGAAATTACAGTTTTTTCTTATGTCCTAAGGTTTTGTTTTCTTCTTTGGACACATTGGTCCTTGAAGTCATTTTAAACCAATAGAATGTTTATGTATAAAACACAATGGTGAGGTCTTTTTTTTTAAATTGGCCAATAATTCTATCTACTTATGGGGTACAACGTACTGCTTTGATATGTTTATATGTGAAATGATTAAATCAAATTTATCAACATACCCATCACTTCAGATACTTATTTTTTTTGTGTGTGAAAAAAACACTTAAAATAGAGTATTTAAGCAATATTTTGAAATATTTATCATGTTAATATTACAGTCATCAGAAGCAATGTCTTTGCATCAGGTAATACAACTGCCTTTGCAACCTCCATCCTTCACTTAATATAGAAACTGCTAAACCCACTTTTTAAATAGATGAAAGTCATTACTTCAGATTCTTTTTTTGTTTTCTGAAGATCTTTATACAATTTCCAGGGTTTCTCCCTCATTATGAGGAAGTGTGTACTTAACTGCTTCAAACATTAGGGTGACAGAAAAGAAGATTATCTGTGAGCCAGTACAACTCCCATGTTCTGACGTGGTCCCCTGATTACCCCTTGCCTATGCAGCAGAACACACTGTTCTGGTTCTGCAGAGAACAAAACTGACATGAATATCGTGGTATAAATACTGTTTATTGGTGTTCAGCTGTTTCATCAACCTATGGACCATGGTGGTGCTCCCGCCTTCTCTACATCACTCAGATCTTTGTTTTAAGGGTCTGCAGATGCTATCAGCTATTGTGTGGATCTTAAGTATCCCCAGAAGGTGTGGAAGGCATGGTCTCCAGCCCATGGCACTATTGGGATATGGTGGAACCTTTAAGAGATTGGGCTTGGTAGAAGGAAGCGAGGCCATTTGGGTCATGCTCTTGGATGGAATATTAAGACTCCAATCTCATCCTCTTCCTTTCTTTGTCTCCTGGCTACCATGAGATGGACAGCTTTTTTCCTATTATGTGTTCCCGCCATGATGTTTGGCTTCACCATAGGCCCCCAAAGAAATGAGACAACCAACCATGGGCCCAAATGACCAGAACTGTGAGTCAGCCTAGGTGCCCATCAGTGGATGAATGGATAAAGAATATATGGTATATATACACAATGGAATTTTATTCAGCCATAAAGAATATGGAAATTATGTCATTCACAGGAAAATGGATGAAACTTAAGAACATTATGTTAATCAAAATAAGCCAAACTCAGAAAGGGTTATATGTTACTTATCAATTATCGATCAGTGAATTAATCGCCTGAGGGGATTAAGTGAGTGGTAATTGGAGGCAGGTGGGGTATGGCTGGAGGAGGTGGGTCATGGGGGGCATGGCTTTGGGGTATATATTTGTATCTGGCAAGTGGAGTCTCTCTGCTGCTGATCATGGTGTGAACTGCTTCCCTCTTCCCCACTCCTCTACCATGTTGTTTTGCCTCACCTTTCTTCTTTTTAAGTTGATTGCCTCAGGTATTTAGTTATTTTGATGGAAAGTTGACTAACACAGTGTCTGCAGGTATGGGACAGGAAGTGGAGGCTTAAGCATAGCCTGGATGCAGAGCTGAGGTAACTGAGAAGAGCAGCTGTATCATTGGAAGGGAAGTGGTATAGACACCCAAATCTGCATGACCGTATCCAAAGTTGGTAACTCAAATAAAAGCAGCAGAAATTATATTATATAGACACATGATGGTAATTATCAAAAGTCCTGGAAAGAGGGAACAGCTCAATTTGATTGTCTTTGGCATAAGAACTTAAAGGAACGGCCAGGAGGTCAGGGAGGAAATTAAGGGAGTCTTGTTTTTCATCATAAGCCCTTCTAGATAGCCTATGTCATTTTTGATGAATCTTTTCCATATTTTATTGGTGCATTATGGTGATACATAATGGTAGAATTCATCATTAAATATTCATAAATGCAAACCATACAATAAAATAATTTGGCTAATATCATTCCCCAGTTCCCCCTTTCCTTCCCCTCCTTCCTCACTCTGATCCCTTTCCTCTACTCTACTGATTTCCCTTGGATTTCCATAAGATCTCCCCTCCATACCTGTCTTTTCCTTTTTTTTCTCTCTAGTCTCCACATAGGAAAACAAAAACTAAAGCAGAAACATATAACCCTTTCTGAGTTTGGCTTATTTTGATTAACAAAATGTTCTTAAGTTTCATCTATTTTCCTGCAAATGACATAATTTCCATCTTCTTTATGGGTTAAGACTCCATTGTATATGCATGTGTGTGTGTGTGTGTGTGTGTGTGTGTGTGTGTGTGTGTATACATATACACACACATCATATATTCTCTATCCATTCCTCCACTGATGGACACCTAGGCTGATACCATAGTTTGGCTAGTGTGAATGGTGCTGCCATAAACATGAGTATGCATGTATCACTGCAGTATGCTGACTTAAATTCTTTAGTATACATACCTAGGAGTGGTATAGCTAGGTCATGTGGTGGTTTCATTCCTAGCCTTTTGAGGAAACTCCACTCTAATTGTGTAATGGTTGCACTAATTTTCACCAACAGTGTAAAAGTGTTCTTTTTTCTCCCACTCTTTCCAGTATTTATAATTGTTTGTATTCTTGATAGCTGCCATTCTCAACTGGAGGGAGATGAAATCTCAGAGTAGTTTTGATTTGCATTTCCCTAATTGATAAAAATGTTGAACAAAATTTTTCATGTATTTTCATTTATATTTCTTCTTTTAAGGAGTGTCTGTTTAGTTAATTTACCAATTTGTTAACTGGTTTTTTTTTTTTTTTTGAGTTCTTTATATATTCTGGTTATTTATCCTCTGTCAGAAGAGTACCTAGCAAAGATTTTCATCTATTCTGTAGATTCTTTCTTCTCATTCTTAATTGTTTCCTTTGCTGTATAGAAGAATTTTAATTTGATATTTTGATGAGGATTTCATTGAATTTGTATATTGCTTTTGACGGTATGGCCATTTTAACAATATTAATTCTGCTTGTCCATGAACATGGGAAATCTTTCCATCTTCTTGTGTCCTCTTCAATTTTTGTTTCTTAAATGTTCTATAGTTTTTCACCTCCTTGGTTAGATTTTTTTCCAAGTATTATTTTTTTAGGCTATTGTGAATGGGATTGTTTTCCTGATTTCTTTCTCAACAGATTTATTATTGGTGTTTAGAAAAGTGATTGATTTTTGACTGTTGGATTGGTAAATTGCTACTTTGCTGAGTTTGTTTAATAACTCTAGCAGTCTTCTGATGGAACTTTTTGGATGTTCTAAGTTTTGGAATCATATCATCTGTAACTTGTGATAATTTGACTTCTTCCTTTCCTATTTTTATTCCTTTTAATCCCTTCTCTTGCCTGATTGTTCTGACTAGAATTTCTAGTGCTGTATTGAACAGGCATGGTGAGACTAGACATCTTTATCTTGTTCTGGATTTTAAAAAAATGCTTCAGTATTTCCCCATTACTAACTGGAAATACAGCCTTCTTCTAATCTACCATTTTGTATCCTCATAGATGATGGTAATATTTTAAACCAAACACCCATGTAGATATGATAAAAATGAAAACAGATTAACTTTTTGAAACATGCCTTTATCACAACAGTAAGCCAGATCGCTCCCATAGAGTCACCTTCTAGATCCTAATGCTGGCAACACAATGAACTCTTTGTGCAGTCATGGCTGGCACAGTGCAGTTGGTAGGCAGAGTCTTGCTATAAAGTACCTTCTTATTAATAGCCACCATCTGCTGCATTATTTCTAAGCACAGGACCTTTGCAAATCAGCTGCATGCATCATCTCATTTAATTTTCCCAAGCTTATGAGGTCAGTACTAATATTCTCCTGCTTATATGGGCAAGGAGATGGAGGTTTCCACTGGTTGAATATCTTATTCAGTATCACACAGCAAGTAAACTGTGAGCTAGGAGACCCTAAGGCTGTCTGGATCCAAAGCTCATGTTCTCAGCCACTAGGCAGGGAAACCACTAAAAGCCTTTATTGTACTATTCCAATACCTGGAACTTTTTTTTCCTAAAGAAATGATTTAATAAAATGAAAAGGTCTCAGGAAAAACAAACGTATGATTTTCTTCTGTCCCTATGATTTACAAGTACTAAGAGATCCTGATTTGGGTGAGTATAAGAATTTGTTTTGAAATAGATCCACAGATGATTTTGTGGCTCATTTAAGGTTAAGATTTATTGCTCTGGTCAGCTAACATGAAGTGAGAGGACGCAATGTGCAACTTAATTGATTCACACTCTTTCTTTTCATCTTTTTGAAAGAATGCTCCATGGAACTTGGGGCCTGTGAAAGAACGAAACCATGGTAGTGAACACATATGGTTTGGTTATCAAGATCCTCAACCTCCTATCACTATGATAGGAACTTGGAGCTCTCTCCACAGGAGAAGGGACAGGCAGCACTAATTCTCTGGCAGGGTTGCATGTAGGATCAGGCAGTGTAGGTTCAGGCAAAGCTGCTAGGCCCATGTGGGGCTCTTCCCATCATGTGAGCTCATGGGGTGAGTGTGGAAAGAGACCCCATCCTCTTTCCAGATTTCTCTGCCTTTCTAGGGGAGAGACAGTGAGTGCTGTTAGTCACTGTGGAGGCTTCACATATTTTTTTCACAGGGAAAAAAAAATATGCAGTTCTTAATAAATACTCAATTCACCCAGAAGTGCTCAGTTGCCTGTGGGGAGCGGGCTCTCTGCTGACCCAGATAAGCAGACCAGGGCCCTGTGATGTCGGCATGAGGCACTTCAAGGTGCCTCTCACCACAGGCCATTGGAAGGCTGGGCGGCCCCGTCCAAACACAAATATGCTGGCAGTGGTGTCCCTACCTACCCGGAGCACAAAGGAGATTTTTTTCAGCTAATAAGATCCTCTGGTGTTTGTAGCACTAAGCAGGTAAGGTCATTAGAACTCTTCTTTAAATACATTTCTCGCTCATTCTGACCAAGTAAAAATAGGTTGAAGGAGCTGATTTTATTTTCCCATTTAAGTTAATTCAATGAGAGGCATTTAAAAAAAAATTTTTTTTTCTTTATGCGTGTGTGTAAGGGATGGAGGAAGCCGGGCGGGGGGAGGAGAGTGTTAAGATGATGCGATGGGTCCCTTGGCTAAAGAAGAAAAATGTTAGGTTTGAAATGGTTTCCTCTGGGGGCTGTTTGTGGAATCAAAACGCCTCTCTGGTTTGCAGTTCTGAAGCCCACTACTGTGACTAAAAAAAAAAAGAAAGAAACAGAAAGAAAGAAACCACTTTCAATTTAGAGGGGAAAATGTCTACACCTCCTGGAGTCCCAACTCGGCGGAGGAAAATGCCTCTGGATGATATGAATGCTGAGGATTTAGGTTTCAAACACTGGCATTGATCTCAGCATCATTGGGGTTGTGTTACTGATCTCGTCTGAGCACCAAGTCCCACCTCTGTGCCCCCGGAGGGAAGGGGATTGATTGCAGGGTGTCTCTGTGAGGCGTGGATGGAGGAGGAAGGACAAAGGGGGGCCAGTCCCAGGATGAGGGAGGACCCCAACCTGCTCTCCCAATAAACTGCAATCCTGCAAATCAAAGTCACATCCTCAGTGACTCCTGTCCTTCTGTGCTCTGTCAACACTTTTCTCCTGGGAAGGCTCAACGCTTTGAAGGATGTTCAGGTTAAATCTCTATTTACACCAGCCCTGGGAGTGGGACATGTGGATAAATGATTAATCCTCCTTCTCTCCTGGACCCTGGACCCTGTGCCGGCTAAGTTTCTTCGTCTCTGAAGACCACTCTGGGACCTCCCTTGGTCCATGTGGTTCCAGGCAATTGTCTAATGAATTATTCATTCATTCAACAAATAGTTATGAAGGACCTACTGTGTGCTGGGAGCTTAGTTTGCTTCAGTGAACAAAATAGAGTTCTCTGCCCAAAGAAGTTCATATTCTAGTGGGGCAAGGTGGACAGTACGTAATAAAAACAATAAATAAGCCAGTTCTCATATGTGATAAGGAATGGGTGCCATGGGAACAGAGGGGTAGAGTTGTAAAGGAGGATGCTCTACAACTTTCCAAGGTGAACTTCTTTGAGAAGTAGACCCCTGGGCAGAGACCACAGGGAGGCAAAGGACTCCGTGGGGTAGGCATCCAGAGGTGGCACCTCCACACTGAGGAGGCTGCTGAGCAAGATGGCTTTACTGTGTGTGGAGGGGCACTGGGTCATCCAAGGGACACTGAGGAGGTCAGGAGGACTAGATCATGGGGTGGCTGAGTATGATTCATGGTTAAAGTCAGCCAGGTCCTGAGAGTGTAAACCCTGTAGGCTATTATGAGCCATTATAAGATCTTCAGCTCTTATTTAGAGAGAAATGAGGAGTCACTGAAGAATTTTAAGTAGAAGAAAAGTATGCTCTAACTTGGATTTTAAAAAGATCAGTCTCACTGCTGTGGTAAGAGTAGATGGCAAAACCTAGATGCCTTTCAACAGGCGAATGGATAATGAAAATATATATACATACATACATACATACAATGGAATATTACTCAGCCTTAGAGAATAATGTTATGGCATTTGCAAGCAAATGGATGGAGCTGGAGAATACATGCTAAGCGAAATAATCCCATCATAAAAAACCAAAGGCCAAATGTTTTCTCTGATGTGTGGATGCTAACTTATAATGAAACAGGGAGACATGGCTAGGGAAAAAATAGTTACTTTGGATAAGGCAGAGGGGAGTGAAGGGAGGGGAGGGGTCTGAGGATGGGGTAGGAAGGATAGTAGAATCAATCCGTCAATATTACCCTATCTACATATATGATTACATGACTGGTGTGATTCTACATCATGTACAACCAAAAGAATGAGAAGTTCTATTCCGTTTATGTATGACAGGTCAAAATCTATTCTACTGTCATGTATAACCAATAAGAACAAATTTAAAAAAAATAGAGGGCAAGGAGGTGGGGATGTAAGATCAGAGGTAGAGCACTTGCCTGGCATGTGCAGGGCCTTTGGGTCAATCCCAAATACTGGCAAAAAAAAAAAAAATATATATATATATATATATATATATATATATATATATACATACATACATACATAGAGTTATATAGATAAGTAAATCTATAGCAATGGAGTGGGATAATGGGTATGAGAAAGAGGGAGATGATGGAGACTTGGAGAGGGGCAGCATAGTTGGAGGTGGGAGAAAGTGGTCAGTTTCCGAATATAGTTTGGAGATGAAGCCAAGGATCTGGTTAATGGTGATGGGCGGTGGGTAGGCAAAGGTTTCTGGCTTCTGAGAAAAGACAGAATTTTTTTTTTTTTTTCGGGGAAGATTCTGAATTTAGTTTTAGGTGTGTTGAGTCCGAGATGTCTATGATAGCTGTCCAGGTAAAGATGTGGAGTGTGACATTAGAGATAGAAGTCTAAAGTTCTGAAGCAATGTCTGAGCGTGAAATGTCCATTCGGAAGTTATTTGTATATTCACGATATTTAAATGTCCTAAGACTGGATGCGTGAAGATGGAGAACGGGAGCTGGTGTTCCCACCTTAAGAGTTTAAAGGGAGAGAACCAACAAAGGAGATGAAGGATGAGTAAACCTACAAAGTAGGAGTTTGTGGATTCAGGTGGAGGAATGTATCCCAGCAAGCGGTCCAACTGACTGCAGAGAGGTCAAGAAAGATGAATACCAAGATGTTACTGTTCCTTTCAGCAATATGGAGGTCATCGTTGGCCTGGACATGAGCAGTTTTGGAGGAATGGATTGGGGCCAGGGGAAAAAATGAGAGAAGAGGAGTCTCTAATAATAAATAAAACTCCTTTGAAAGGTTTTACTGCAAAGGAGGTCAAAGAGTTGGAGCATCGACTAGAAGAGGAAATAGGGCCATGGTAACTTTTGGTTTTATTTGGCTTGGTTTTTTTATGTGGTTCGGTTTAGTTTTACCATAGAAGAAATATAGCAATAGACAGTCAACTAATCAATATATGGAATATTTGCCACGCATCCCGCACCATGCTAGGTGCTGAAAAACAAATATAAATATAAACCATATCCTTGTACTAAAGGATTTTACAGCCTGCTCAGGGGTAGAAATCATTTAGAAAAGAGAATCAGACAGCTATAGAAATGGAGAGAAATGGCCTATAAATAGGAGTGAAAGCCAGTGGTGTGAAACAGCTGGTGGAGGGGAATTCAGAACAAAGAGACTGGAGATGGCCTCGTCAGATTCGGTGGATGGTGTTAACTGGTTAACTACTAACTGCGTCAGAGGACACAGATGAGCACTTAGTTATGTTATGGATGATGTTATAACCTCTGTGGAGAGTTTTCATGGCTCCCTCTGCATCTCCATTGCCCAGGTGCTGAGATATTAAGTACTTCTGAAGCTGTTAATTGAGCACCTACGGTGGATAAGGAACCAGTGGGTTACAAAGATGCCTAAACTCATCCCTGCTCTTTAGGGTGTAGTAGTGAATCAAAACATCAGCGATGTTGGAAGTGCTCACAGATGGGCAAGCATGGAGCTGTGGGACCCAGGGCACTGGCCTCCCGTCCCCTTTCCTTCTTTCCTAGCTAGGACTTCAATCTCACCTTCCCCACTCAGTTAGTCTGAGAGATGCATCCTAAAAAGTATCATGGTGTTTCTAGGGGGTTAGTTTCCCTTTCGAGCCTGTCTAGACACAATCCAAGTTAGTGAAGAGATAGATATGAAGGAGCATATTTTTGAGGGCTTATGAGGGGCTGGAATGGGGTCCACCAGACATTATCCAGAATATGCTTTGGATGATTTTTGGATCAGGTCCTTATGGTCAGAATAGTTCTGAAGCTGTCCAGTTAATTACCATTCTCTTGGCCATCCAGTTTCCCTGCTGTAATAGCAAACTCTTGATTATCTACACTTATGTAGAGAAGTACCAGTAATCCCAAAGACAGATAACTCAATTATTCCTATTAGACTCTGAAATATGTCTCAGGGTTTCAGGTTGAAAATTAATTTATTGGCTCTTCTAGAAGCACAAGAAAGATCAAACCAAAAAAAAAAATGATGCTGATGATAAAGGCCAGCTGAGTAATTTCTGTTTTCCTAATAATATCACCATCTTCCACTGTCTGTTCTGGGCAAGAGGAGAGACTTATTATAATCCTTCGGAATGATGCTAAACACCAGCCTGAGCAGAACTGTCTCCCCTTTTCTTTCTAACTAACACATTTACTGATAACATTTTGGGTTTGGGCTCTCCCAAGAGAACCTCTTTGGACACCTCATTAGGCAGCAATCTTAGTTACGGTCTGGAGAATAAACCGGGACCTCTACAGTGTTGCTGCTGAAGACGTCCACCAGGCTGGGCAACCTGCAGAATTTTCAAGATTTTCTCTGGCCCTTAGAAAAATACAACTATTACAGCTCCCCTTATTTCTGAGGTAGTCTAAAGAAATCAGTTTATTCAAAAGCCAGAAGAAAGTCCTCACTACCTGCCAGGCCCTGGACTGGGATGTTTGGGATTCAAGCACAAACCCTCAAGTGCTGTGTGGTCTGGGCAGGGGTTGAGACTCACAGATGAATGTCATATAGGAGAGAGTTCATGGTGGCAAGGTAGCCATATGCATGGAGTAGGGAGGAGAACAAAGGAACCTAGAGCCAACTCTCCCTGGAGTGGGGCTGGGAGGCAACCTTGAAATGAGACCTGCAAGATGAAGAGGAGATTCCTGTGTCTAGAGAAAGTGGAAGGGAACTTGGTGATTGGGGTCACAAGAATTCCACATAGAGGTGGCGGCCAGGCCCTGGTCATCTCTCAGATATCCACTTGCAAGATTTTCCGTAGGTTAGAGGCTGTGATGGAGACAAATCCAAGTTGTGTTTAAGCCCTCTTTCCAACATCACCGCTGACAAGGAGCTACGGGACACCCAGAGCCCCACCTGATTTGGAAACATCTCATCTCTTATATCTCCCCTCTCTACCCACTTTTTCCAACATTTCAGTAAGATGTGTATTGTAGCACTATTGTCAACAGCACTTTGAACGGCCACCTTCTTTATTCAGGGAACAACTTCTGGAGGGGGCTCGGCTGGTGTCCCTAGACTTGCTGTTGGAATCATAATGGCATTGTGGGTTGAGCGAATGCAATAAGCGGAGGAAATGAGTGACAGAATCTGACGTTGAGGGATCATGGGGGGAATTTGAGGGGGGAATATCCCGGCGGTCACTGTTGTTTGTTTACCTGACTTCAACGTTCTCTCTGGAGCGACAGAGACAAAGCCTGCCTTATCTTCCCAAACATGAAACACTGGGTAAGACACATGTCCAATGAAAATAGCCTTTTTAGTCATTGTTGATATTTTTTAAAAAAATTGACAATCAGACTCTATCAAATTCAAGTGTCTATTTCCTGGTTTGGGGGTTAGGGACAGTGTCCTAATGATTACTGCGTAGCACACATCAGTCACAGCCATGAGGAACTGCGGCACAGCCGGGTGATACCCAGCAGACTTTCCAGCCCTCAGGGAGGATGCTTTAAACTTCTGAATCTTTGGCTTCATACTGTGGTCAGTTTTCAAACAGCCATTTTATCTGTAGTCTGAGGGAAAAATCTTTGTTTTCAATTCTTCGTTGGCACCATCCCTCTCTCTGTTGACTCATTTTCTTGATTGACATCTTTATCTCTGTTTGTACTTGCTTGGCAAGGGGTCTGCAGTTTAATACAAGCTGGAAGGGATGCTGGGAGGCTGTTGCCACAATTCTGGAGAGATGATGAAGACCCACACCAGACCCACTGAGAGTGACAGTGGATGGATGGGTGGATGTCCAGGGTGACACCTAGGCAGCCATCTTGGAGGCTGAGTTCAGGATGAGGCTCAAAACCACTGGGGGAGGAGGGGTCACTGTCTTCTGAATCTGTTGGGTTGCAGCCACATCAGAACATCTAGGTGATGGTTTTACAGATTCTTATACGAGTGTGGGAAATGACAGGGCCAAAGGTATGAATCCATCTTCACTTATGCCCACATACGATTGAGTTCTCATCCATTTCCTTTGCTCAAAAAAAAAGTTTTCAACGTCACATCAGTCATCAAACACATTTTTTTGGGAGACGAGGGTATAATCAATTTCTCAAAATTCGCCTTTGGTTTTTCTGCCAAAGACAGGAATAACAAAACAACCTATTGATAAGTCATAAAAAGAATTAAGAATGGGGAACTGGAAAAGAACTAAAGTAAAATGGAGGAACCAAGTAATTATAACTCCAAACTGCTGAGTAGTAGGGCCAGTCATAATAGCTCTTTGTTCTCCTACTTGGCCCTGTGGCAGAACTGGGCGTCTTGAAGGTCTTAGAGGAAGTTTATAGATAGCAATTTTAGCAACTTGCCACCATGAGTTTTCTACACAGACAATAGATTATCATAGTGCATCTGGCCCAAAGCACCCGTGGTGGCATAATGAGCTAACACCAGAATCGTTGGAGAGATGATAAGATTGTCCTGGCAGTTCAGATGGCTGGGAATGAGAGAGCCTGCACAGAGTGTGTTGTGTTGGTGGCACAGTTGCCCAGAGTGGTGCTTCTTTGTAACCCGGTGGCTGCAACATACCAGGAAGCTGGGGAGCTGGAAACACCAGTGTTGATCCCTTTCCTGAGCCAGAGCACGGTGACAGCTGAGAAACCATGCTTCTCTCGTCTTTTTTAGCCAAACCACGCTCTGGTCCATTCTGTCACTCCCACTTCCCAATTAGACACCCAGAGTTCCTATACCACCTGCCACTCTGCAGAACAGGTCCAGCTGCCCTGATGTGGATATGGAGGGTGAAGCCAAGCTGCCCCCAGCCTGGAAGGTAGCAGAGCAGGTGACCTCCCAGAGGGGAACAGAACTAACTGTGGGGAAACAAATGCCTTCCATCAGAGAGCCCGAGGGTGTATGAGGTTTCATCATTGAGCACTGCTGTTGATGTCTGGGGGCCCCCTTTACAAAGGCTGTGGAGATTTTATTTAATTTTTGCCGTACTGGATAGTGAACCCAGGGCCTTGTGAATGCAAGACAAGTGATCTACCACTGAGCTACATGACTAGCTCTTTTTATTTTATTGTGAGGCTGGCCTTGTACTTGCAATCCTCCTGCCTCGGCCTCCTGAGTAGCTGGGATTACGGGCATGCATCACCATGCTGGGCCTATGGACAATTTAAATACAATGTGTGGGTGCATATCCCCACTTATACAGAGTTGGTTCAAAGGTTAAATGAGATAATGAAAAGAAGTTATATTATATAGTACCTAATATTTAATAAATGTTCAATATGTGGAAGTCAGTATCTTTATTGAGGAGTACACAAAAATGCTTAAGATCACATCTAAGACTTGGGTTCAAATTCCTGTACCCTCTTTTACCAGTTATGAGACCTGCAGCAATTGTGTAACTTATCAGAGCAGCAGTTTTGTAATCCCTAATATCTGCTCCCATTGGTTATTATGGATTTTAAAATCAGATGTTATAAGTAAAAGGTATTAAATTATGGTAGGATTAGTAATTAGTATTATTTTTGGAAATACCTGAACAAAGGACTCATTTCACCCTTCAAATTTCCAGAGAAAATGCACTTTGATAGGTCAAAAGCAGGTTTTGACTGGACCATACCCAGAACTCTAAACAATAGTGAATCTAAAGTACATACTAACCTAGATTGGAATAAACAAATCTTCTCTTTTTTAAACAAATTATTTATTTTTATTTTTTAAATTTTTTGTTTTAATTAGTTATGCATGACAGTAGAATGCATTTATGGACTTTGATATATCATACATAGATGGAATATAATTTCTCATTTTTCTGAGTGTACATGATGCAGAATCATATTGGTCATGCAGTCACATATATACATACAGTAATAATGTCTATTGCATTTGACTCTCTTTCCTATCCCCACATCCCCTCCCCTTTCCTCCTATCACTTCCTTCTACCTAATCTAAGGTAACACTATTCTTCCCTAGTCCCCCCTCCCCTACCTTATTGTTTAGCATCCGCATATTAGAGAAAACATTTGGCCTTTGGTTTTGTAAGATTGGCTTAGTTCATTTAGCATGATATTCTCCAACTCCAACCAAATGCCATAATTTCACTCTTTTTTTAAAGCTGAGTAATATTCCATTGAGTATATATACCACATTTTCTTTATCCATTCATCTATTGAGGGACACCTAGGTTGGTTTCCTTAGTCTAGTTGTTGTGAATTGATCTGCTATAAACATTGATATGGTCCATCACTATAACATGCTGATTTTAAGTCCTTTGGATATAAACCAAAGAGTGGGATAGCTGGATCAAATGGTGGTTCCATTCCCAATTTTCTGAGAAATCTCCATACTGTTTTCCATAGTGGTTGCACCAATTTGCAGTCCCACTCATATATTGCTGGTGAGACTGCAAATTGGTGCAACCACTATGGAAAGCAGTATGGAGAGTCCTCAGAAAATCAAATATAACGATTTTTTGGACCATATAGTCTCTGTCCCAGTTACTCAACTTTTCCATCATAGAGTTGAAAGCAGCCATAGACAATAGGTAAAGAGATCTGGGGTGGCCCTCTTCCAAGAAGTTCCAAAATCAAGCAGCATGCCGAAGTTAGCCTGCAGTCATAGTTTGCTGATTCTTAACCTAGACCTCTGCTAGATGTAGATGCTCATTGACGTGAGATGGTTAGACAAAAAGTGGCAAAGAACTTCATGCCCCTATACCTATTCTGCATGGGAGCCAAGTACTAGAATTTCCACTCTTAGAAAGTTATTCCTTTGAATAATATATTGATCTGGGGAGAAAAGAAGAGTGTCTGTCAAAATGCAAATAAAAGGAATAGCATATAAAGATTGAACTTTACCTTGAATTGGTATATAATGGACCTTCCTTATTCATTGACCTTGACTTGGAGTAGGGGAGGGCACCAATCCCTGGAGCAGGGAGAGTTGGAATTGGGTAGAGAATAGGAAAAAGGGAACAGATTCAGTTAGGAAGGTCTTCAAGATCAAACCTCTCCCCTTAGACTCCTGCCCTTCCTGCATTCTACACTTACAAGCTCAGATCTCTTCATCACAAACAGCAAACCATAGAAATGGAAGCTTCATTGCTTCTTTCTGAGATGATGGGCATCTGCTTTCAACAATTCCTAAAGCTAGAATCATCATTTCCAGTTTTTCATGCCTAACATCAGAAGTGCAAGGGGAAGCCTCCTCTTGGCTTCTTCTCAGAGACCCTAGAGCACCGTATGTAGGCCTCTTTCCTGGGCCTCTGGTGCCTGCAGGGCTCATATCTTTCTGTGAATTTGTTCTTCTCTCACTAGCACCTCCACCCACCACCCCAGCACATTACCCAACACCAAGCATTCATAGATACGACATCAGTGTCTGTAGGCTTAGTTCACAATGGATAACTTTACTGCTTATGTCACATGAATGACTGCCTTAACGTAATGGAGGGTTGGCAATAAGCACTAGAGAAGGGTGAAATTACCTCCTTAAGGCCCCATTCTAAATACCAAAACTAATGGTGGTGTTTGACCCCAATGAGTGGGGTGCAGTGTCAGGGGAATAGAGACCCAGGAAGGGATCTCATTCATTCATTCATTCATTCATTCATTCATGCATTCATTCATTAATCAGTGAATGGACCTCATATATGCCAAACACTGTGACAAAGTGCCTAAAGCCCTATGAGGGTGGTGAATGCAGAGAGCAGGTGGAAGCCCACCGCAGTCTATCCTCCAGGAGTTCCAGGTCTTGCACTGCCCTTTCCTTCCCATTTACTGCTGCCCCTCAGCCCTTGGAACTGTGCGAGCCAGCTTAGGCAGCCATGACAAAATGTCACGGACTTGGTGGCTTAAACAACAAAAAATTTTTTTCTCACAGTTCCGACAGCTGTAAGTTCAAGATCAGGGTGCCAACATGGCCCAGTTCTAGAGAGGGCTCTTTTACTGTGTAGTTGACTACATTCTTGCTAGCCCTCACATGGTGGAGAGAGCGATTCACTTGTCCTCTCCCTATCAGGATACTAATCCCATTATGAAGGTCCTATTCTCATAACCCAATCTAATCCAAATTACCTCCCTAAGGCCCCATTCTGAATACCAAAACTAATGATGGTGACTGACCCCAATGAGTCGGGTACAGTGTCAGGGGAATAGAGACCCAGGGAAGGATCTCATTTATTCATTCATTCATGCATTCATTCATTAATCAATGAATGGACCTCATATATGCCAAACACTGTGAAAAACTGCTATCCTAAAGCAATCACAGTCTTCCTGCCTGTGTCTCCATCCCCCTGACACTGCACCCCATCCATTGGGGCCAATCACCACCATTAGTTTTACTAATGGGGTTGGGAAATCAACATATGAATTTTGGGGGAACACAAATATTCAGTCCATAAAGTAGCTTAGAGATTTGTCTGGCATTTCAGATGGGTTAAGTTTTCCAACTGGTTCTGAATAGAAGTGTAGATGATTCAACAATCTAGTTAAACTGTCTTTTTGTTTAACATTTTAATCCATAGTGCAGATGTGTGCTAAGAGTATATTCATTTTTGTCTACCCAAGTTAAGTGATAGAAAAATGTACTAGGAGTCTTACATTACATTTAGGGTACAGTTTTTATTAAGGATTTCTCAGGAATCAGGTAAAGGGGGAGAATGCAAGGAAGAACCCAAATGAGGGACATTACAAAATAATAACCTCTTCTCAGTATAATGTACTCAGTATAACATTTCAGGTCTCAGGACTGACATCCCATTGGTCCTGTGAGCTATTGTCTCAGGAGAGTCCATAGAGGAAGGGAGCGGGAGAGGGAGAATATATCCACCAGGTTCTAGCTCTGGTGGTCCATGGGTCATTAACTCTCCACACTTAAGGTTGCACATATCTGGGTACCAAGAAGGTCCTGCAGTATGTCATGCTTCAGTGGCAAGAGGGAAGTCCCATTAGGGAGTGAGAGGCATACATTATGGGGTCAGTTGACATGGTGAGGCTGTGCTTGGCTGCTCCCTGCAGTGGCAGCTGGAGTGGAACAAGGGGCTCATGACATGGATCCAGGGGAAACAGACTATCTTACAATTGCACATGGAGTCTTCTAATACACTGGAACTCCAGCCATGAGTATGGCTACTGATCAATGTGTACTTATGATTTGCTCTATTGCATAAATAGGCTTTCTTTTTACTTGACAGTTTGTTTCTTCATTTGTCCACATATCCATCCATCCATGCATCCTTTCATTTATCAATCAATGCACCTCATATATGCCCAACACTGTGATAAACAGGGATAACCCTGGCTTCCTGGAATAACTGAAGCACCTTGTTTACTGTCCTAAAGCAACCACAGTCTTCCTCCCTGGGTCTCCATCCCCCTGACACTGCATTTTACTCCTTGGGGCCAGTCACCACCAGTAGTTTTACTAAGAAGAGTTGAGATGCCTACCAAACTTATACTGCAGGGCCCTGCTCCTGAGAAATGGCCCTAGAAGAGGATGCATCCCCTCCAAGGAAAACTCTTCCCTTGGAAGTTGAACACTATTTTGTACCACTCCTTATCCCTCCTCCCCATGTCATTCTTGCAGGGATATTGAAGCCCCGAACACGGAGGGACTTCAATCTTCAGAAGCAAAGCAAGCTGAAGAAGACTGGCAATTCCTCAATGCCTTGTACTTTGGGGGCTGTCAGTGGGAAGACTACAGAGGCAATTCTTCTTACAGGTTAAGAAGAGACAGGAGACTACTAACACTTTACATTTGCGTTGCATCCATTCTTTATCGCATTTAACTATGGCCTACTGTGACTGTCCCCGTGGCCATGTATTAATTATCTTCATGGTACAGGTGTGGAAACTGAGGCTGAGAAATTAACTTCCCAAAGGTCATGTGGTCAGTAGAAGGTAGTCCTATGGCAAGATCCATGATTTTTACGTGACCATCACCATTATCCAAGACCACACTGCTATTCAGAGGCCCAGGCTGCTCAGGTCTGTCCTTCACCCTCCTGACCCATCAGCCCAGTGTCACTGCTGATCCACACCCACCGTGTGGGAGGCAATGGTCCTTAGGACCCAGAGATTTCCCCCGAGCTATTTTAGCTCTCTGAGAATTGTCAGCAGGCATCATGCCAGTGCTTGGGGCTCCATTTTCCCCTCCCATGCCCTCCATCGAGCCCCCTCCTCCCCCTTCACCTAGCACGGAGCCAATGCACTCCCAGTAAATTCCGTGTTTTTCCATTCCAGTGAGCGCAGCCTTTACTTTGATTTGGGTGCAAGCAGCTGCAGGTGCCTCAAGTCATCATGCGCTCCCTTTCCCCCCTCGCTCGCTGCAATGTCATCCATGTTTACTTGCTGCTCTGGACTTCAGATTCTGTCAGAATGCCAATCGGTGGGGCCGCCAGGCACCGCAGCTGACAGTCAAATCTGTGATGCCGAATCCTTCTTCTGGAAAAAAGGGCTAAAGAGGTTAATACACTCAAGTCAGGATAAACACACCAGCTGTTAGAGTTTCTAATATTTAATATCATTATCAAATAAATAACTCAGGAAGAAATCACACACACACACACACACACACACACACACACACACACACGCCACCAAACCCACAGTGTGCCGTTTCATTTACAGTGGTTAAAGAGAATATTAATAAATTATCTTAAAAGCCTCCACAATGGAGTAATGGCTGGGACACAATTAAGGAACATTTGCATATATCCTGCTGCTGGTCCCTGCCCAAAGACACCCTCCCCCAGGTCAGCCCTGGAGAGTAGAATTGGAGGAGCAGAAGGAGGGAGGAATAGGAGTTGATAATTGCAGACTTGGTCTGGTAGGATCTCGGCTCAAGTAATCTCTGCTTTTGCTTCCAGTGGTGAATCTCTTTATATAATTCTCTCTATTAAAAAAAGAAAGAAAGAAAGAAAAGTACCCCAGTTCTCCTGCCTACCCATGAGAAATTTGTTCTGTTTCAGGAAATTTCGTATTCAGACAAACTTTAGCATTAGTAACCAGTTTTGTGGATAATGGATTGTTTAACTGACCAGTAAATAACGTTTTGCTGCTGTCTACTCTTCAGTCTACTTTGTGCAGAGATATTAGCCAAAATAAAGTGAGCGGTGTCTATTTTTCTCCTGTGGTTCTAGCCTTCCGATTCCCTGAACACCAACCCTGAAGCTGGGCAGGACAGAATTTGAACGGCTTGTTAGCTGTGTCAGGAAATTGTGAGTCCACTTTTTTTTTTTTTTTTTTTGCCCCTGCTCCCTGGCTGCTGTTCACCTGGGCTAAAGGAACACAAAATGATGATCATAGCATTTGGGGGTGGAGGGGAAAGAACATGGGCTAATTTTTTTTTAAGGCTCCAACAAAATGTTTTCCAGGTCACAAAGCACGGAACAAAATGAGCTCCATATCTAGTTTATGTTGAATATTATAAGGGAAGCTGGTCTCAGTAACTCTGTTAAGGTTCCATGAGCATTTTTTTTTTTTTTTTAGATAAAGCCTTCATTTCAAGGGGCCAGGGTTGAGCTATTTCCCTTCTCATCAAGCAAAAACCTGGCATCCTGTTTGTCTGTCCAGATGTATTTTTGTTTGGGTTTTTACACTGTTTGATTGAGATCAAGTCATGAATTTCTGCTCTCTGGATCAGCAGAGGAATGACAATTTATGAAGTCTGAGGATGCATGTTGTTTAGCTCAAAAGCACAGCCAGATGAATTTGGTGAGAGGAAATGTTGCACTGCATGACCACAACAGCCAATATCTGGGGCAATTTCTCTTCTATGAACTTTTGAAAACCAGAGCAGGAGAGTATAGTTTTAATAATCTCATATGGTATGGATGGGATGGATCAGATGGACAGACTCCCAATCATTTAAAATGGGCTTTGTTCTAAGAAGACTTACACAGTAATTTTCCTGTGGACGCCATATTTGTTTAAAGGTGGCCGCCATGACTGAGCTGTCCACACACTTTCCTGTTAACACCAGGAATGGTAGACACTTAAATGGCTCCGGTTCTCATCTCTACACTTGGATCCTTGTTCAACTTCCAAATGGCTCAGTGCCCTCTTTGCTCACCCTCCCACATTCTAGGTGTCCAGTCAGCTCTTGGGTTCTACAAACAAGTTTTTCAAGTGTGTAGAAAATACACATCCAGGTGGTAAAAACGGAAGAGAGAATGACGGGTCTCCCTATACAGACCCCTAGAAACCAAGTAGAGGGAAGGGATGTCTCAGGGCTACTCAGTGGTGGGTGAGGGTGCTACTACAGGAATAAAACCATGCCTGAATTGAGGGAGTTCCCTGAAGTTTATGTCTTTGATCATTTTTTCTTAATTTTCATTCAGATATATTTTGGTTTTAGGCGACACCAAAATTATTGTTAGAATCCTGAAGTTAAAAGAGGAAAGGTCTGGGCATGTGGTGCACGCCATAATGCCAGCGGCTAAGGAGGCTGAGGCAGGAGGATCGCCAGTTCAAAGCCAGCCTCAGCAAAAGCGAGGGGCTAAGCAACTCACTGAGACCCTATCTCTAAATAAAATACAAAATAGGGCTGGGGATGTGGCTCAGTGGTCGAGTGCTCCTGAGTTCAATCCTGGAACCACCAACCACTGCCCCCCCAAAAAAAAAAATTGAAAGGAATGAAGAGAAATGTTGGGAAGGAAAAGGGAAGAGGAAAAGAGAAGAAAAGGAGGAAAGGAGGAAAACCAGATAGGGACTCTGCCTTTACACAGCAAGGTCTGCCACCTAGGGAGCTTTGTACCACTACCCACACTGTAGGTTTCCATTCACCTTCAGAGTCTCAGGTCAAGCTCTGCTTAGCACTGAAGGCTCTGTCTCCCCTCTGGTTTCAGGAAGCTGCAGCAAACTGTCTCTTGGCCTCGCTGTCTCCTAGCAGGAGGAAACACATCTCTCCCTCACAGCTTCCCCACCATCCTGGCCCATGCTAGGTTTTCATAAGTGTTTGTTGAATAGATGAATCAATGAGAGAAGGGAGCAACAACTGGAGATAGATCAAGTACCAGTATACCTCCAAGAACTCTCCTAAAATAAATTCATTTTCAATTAGATGCTATTATAACCATTGGTTAATAATAATAGATCTACATAAAAATGTCATAAGACCTGGGCAAGTGCCATCAGTGTATTGATGATCAGTCACAAGAGATTTCTTCCTATGCTAACCACAGATGCTCCTCATGCCCTTCAAAAATTAGTAAGTAGCTACTATTAACATTAAAATATAAAATAAATCATATGTTATTAACAAGCTAGTAGAAGCTGGGTAAGATCCCTTTAAAAAAAATACACATATAGGTATTTTAAATAGTCCAGTATTTAATTGACTAGGGACCTAGGGGAGTAAATCATCTAAGCTGCCTCAATCTCAAGGCAATGATGTCTTTCATTTTCTGATCTCAGGGATTGAGTGACCTCATTGCACTGACCAGGTCAGCTTGGGAAAACAAAAGCTGAATAATGAGAGTCTCTTCGTTTCTATCAAACTTTCACTTCCTTCCACTCTTATCACTTCACTTTATTCCTCCGAGACCCTCATTCCAGGAAGATGAGGAAAGGACTGACATTCCCCTTCCCTGATGGGACGCAAGAGCACAGAAGTCCAGGGAGCTCATGGCACTCGCCCAAGGCAGCTGATAGGTGCAGCTGAGGGTCTCATCCATTCCTCCAGTCCTTGACTGCCTGAAAAATAGGAACCTGGGTCCAGGGTCAGTTCTGAGCAGGAAATGCTGCACAAGCAGTCTGGTCCTTGACCTCCACCTTCTAAGATATAAAAGGAGATGCTTAGCTGATTATCTGATTGTCTTCAGGGTGATAAAGAAACAGGATTAAACAGAGTGAGTAAAATTAGACACCTAGAAAAACTTCTGGTTGCTAAGATTTTTCGGGGGAAGGGAAGGGATACTGGGGTTGAATTCAGGGGCACTTGATCACTGAGCCACATTCCCAGCCCTTTTTTGTATTTGATTTAGAGACAGGATCTCACTAAACTGCTTAGCACCTTGCTGTTCCTGAGGCTGGCTTTGAACTGGTGATCCTCCTGCCTCAGCCTCTTGAGCCACTGGGATTACAGGTACACACCACCGTGCTTGGCTTGCTAAAATAATCCTTAAAACTGCAATAAGCTAGCAAGATTCTCAGTGAGTTTAACACTTCTGCAAAGAATTTCCTCCAGAGTTGCAAATGTCTTTTGAGTCTTAGAACTAAAATCTCACTTCTTCATTCTCAACTCCAGGCAGGCTCCGTAGCCTCTCTCTAAATTCCCAGCCTCCCTCCAATTTGAGCCCTATGCTTTATTTATATGCATTTCTTTTTTATTTCATGTGGACATTTTGTTCTTCTTGCTGCAGAAGGTGGTTTCCCCCAAACTGCTGCAAATGTTCCTTCTCTGTATATTTTATTCATACTGTTGGTCCATCCCTTCCTGAAAGAGCTGAAATTTGCCCTTGAGGCATCAGATGGAGTAGTCAGATTGTCAAATGTGTCTCCTAATTGAAGTGAACATCGGCACAATATTTGTCGACTGGAAATAAACAGCCCCAGTGAAGTAGCAGGTTTATCACCTTCATGCGCTTATTCAGGTCTTGCTGAGAGTTGAAGGAAACATGCAGAGAGAGAAGCGGTTTCTCTAGGAAATGAAAACTTTGGTGGAGCTGAGAGAGAGTGATCTTACTTAGACTTGGACTCTCCGGGAATCAAGAATCGCCGGCCTGGGGCAATCGGCAGGGCAGCACACTTTCATCTCCCTTTTGTCTCCCTCTCTTTCTCCTCTTCCAACATTCAAAAACTCACGATCAACCTGCTTTTTGTGCCCCAGCAAACCCTCTTTTTGACAAGTCTCTGATGTCAGAGTCTGAAGAGCAAAAAACAAAGTTGGAGATTAAGTTTTTTAAAAAGGCCTGGCTGGGCTCAGTGGTGCAAGTCTATAATTCCAGGGGCTCAGGAGGCTGAGGCAGGAGGATGGCAAGTTCAAAGCCAGCCTCAGCAAAGGTGAGGCTCTAAGCAACTCAGTGAGATCCTGTCTCTGAATAAAATACAAAATAGGGCTGGCTCAGTGGTTGAGTGACCTTGAATTCAATACTCTGTATCAAAAATATTAATTAAATTTTAAAAATTTTCTAAAAGGCCAGAATGATCTTTATTTGATTCCAATAGCTCAGGAGCCCCAAGGAAGTCAAAATCTAGCACTACAGAACCATTCAAGCTTGACTTGGCTTCCAGTGCTCTCTCTGCACGATACCTCTGACAGCTGTACAGTGGACACTCTTGGGGGATAGTGGTGGGGGGAGTTAATGCAAAGCTTTGAAAAGTGCAGCCTCTGGGTGCACATTAGAGTATTGGTTCCTCTCAAGGTCATACACCAGAGCAATTGAGTGCAACAGACTCAAGTCAAGCCCAAGCTAACAACCGTGCCTCTCTCATAAGGCTGTGGAAAATCAAAGGTGGGATGAGTGTCTTCCCCTTGACGTGGCAAAGTCAGGTTGGTCTCCTCCCAATACGTCCTTGTTGTCCTTGAGAGATCAATCAGAAGTAGGTCCTTTCCTTCCAAGAAGGGTTACTGTGTATATGTAAGAAAGTCTCTTCTCACTCTTGCTTACTCCTGCTCCTACCCAACCCTGACTTTATCAGAAGTGGCAACTCAAGTCAGCTACACTAAGAAATTTGAAACCATTCTCTGTCACTAACTTTTAGGGACACTATGAAAAAATCAGTGTTATTTGTCATTTTTATTCTTTGTTGTAAATTATTTGTTCTTAAGGGTTTTACTTCGTGGAAGTGAATACACAGTATTATTTCTCTATTTTAAGCTTGATGACTCTTTGTGGGTCAATAATGGCTCTGTTCCTTCAAGGAATTCCAGACTTCATTGGAAATATTAGGAGAAGATTATGGGAAGTATTTTGGAGGCAAGGATATTTTTAAATGCACCCTAAAATGTTAGCAAGTGGTGGGTCAACAATCTAGCATATTTAAGTATTAGGCTAGCTCTGTAGCTAATGGAACCAAACTTCCTAAATCTTTCTGGGGGATGAAAATGAGCTTGCAGAGGGCCAGAACCTAACAAAGACTTTTATAACATTTTTTTTTTCTTTCCTCCACTCCATCCCCCAGGTCTTGAAAATGTGCAGTTTATGACATCTCAGTCCCAGAAGAAGACAAAACAAAGAAAATGGTGATAAAAAGTGTCAGGGATAAAAAAAAATCTCAGTTGTTCTTGTTTCAGTGGGTGAAATTAGTCAGTGACTCTGTTGACCTGCTTCTAAGCAAGAACACAGGCTGGGTTGTGCTACATGGCATATGAGGAAGTCCCCATCCCCATGTGACCTTCCTTGGGGATTAAAAATGATAAAGACTTGCAGGGTTTTCCAGCATGTACTCTGACAGAAAGGCTGAAACTGTAAAACTACCTGGTGAAGTAAGTTCCCACACAGTATTTCTCCTATTCTCCTCATGGACCTCCTAGCCAGCAGAGCTAATTGCTAATTTCTAATTCTTGTTTTCCATGATGTCTTCTCTGAAGTGGTTGATATTACTGGCAGTTCCCTCAGGCCTGAGAAGGATTTTCATTGCAGTGACTCCAATGCCAATTGTACATCTGGACTACCTCCCCAGCTAGTCCTGTTCCTTTCTCTCATTCATCTTCCTTCTCTCGCGGTGACTCATTCTCTCAGGCTCTGTCTGTGGGTCTTCCTTCTTCCTTCTCTTACCTCCTCTCGTGAGTTTTTCCTGTCATCTCTGAAGGCAAGACTATATGTCTGTTATTTTCAGCTCTCACACCACATTTCTTCCTCTTTTTTTAATTAAAAACAATTTTTTTTTTAGTTGTCGATGGACCCTTATTTTATTTATTTTTATGGGGTGCCAAGGATCAAACCCAGGGCCTCACTCATGCTAGGCAAGCGCTGTATCATTGAGCTATGGCCCCAGCTGATCTCCCCCACATGGTTTTCTTCAGCCTCACATTTTTCTGCAGCCTACCAGACATCTTCACTTGGGTGTTCCACATACACCTTAAAATAACTGAAAACAGTTTCATTATATTTCTCTCAAAATGGCCTCCCCTCCTCATTTCTGTGGTTCTGTGGATTCTCCCTTGTCTTTCATATCTTAAGTGCCTCCTTCCCCCTCCCCCCTCCCTCCTCCTCCCCCTCTCCCTCCTCCTCCTTCTCCTCCTCCTCTACTTCTTCTCCTCCCCCTCCTCCTCCCCCTCTCCCTCCTCCTCCTCCTCCTCCTCCTCCTCTTCATGGCTCCTCAGTTATCCAGTTCCATTGATTCTTGGCTGGGTAGAACATTCTACTTCTCTCTTCTTGAGATCCCCATTCCCTGTGGTTCTAAGCAGGCCTTGTCACCTGGAGCCTCAGTTATCACAAGGTCCTCCTAATTTATTTCCCTGCCACACGGCCAGTTTTGTCTATCATAACCTGATTAATCTTCCCAAAACAGTACTTCTTGAAAGTACTTTTGGTCAGTACTTCCTGACAAAAACCCTTCACTCTCTCCCCTAGGCTAATCCTGCCATTGAAAGCCTTTCAAAATTCAGGCTAAATCCGTTCTTCCCAGGGCACACACACCACTCCCAAGCAGACTGGTATTTTCTGTATCTCGAGCCCATTACAATGTCTTCGGCATCTCTTCACCTTACTCCGACCACTCTCTACCCCGTCTGTGTATCTTCTTGAAAATTCTGCCTAGATTACAAATCTACATCAAGATCAGTAGCTCAGTCTTTTTTTTTTTTTTTCTTAGTTCTCGGCAGACACAACATCTTTGTTGGTATGTGGTGCTGAGGATCGAACCCGGGCCGCAGGCACGCCAGGCGAGCGCGCTACCGCTCGAGCCACATCCCCAGCCCAGTAGCTCAGTCTTTATAGAGATTTCCTTATGACATGTGCATCCATTCAGCAACTATTTATCAACCATCTTCTCTGTGCCACCCACTCTCCTGGCATTGAGGATGCAGAGGTGAATTATCAGCCGAAGTCCCAGCTCTAGTGGAGCTTGCCCTGGGGAGGTGGAGGGAGGAATAAAAGAACAAACAAACAAACAAACACAATAAGAGATTTTCAGGTAGTGTTAAATTCTACTCAACCTCAGCAACCCCGTCCATGGAAAAGAAACACTGAGTCTCAGAGAAATTAAATGCTTTCCCAGAGATCACATGGTTAGTAAATGACAGCACCTGGCTCATAGATCATAGTGTCTTCCATGTATTACCTACATTACTTATTTCTTCAGCCAAATGTTAAACTCAAGATCAGGTCATACTTCTTTTCAATGTGGCCTGATACTTAGCACATGACTGGGCATGGTACAAGTGATCAAGGTTATTTACAGGAAGAAAGAAGGAAGGAAGGTAGATGGCAGGCAGGTGAAGGGGTGTCTGTGTTTGGTCATGGACATAGATCACTCCTTACCTTTCCAGTGTGTCTTGTTAGTGCCACATATATGTGCATACCAGTAAGACCACCAGAGGGCTTGGGTTGCATGGAGAAGCTGTCAAGGAGTTCTGGTTTCTATTTTACACTAATTTGCCTTTCAAATGGCAAATTCTTTCATTTGGACTGTGATGACCCATGGGGGGGACTCAGTGTCCTGCCAGCTTCTTACTCTTGATGGTGACAAGTAAGAAAAAGATTTGTCTCAGCAAGACCAAGGCTGGGAACTGTCAAGCGATTTGTTTAAGACAAACTGCAACAGACGATCGGTCACAGAGTAGACTCATTGCTTGCTACTCTTCAGGAAGAAAAACATAAGAGGAGAAGAGAGAAGACAGGGAGGATCAGAAAGGAGGAAATATACCACAAGTTCCTATTTATAGAATCATAAAGCCAAACAAGAAGCTCTCTTCAAGGAAAGGAAGGTATTGAAATCGCATTTGAAATACTCTCCTGTGTATCTAAATAATTTTTGTTCTCTCACACCAACTCTTCAGGCACCATGTATTGGTGATTATAATTTGGCTAACAAAACCTGTAGAGCGAAACGTCACCCCCAACTCTGATCTCCCTTTAAATTATTTTCCATTTAGTGTAAATCCTATAGCGTGGCATAAAACTTTATTGAATAGCTCATTTGAGCAGAGAATACTTTTGAAAGAATATTAGTAAACTCTTTCAATGGAGTCAAAACACCAAAATGGAAAATTCAAGTTTTGAAGAGAGCCATTAAGTGTGATTAAACCTTTAAAAAGGAGAGAAGAACGCCCGCAGAACTCTATTTAGCCATTTCATATCTTTAATTGTCCAAAGATTTACTTTAAAAGCACCAACATGAAAGGATGCTGAATGTTACAGTGTTTAGAGGGGGGGGGGAGGGTGAAGATAAGCCCCGTTCACCAGCAAATGGAGCTCAGCCCAGAAGTAGGGACAACAAAAGCAGCGGGGACCTGCTTCCTTCTACAATATGTATGGAGAGAGGGAAATAAAAAGGCAGCAATTCTTGACTCAGCTTTGAGGAGCACAATGGGCATGATTAGGGCTCCAGAGCCGGAGTGCATTTGAGTAGCAGTGACATCCACCAGTTGGCTGGTAATTAGGATGAAAACCGATGGAGAAGAGAGAGATGGGGAGACTGGGAGACGGGATTCGGGGAAAGGGACTTGGAAGGTAGGTTTTGAAATTTAGAAGAGATTTTTTTTTTAAAAATTCACTTTGGGAGCTTTATTTTGATTCTCTACTTTCCTAAAATTCCAGCCTCGGAGATCTTGATTGGATAGATATGGGATGAAACCCAGGAATCTGGGTTTTTAAAAATACCTTAAGGTAATGGTGCTATGGTGGCCCTTAGAGGATGCTGGAGGAAGAAGGAAAGAATTTGGAAGAGAAATCAGAAAGAAGAACGCCATCTGGGAGAGAGAGAGAGAGTGAGAGATGCATCCCCAGAATCTACCTTTCCTGATCCTTCCCTTGCTCTCCAATGTACATGTCAATCTGGGTTAAGAAGGGAGCTGAGGAATTCGATAATAGAGAGTGGGGAATTCCTTTTGGAAGAGAGTAGAAATTAAAGTAAAATTAAAAGCGAAGAGAAGAAAAAAAATGACAGATGTTCAGTAAAGCAGTCACGAGTAAAAAAAAAAAATTTTTTTTTTTAGAAATTGTTCCTAATTGGAAGCAAAGTAATTTGATAATATGCTTTGATAAAGGTTAACAATATTTTTAAAATAAATAGTCACGTCTTGTGGCCAGATGTTTATTATTCTAATACAGTAATAAATACCCATTCTGTTCAATATGTTGTGCACTGTTAGATTGAGAAGTGGTTTGGAAGAGGGTAAACCTGTGGTCTCCAGCTCTGCTCTGTGGTCTTGCAGAAGAGCCACCACAGGGAATGAGGGTCACCAAGCTGGGTGGCCACAACCAGAGTAACTGCTCCCTGCCACAACGGGGGTGACTGTTTTGGGTAAAGTTCAACTTGAATACTGAAGTGCTGCTAAAATCTATTTTGAAGGTCCTGATTCTGACCATTTGCCTCATTTTACAGATGAGAAAACTGAAGGCTTAGGGACCAAATGTCTTGCCCAAGCCACTCAGTGTATTTGTGGTGACTTGAACCTAAGCTTCGAGCTCCTCATCCCTATGCCAGAGAGCACCAGGGCCCCAGAGCATCCAGCCACCCCTTTCAGGTACTGAAAATTGTCAAAGCAACTAGACTCTGTTTGACTGTAGTTGGGACATTTTATAGATCATGATTTAACCAGTGGCATATCTGAATGTGTGCAGTGACAAGGGATGTTGTCTCAGATGCCATTCTGCCTCCTTTTGACATAGAAGTGGTCCAATGAGATGCACAGGAATGGACAGGAGAACTCAGGTCAGAAGGAAATGAGAACCGCACCTTGTTGAGTACTTTAGACTTGCAAACCCAGCCCTTTGCCTTCTCAGAGTAACTCAAGGCAGGGAAATTCCCATTGTTTATCTGTGGCGATGACTGAGGTCCAGAAGGGTTAACTCAATTGCCAAATGGAGACAATTCAAGACTGAGTAACATCAAAGCCCAGGGCTTTTTATACTTAATGACATCCCTCATCTGATATTGAGATGCTTTTGGTCCTTCATGTCATCCTACTGCAGGGCCAGACTTACTTTCTTTGAGTGGTATCAATTCCATTACATGTGCTTCCATGGGAAGTGGCTGCTTCTTTTCTTTTTTTTCTTTCTTTTTTTTTTGGGGGGGGGGTGTGTAGTGGTGGAGGTGGTATCAGGGATTGAACTCAAGAGGCACTCAACCACTGAGCCACATCCCCAGCCCTATTTTATATTCTGTTTAGAGACGTAGTCTCACCAAGTTGCTTAGTGCCTCAATTTTGCTGAGGCTGGCTTTGAACTTGAGATCCTCCTACCTCAGCCTCCCGAGACACTGGGATTACAGGTGTGTGCCACCACGCCTGGCTGTTTCATTTTTTAAGGGAAAAAAAATCATGAGAAAAAAAATTCAGTTAAAATAAATACATAAATTCAAACCTCTAGAAAGATTCACTTAAGTTTGTCTGTCATGGGCTGTTCAGGCAGTACATATCTTTCAAGGAATTTCAAACAGGCACCTTGAGATCAGCATATCACTTTGGAAAAATTGTCCCTGACTTCTGCTTTTCTTCAGTTCACCCTTCCATAGTAAGTGAAAAAGTCACCCAGCTAAGGACAAAGTTTCAGTTTCCCTTCCCTCTGCTCCCAGCTAGTGGACCTCCACACAATGCTAGACGGGGTCTGAGGTGCTGGAAGGTGAGGGGTCAAAAGAGGGGCAGATGTGGCTGGGATTCTGCTCTTCTCTCCTTAAAGCCTCATTTTCTTCCATTTTTCTATTATAAAGACAGTGCATAATAGAAGGTCCAGAAAATGGAGAAAATAATACTTAATAACCCTGACCACCTAACACAACCTGCTTTCACTCTGGTAAATTCTGTTGCCATCCTTTGTCTTCGTAAATAAAGACGTTACATAGTTACAATCCAGATGGGCACACATTTCATAACCCTTTTTCTCCCGCTCCATATCAGAGACTTTTCCAGGATGAGTGTGGTTTGTGTCTCTTGTTTTCTTCCCTGGTGTTAGAATCTCAAATTCCCAGGTTCCCGGGGATTCCTGGGAATAAAGGCTCTGCTGGGTTCCATATGGTTTCTTTGTCAAGGATGCCTGGACTGAGTTCCCCAGAGGGGTCTACTCTCTGGAGTCCTTTTCATGCCAGAATGTTCCAGGAATTGAACTGAGGTAGTAGCTACCAGGAAGGAGGGAGAGCCTGGTGGTTATCAATGGATCAGAATCCAGGACCAGAAAAAGGATAACAGAGCAGTTCAGTAATTGGGAGGTAGGGGAAAAAAGTAAGCAGGTCCTGTATTTCCACAGAAATAGGAGGTGAAGCGCTTCACTGCCTCTCAGTAATCAAAAATAATAATAATGACAATGATAATTCAGATGATTCCAAGCCAGGCCTCTCGAAGAAGAGTGAAAAAAAAAATTTTTTTTTTTTGGTTGTTGTTCTATGCTTCAGTCCTGAACTTAGTTCGGTGATATTGTAATAAATCTTCTTTAGGGATTGTTTCACTTTAAGAAAGATGCATAGAATCCAGTAACAGCAGCATCAATATTATAACAGTCCTCTAAACACATAAAGCATCTTTATATCACTTCTATCCACAGAAACAAAGACAGTGTTCTAGGTGGAATGGGAGGAAGCTGACATGTGACAATGAAGAGATGGAGTTGAAGCTTATATTATGAAGCTCCCATGGGAGCAATTAATATAAACACTTGGCAAATAGTACACATTTTAAGAGGGGCTAAATATGCCCATTGGAAATCCAGGGGGAAGAGAAGGTACTGCTCAAGAGGGCAGCGTGAATGAGGGTGAACCGTTTGAAAGATGCAAAGAGAAGATACCTAGAGGTCTTTCTTGATGAGAAAACACTACCAGCTCCCAGGTACTCTAATAAAGTGAAATTGCAATTTATAAGAGTTCTTTGTGGTTCAATTTCCTTGGCAATTATGATATTAGAAAATGACATGGCCATTGAATTCTATGTTTCAATTACTATTAAAAAATCCAAGTCCTTAAGTTGGAGCGAATTATGAATGCAGCTCCTGGAGAGCTCTACCTCTGACACTCCAAGGATAGTATCGTTTCTCTCCTTAGCACTCGGAAGCCCATTATGCAGCGCAGGCAAGAAGGGGGCCACCGCCTGCACAATAGTGTCCAATATCATCAAAGCACTTCTCCGAGATTCCACCATCTCTGTGCTGTGTTGTGGTAACCCCAGGTGACCGGCCGCCTTTCTTTGCACAGGACACAATGGCAAATAGAAACATTAACTCTCACAATGTCGCAAGAATCCAACTGCATTATTCCCTGACCTCCGGAAAGATAATGTGTCATTTGCTGTACAAAAATTAAAAAAAAAAAAGTTTTTCAAAGCAGTTGGAAATATAATTGTGTACACTTCAGGTGCTGAACCGCCTTTCTAGGGTTTATTTGTTTGGCCCTTTGGAGCGAGAGAATGGGAGACTTTCAGAGAGGTGGCCGTGCTGGGTTTTCTTCTCCCCCTGTCCCCCGCCCGGGAAGATGGAGTGGCTTCTGAGCTCTGGATGGTAGTGGGTGGAGAGAGGAGGACGGGTCTGACAGCCACTCCTGGATCACAAAGCTGGCCGTGGAGGAGCAAGAAGGCTCTGTCTGGTGTCTGAACACCCCTGAGGCAGGGCTCCGGGACATCTTCTTGCTGGGTGGATATTTACTAGAAGTCAATAGCGCAGTGGGCTTTGGTTCAATGCTAATGAGGCCAAGGTTATCCAAGGGCCAACTGGTTTCCTTCTGTTCCCTGTTCTATAAACCGCCTCAGTCAGCGGCCAGGCCTCTCACAGATGCAGGGAGGGGGGTAATGCAACGGGCAGGAGGCTTCTCCCAGACAGATGGCTCCCCAGCTGTTTTTGCTGATGGGTAACTTTTGTTGCCACCGCTCAACTTTCCCTCTAAAGACCACGTCCTCCAAAGCCTAACCCCTTCAATTCTCCTGCGACAGAGCTGCTGGTCTGTGAGGACTCTCTTTAGGATTGCTCTCAAGCAGATGGGCACAGGCTGCAGACACAGGTGGACGCAGAAGAGGTGGACCGCAGCTTCCTGATTCATCTCAGCTGCGCTGGGCTCTGAACACCATTCGTTGTCTTCAAAGTAACCTTTCTCTGCGGCATCCATGAGTCCCCAGGCTTGGGTACTCAGTAGCTCTCTATTTTCTGATCTGTGAAATGGGCATACCAATGCTTGCCCTTGCCAACTTGCAGGCTTGGTATTAAGACTCAAGCAAAGAAACAGGGGTGGATGGCTGGGAGAGGGTAATGCATGTGGAAGAAAGAGCTAGCAGCCACTCTTGCTGGTACCCTGGCAGCTACTGTGGTCCAGCAATGGCTATTGGCCACCTTGGCTCCTGAGGGAAATACTCTGTACTCATCGTTGCACCCCCAAACCTAGTTCACATCCCAGTTACTCTTGTAGACTTGGCATGTCCTCAATTTTTGGTAACAGTAACAGGAATGTCTTTGAATTTCTTCCCATTTTTTCCTTGGCACCCATCCTCACCCATTTCTCTCTCCCTTTTCTGGGCAGATCCTACTTCCCAGCTGTGTCAGTAAGCACCCTCCAGAGACGCAGAAACACAAGGATATCTATATCTGTGTATATATGTGTGCAATTACATCATATATATGTCCATACACATATACATATATCATATATACAGAAAAACATATCTGTACATCAGCATATATGTACATAATCTCATATAGGACAAATATATGTCATATGTTTGAGGGGATTCGTTTTTCTATGATGTAGGGACTGGAACGCCTGAAATCTCTAGGGCAGACTTTCAGGCTGCCACTTAGTCAGAAGTTAGCACTGCAGTATTGAGGCAGGATTTCTTCTCTAGAAAACATTACTTTTTGTCCTTAGGGCTTCAACTGATTCGACAAGGCTCACCTACTTTATGGAGGGTAATTGTCACTGAAGGTCAACTGATTGTAGATGTTAACCACATTTTAAAAATCCCTTCATAGCAACAGTTATTTTGATTAAATAAATGGGTACCATAGCCTTGTCAAGTAGACCCAGAAAAATATCACATGAACTTCCCATGGACGACTCTTCACTCCCTCATGCCCTCTCTTGGGTAAAACATTTTTAAGAAGGATGCTCACCTCATGCTGCAGGATGTGTGTGTTTTTTCTCTATTTCCTCTCACTTTGTTTCTTCTTTGCTCAACTCCTACAAACACAGCCTTGGCTTTCTAAACCTCTCTTCCAGGTTTCTGGGCCCTGCAGGGGTGACATCAGTGTCTCATCTTCTAGAAGCGATTCACTGTCCAGCCAGCAAGTCAACCAATAAAGCCCACAATTAAAATGTCACGACGTTGGCTCTGGTAAATCAGTGACGGTGTGACCCTTTTGTATTTGGAAAAGGCGAGTTGGGGGTTAAAGATAACCCAAGTGAGTTTGTTTCCAGTCCTCTCCAAGGGTGGCTCTGTGTGACTTCAGGATACAAAGTGAAGGGCTGTGCAATTCCCTCGTTCACACATTTCCATCAGAAGCCCAGAAGGGACGCCTGAGACCCTGCCTCTAAGGTAAACAGACAGGTGAGCAGAAGAAACGGGTGAACAGAAACCCAGAAGTGCAGACTTGACACTGAAAAGTGGTAAAATGGAAATCCGAATACACTACTTACCTTTCCACGGCTGAGAGAGCTCATGCTCACTGTACGATGAACCCCCAAATCACAGATGTTAAAAACCATTTGCAGGTAATTGTGGGATATTTCACCTGTGTATTTCCTGGCATCCTTCCCTTCCCTTTTATGCTGTTTGGGTCAAGATTTAAGTTAGTTTACACTTCCTCAGAGCACATGAATCGATGACTAAAGAAACCCATCCTAATGTCACTAGAAAGGTGTGAATGGCCGAGGAAGAACTCGGAATTAAATATGCATTCATCCTGCAAATATTCAGGGGGCACTGATGGGGGTGCCCTGCCTGCATCGGGTGCAGAAGATGCAGGGATGACTAAAGCGCATGCTCAGATGGGAATGGAGGTGGCACACACAGAGGCGCCTCTGATGGAAGGAAGGTGGGCCGGGCGAACATAGGCGATGGGAACGCTGTATAATTTAGGGCAGACAAAGGTATCTCTGGGGGGGAATGGAGAGCCTGAAAGAAGAGAGTGGGGCAGTCAACCAAGGGGCAAGGGAGAGTGTTAACATAATACTCTTCCCTTAAATGAAAGAACAGGTTCTAATAAATAATACATTGTGTAAATCTCTATTAAGTAGAAATATATATGTATTTGGTGTATAGAAAAAACTATGCATATATGAATATACACATTCACATGTATATGAATATTAATTATAAATCTCAAATATATATGCCCTAAGATTTGTAGGAGTTATCACTGATGATGAGATAAAAGTGAATTTAATTTTCTTCTCTTGTTTTCTGTCTACCTACATTTTACATGGTAACCCTGCATTGCATTCTTAGCATGGATTCATCTTTCACGGGCTCTTCTTAATCTCCAAAAGGAAGTGCTCAACTATTGAGCATTAAATAATTTTACACAAAGGCAATATAAATAATGACAATAGCTGTGTTTAATGACCACTTGGTATGGGCCAGCTACTGACTTAATGCTTGCATTACCTGACTTAATCCCCACTGAGAGGCAGGGGCTACCATTACTGCCATCTTTATTCTACAACCAAAGGAGTTGAGTCTGTGGGGACTGGAGTCAGTGTTCGTTCTCTGGTACTATGAGCCCCAAATCCTATTCATAGCACTGTGCCCCAGCTGCCTTCGAGACAGCCTCATAGTCTTCATTTTTAGTTGATTTTTACAGGTGGAAAATAGAATGAATTATCAATGAATTATCAAGAGAATTGTCTCAATAAATGTTGATATAGCAAAGGCTAAATGAAATCAGAATGAAAGGATTTGATCTGTCTACTTCCCTGGTCGCTATTTTATTCTAGATCAGGTGTATGCAGATTTCCCTAACCATCTTGACTGCTCTAAAAACTTGCAATGAGTGAAATAGGATTTATTATGAGGCCAAGTCTGGGTATGAGTGGACACACACTACAGGAGCTTGTACTGAAACCCCCTTTCCTCCCTTCTTCTCTCTTCATCTGCTTCTCCACCTGCATGTACGTATCCCATATTTCCTCTTCAGGGGACTCAGGGTTGGATGCAGTCAAAATGCCAGGGGGAGGGACATTTTGGGTTTTTAGAATGCATATGACTTTGACTATGTGACCTGATTCACTTTTCTTCTTCTCCCCCCCCCCATTTTTTGATTGTTTGGGTGACAGGTGAATCCAGCCTTCCTTGGTGGAAGGAACCACAGATTGCCTTGTCCTTGAACCAAATGGGCACCAGACCCACACACTCCAGGAGAGTACATGAAGCAATGGTAGCAATTGTGTGATCCAATAAGCACAGTTCAGACAAAAATAGCCCAAGAGCAGAACAAACAGGGTTTCCAATCCCTTTGCTGTCCTGTGGTGTCTTCTGACCAAGGGGTTCACTTTTCTGAGGGAAGGACACCAAGGATCAGACTAGGAGATGCCAAAAGCAAGAGCATGCATGCCAGGCTGGCCCCACCCATTCCAGAGATGCTTTAATGCCTTAGCAGAGGCTCCCGACATTCTCCTAAGCACTCCAGTGTTCTTCAGTTTGGAGGGGTCAAGAGAGTGGTGACCTCCCTGCTTTTCTTCATCCACCATTCCCTAGGGTTTCAGAGGTCTTGCGATCTAAGCATCTCAGGAATTCTGAGCCTCTGAGAAAGGAGTGTAGAGAGAGCAAGAATGTAATCAAGTGCTGCTGAAAATATAATGAATATTGCTCTTTTAGAGGAGCACAATGGAGGGATGAGAAGTTGTCACCAGAGACCACGAACTGTCATTACACTGTGGCCCCATGTGCCCTAAGAGAATATATTGTAGCCAAACACCTGGAAGGAAACAATAATCTTTGGATGGAAAGACCCAAAGGGCCCCTTAAATCTTTAATAAACTCAATATGTAGATGACTCATATCTAGACCAGTCCCCACCATGCTGCCTGCCTAGTCCCCGGGCACTCAGGGATGACACACCCAGTCAAGGTAAACAAAGTCACATGTCCTATGACATTTGCTTTAGCTTATCCACGGATTCATGGTACTTTTCCTTGTTTCTCTTTTAATGTCCTGTGCCGTCACCTTTTCCACACTACAGGCTTGTGGCCTTTGCTGTCTATTGTGGCTTAAAAACTTGGTTCGTGGCTGAGAGTGAATCAGAACAAAAGCAATCAAAGCCGAGTTGCTGCCCTGACTGGGAAGCTGGGAGGAAGTCACAAAATCACAGCATGTCTCTGGAGACCCAGTATAGCCATTTGGACCATGAGTTCAAATTGACAACCTGGTATACTAGATGACCTAGCCAGGTCAGTCGAAAGGGTTGGCATGGAGAATCTGAACTTCAGACGGAACTGATATGCTGCCTTCTTTTCAAGCTTAAAGCAACAGATCACCTTTAGAGTTAAGTGTTGAATGTCCATAGCAAGAAGTGAATGATTGAAAAGTAGACTCTTCCAGCATCGTCAGTATGATGTCTTCCTTAGTGTGAATGTAGGTATGTGATTGTGTGGGTGTCTAGGAATGGCCGCAAGAGGGTTATAAGGAAAGGGAATGGGCTCTCTGGCTCAGAGAGTTTCAAGTCAGATTGAAGCAACATGTAGAATTATGAACCCATGTTAATTAACATTGAGAGGCAGTGAATAATTTTTTTCAGTGGGAAGATGAAAAAATTTTTAAAAAGTATCATGCAAGACAATCTGCAGAGATGTGCATCTGAAATACAACAAAAGATATAAAGTTTTGTGTCTTATGGAATTGCCTAGCGTGTGATCCCTACGTGTGTGTCTGAGTTCAGAAGTGCACAGGTAAATAACTACATTTTCAAAGCCTTTCAAAGAAACCAGCAGCCGGATGCCAAATGGTCCCTCCCTCTACCCCAGTTCTATTCCTGTAACCACTAGGTAGCACCAGGGATGTCACAGATATGACTCTTCATCTTCAGAAGCTCTGAGCAGAAGCTCAACACCCTAACAATAGATGTGGATCCAGCCCCTGGTACAACCTGAGTCACATCTAT